>NC_133618.1:535846662-536154162 GCF_048593235.1 Sminthopsis crassicaudata | reverse complement strand
GACAATCATAGTCTTTTCTTGGAGACATCTTATCTACCTAAACATCACAGGGCCATTTGGTTCAGACACATTGTACTACCATTAGCCCTCCTCTTTTGATTCTTTTTAACCAGAGTCATATATGTTAAAAAAAAAAAAGTTTAATTTATTAGGGCCAGAAAAAATTCTTTTTAAATGTAACTTTGGAACAAAGAGTTTGTTGTTATTGAGAACTTTTAGCCATGTTCAACTCTGACTTTATTTCAGGTTTTCTTGGCAGAGATGCTGAAATGGTTGGCTATTCCTTCTCAGTTCATTTTACAGGTGAGGAAACTGAGGCAAACAGGGTTAAAAGGGTCATACAGCTAATAAGTATCAGAGGTTAGATTTGAACTCAAGTCCTCCTGAACTCAAGTGCTCTATCCAGTGCCACTAGTTGCCCCAGAGACAAGGGAAAAGAGAATCTTTTGTTGGGACCCATGCATTTCATAATAGGACAGTGCCCCACTTGTTTTAGGCTCTGGTTTCACCCCATACTGCTATCCCTGTGCTCACATTATTCCCTACTTGGATTGCCTTTTTTTGTCCTTCTAGCCCTTCCAGATCCTATTCCTCCTTAGATCAAGTGCTGTCTCAGTCATGAAGCCATCAGGGTACAACTTTACAGATCTTAGAGCTAGAAGGACCCTTGGACATCAAGATATCATTAGACATGAGGAAGTTGAGTCCTAGAGAAAGTAAATAACATAATACGCACAATTGTATATTGGCCCCAACTTCGATATCCTTTCCATCATACAAGCAGAGAGCTCTCCCTTCCTTGTATCCCTTATAGTCTGTTCTATACAAATCCAACACGATTAGATTCTGTTATTATTATCTGCCATAGGGAATTCCCTGTAAGGAAATTTTCTGTATCAGTGCAGAGAGCTTCCTGTGCCTCTGACAGACTAAGTGACCTACCCAGGATCACACAGCCAGGATGTGTTCAGAGGTAGGGCCTGATTCCAAGGGTGGTTCTCAGGTCATTATGCTTCTCACATTCTGCCAGATGGCTCTCCAAATGTTTCATGTTTTCCTAGCAAAGACTGCAAGCTTGTCAAAGGTGGAACTCGTTGTTCCCCTCTTTTATATGTTCCCCAGTGCTTAACAGAGACCTCAATACAGAGTAAATGCTGAACAAATATATGATAATTGCTAGCTTGTTAAAAAGGGAAACTCTAGCCAAATTTCTGCCAGTCCTTTCTTTATCCTACAGCTTATCGTTCCTGACACCTTGGGCTTTACTACCTTTTTCCTACACAAGGCCTACCGTGTTCCTTTCCATCACCATAAACCTCCGCTCCTATCTCCCCCTACAAATTCACTCTGTAAATATTCTGTATTTACTTATTGGTGTGCCTTTGTTTTTCCCAATCAGATATATGCACTTTGAGAATTTTCTTTTTGGATCTTTGTATGTCTAGCACCTGACACAATGCTTGGCACACGATGATGTAGGTGTTACATAAATGAATGAATGAAATATTTTGTCTTCTTCTATCCAAGAATATTAGCAATACATCCAGAGTTCATTCCATTCCCTTCTCTCATCCAGCTTTGCTGCTGCGCTGAATGTTTTATATGGCAGGGGATCAAGCAGGGAGGCCCCAAAGTCTGGGGTTTTGTTGGTAAGTCTTCACATGTATTTAACTTGTCCCACAGGGTCCCCTGGGGAGGGATTGTGGAGAGAGCTGCTAGGAAATCTTCCCTTTAAAGCTGCCTGATGAATGGCTGGCCACTCTCTAAATCACTCTAGTGGAAACCTTTGCAGCAGATTTCCTAGATTTAATTCTTTAACTTCTAGGCTGTTTATCTTCTCTCCTTTTATCACCTCCTTTTCCTCAGCTTCTTTCATGCTAATCTCATCTTTGGTTATTTACCAACATAGATCTCAGATGATTCTCTTAATCCTCATATATTGGTCATTAATTCATTCTTCACACCCAAGATAGGATGTCCAACTACCTTCTCAACAAATCTCTTGCTCTTGCTTTGTCTCTGTTTCTCTATCTCTCTCTGCCTCTGTCTCTGTCTATCTCTATCTGTCTCTTTCTCTCTCTCTATCTTTCTCTGTCTCTGCCTTTCTCTCTTTCTCTCTCTCTCTCTGTCTCTCTCTGTCTCTGTCTCTCTCTCTGTCTCTCTCTGTCTCTGTCTCTTTCTCTGTCTCTCTCTGTCTCTCTGTCTCTGTCTCTCTCTCTGTCTCTCTCTGTCTCTGTCTCTCTCTCTGTCTCTCTCTGTCTCTCTGTCTCTGTCTCTCTCTCATTCTTCTGTTCCATTCAAATCAACATTTATTGTGTATTTTCTCCATGGAAAATTGGTTCAGTCCCTGTCCTTAACAAATTTACAATCTAAAGATTCCTTTTCCAGAAATTTCTCTAATTAAGCCCTTGTACTCTCACCATGAGCAGCTAAGTGGTATGGTGGATAGTGTGCCTGGACTGAAATAAGAAGACATCTTCCTGGATTCAAAATCCAGCTTCAGACACTTATTTGCTGTGTGATTCTGAGAAAGTCACTTAACTCTATTTACCTCAGTCTCCCCAACAGTAATATGAGCTGGAGAAAAAAAAATGGCAAACTACTTTAGTATTTTTGCCAAGAAAATTCCAAATGAGGTCGGTCATAAGGAGGCAGAATTGAGCAGCAATAAACTTTCATTATTCCTTTACCCATAAGTATTTAACTACTTACTTAGAGGGCACTGTATTATTTTGCCTTTGTTAGACAACTTTATAAATATTATATTCATATATATATATATATATTCCATATACCCTAAATGTGTGGGGTTTTCTTTTTAGTTGGGACTGGCTTCACACATGTTTTACCATTCCAAAAATAATGAGGGATTCTTGTGATTAAGTACATGCATTTTCTAATTCCTTAGTAAATATCCTTTTCCTAAATACACAGAGGCAATGAGCAATGCTCAAATTTCCATACTCTGAGGATGTTCAACAAATTGTGTTGACTGACTGACTGATTTTAATACAAGTTGACATTTTGGCCCGGAGGATGAACTCCCACTTGCTACCATCTGCCTTGGCTCCTGCATTGGTTAGAAAGGCATACTTTCGAATCAGACAGAATGTATACAACAGAAAGCCATCTACATAATATCATTTGAAGGTTCTTAAGTCCCACTTGCCTTTGAAATTCTCTTCTCAACCTAAAATTATCACCATTAGAGTCAAATGATTTGAGTATCAAATACAGCCACATTGCTCCTGAGGGTGGCCTAAATGAAATTAATACCTATAATTTTTATTCCTTCAATATAATAGCAACAATGATGGTATCAATCATGACAAAGATGCTAAAGAATTTTCTTCTGTAAGGCCCCAGAGTAACAGTGAAACCTCAATTTTTTAATGCAATTGGGAAATGTTAACAAAGTAATACAAATACAGTATGACATAGATATGTTAATTTGTAGTTTTCTAAGCAATTTGACACTCAAGAATCCATTTCTATCTTAGTTGCCACCAGGGAATTACAATTTATCTAGAAGTATCTTATATCCTTACCACCTACCAGTTCCTTCTTTTTCTTCAAAATAATATATAATCAGATAGATCTTTCTCCATAAAATTTTCCCTAATTCCTCAGCAACAATTTCTCCCTTTTCAAAACTCTCTATTGTCCCATATTCACTTACATTATAATTAGCATTATAAATACCATAGAGGATCACAGCAAATTTTTGAGTAGAATGATAATGAAAGCAAAGTTAGGTAAAAATGTCAGCTGAATAAAAAACAGATTGGAAGGCATTGAAAGCAAGCTAGGTACTGGTTAGGGAGTTATAATATTAGTATGGCATGAGAAAATAAGGCCCTAAATCAGAGTGATGTCAATGGTATTAGAAAAAGAGGGTCAGATAAGAAAGAATGAGGGGAAAGAAAAAAGACAAAGGAAAAGAGGGAGAAGAAGGAGAGGGAGGAAAGGAAGAAGATCAGAGAGAGGGAAAGTGAGAAGAAGAAAGGAAAATGAAGAGAGGGGAGGGGAAGAGAGGAAAATGAAAAAGAGAGGGAAGAAGGAAGGGGAAAGTAAAGAGATGGGGAGAGTGAAGGGATAGAGGGAGGATCCTAGGTAGGAAGGAAAGAAGGCAGGAAGGAAGGAAGGAAGGCAGGAAGGAAGGAAGGAAGGAAGGAAGGAAGGGAGGGAGGGAGGGAGGGAGGGGAAGACAGAAGAGGAAAAGAAAGGGAGAAAGGCTAGAGTGGAAAGGAAGAGGCACAGGAAGGAAAGGGAAGAGAGAGAGACAGAGACAGAAAGACAGGGAGATACTATGATTGAAAAATTAACAAGATTTAGTGACAGTGGGTATAGCATATGTTTGGTGGGGAGGACAGGAGAAATAAAAAATGAATAAAGTATTTATTGCCTAGAAGAATGGCGATATCATTAATGGAACCAAGATGCTCTTGTTTGGTGAGAAGATGATGACTTTTCCAAAGGAACTGTTGAATTTTATGTGATGTCAAGATATCTAGCAGACAGTTGAAAATGCAAGAATGAGGCTTGGCAGCTACTCTGGCCTTCTCCATAACCATGTCTCTGCTCTTGGTAAATAAACATGAGGGATTACAGAAGAATGTGTTTTTGCTCCACTGGGTTGTTCTTTGGTCCTTGGGCAAGAATACATGAATTCAAAACCACATAATTTATGTGTTATGTTTCTTTTGGCTAATATTAAAAGCAGGACATCCTAGCTTAAGCCAACTGTGACCAAAAAAAGGGACACCTCACATTTATCAAATCAATTAGTGAAGTTCCATCAACAAAGAAGAAACAAACAGCCCTCCCTGTGTTAGAGACTTTTATTTTTGGAAAAGCCAATTCTTTCTTCCATCTTTGATGTGGCAGATGGGCAAAGGTGGCAAAACAATGTATGAATGATGATGGAAAGAATAGGCCAATCGTTTTTCCACATAGTCACCAAAATAATCTTCCTAAATCACAAGCCTAAATATGTCATGATTTTCCCACCCCATGCTCAATAAATCTTTTTTGTCTTTAAAATAAAATAAAAATTCCAGCCATGTTAAGGCTTTCTCAATTTTATTCCAGTTTAACTTTCTGGACTTTCATATATATATGCTTTCATGTATTATATGTTCCAGTCAAAATGGCTTACTTGGAGCTCCCCAGTATCCTATCTCGCACATCCAAACCTTTTTCCTAGGTTGTTCTTTATGAATGTGCTCCCGCTTACCTCCTTTTTGCAATACCTGACTTCCTTCAGGGCTTAGCTCATGTGCCAGCTTCTACATGAAGTCTTTCCTAATATCCCTAGTTCTCAGTACTCTTTTCCTTCTCATATAATTATGTATGATATTTATTTGCATGTTTTTTCTAACTCTCCCTTTCCATCCTACCTAGTGGAGTGTAAATTCCTTTAGGGCAAAGGACCATTTTTTGTTGTTTTGGTTTGTTTTTGTATATTTGTATCCCCATTGCCTTGCATATAATAGGTAATTAATAAGTGCTCATAGAATTGGATTGGAATATTGATCTGGGATTTAGGAAATTTTGGCTCTAGTCCTAGTTCAATAATTTATTCAAGTAATCTTGAGTAAATCTTTTACCTGTTTGGGCTTTAGTTTCCTCATCTATGAAATGGACAAAAGGTTAGACTAGTTGATTTTTAGTTTCTTTTTAGCTTTAACAAACTACTATTTTTTACCTTTTAAAGTCTGCTCTTATCCCTGACTTTGTACCTCTGGTACCTTCATAGTTGATGTGAAACATAGTTAGCTCTTAATAAATGCTGCTTGGTTGACTGATGGGCACGGACACTCAACTTCAGCATCCCTATCCCCAGCTTGAGCAAGTTTTTGCTTGCTGTTCAAAGAGACCCAATGACGTGAGGAGGAGGATTTCTTGACTTGCAAGTGCTGGATTTAGATGAAACAGAGCAAAGTTATGAGCCTCACTCTCTCCTCCAGAGTCCTGCAAGTCCAGTGGCAAGACATGGTTTAAGGCAACTGACAATGGCCCCAGAAAGCAATGGGAGATCTTGGCCTTTTTAAGCTAAGGTCTTTCCCAAGTCTCACTTTGAGACAATACCCATTCAATAATTAAAGACTAGGTAAGAATTGAGGCAAAAATGGCCTACTTTGCTTTCAATCTGAGTCAATCTGAGAGGGGAAAATCCTGCTGGGTTTCAAACCAGAACCAAAACAATTGCTATTAAGATGCATTCTGAGCTAACAAAACACAAAGAGCAAGTGAGACTTGTACTGGGACATCATTGGCTGCGAAAGCTGGAGCGATTTGGGTTTAAAGGCATACTCAAGGAGTTCCATTTGAATCCCAGTGGGCTTCATCATACCTGGTTTTTCAAAGGTATATTTCAAGAAATCATAAATGAAACTATATAAGATAAAAGAATTAACTATCTCATTTTTTGCAGGGGGAAAGAATAAATAAATAGGGAAGAAAAAAATCTAGCTCCCAAACCCCAAGGTACCTTGCAAAATATAGATCAAAATGTATATTCCTTTGGATGGTACAATCAATAGGGCAGATAAGGAGACTCCTTTCTCCATCCCCACATTCTTACTGCACCAGTCACCATTACCTCCTGCTTCTTGGTAGACAGAGTAAGACTGAGCCTCCCCTGTTAGAGCCACATATATGTGGAGGTTGTTCTACCTATGGTGGGAGAGGGTAAAGGAAATGTACAGATGGCATAACTGCCCACTCCTTGCTCCAAAAGCCTGAGGGACAGTTCCTGTCTGCCACCTCAGTGTTGGTTTTCTCCTTCTCTGTCAACAGCTGCCAAGCCCCACAGCCTAGCCAACCAACCAAATAATCTTTTAGTCCATGAATGCTATGACTGGCTTTTTTCCCCTAGGTCTTTTTTCCTGTTGTTTTATGGTGAACCTTTTAAGGTGTTTTCTTTTTCCCATTAAACATGAGGGGCAGAGTCATTATGATCATCATTATCACACTCTGAGCTCATTTGGCCTCTCTGTACCTCAGTTTCTTCATCTGTAAAAGGAGAAAGATCTGTCAAATTAAAGAGGAAACCCCCAAACTCTGAAAAATCCTTGAAGAGAAAACCTCCTTGGACTCTGACTCAGTGAGGGGACTCCACCTCAAGCACAAACATGTTATCTTTGTTATCTGGGTGGGACAGTTCATCCAGAAACCCATTGAATTCAATTCAAATTCTAACCCTGGCTGAAACCCAGCCAGAAGCCAACCTGGGACTCCACCCAGGAGCCTCCTTCAGCTTATAGCCAAAGCCCCCTATTATAAAAGAGCCAGACTGGAGCCTCCTCTTTGCAGAGGCCCCAAACATGGCAGCCTTACGCCTGGCATGCCAAAGGATTTCTGCCCACTGGAACTCTGGTTTCAGTGCCCTCTTATCTCTACCTTCAACTTTACTAACTAGACTTTACTCCCAAACCCCATAATAAACCTCTTTTATCAATCTAGGTTTTCGGATCTGTAAATTCCTTTACAGGGGACTCTTGTGCTGCTGCTAGACCTCATTTAACTCCATATCCTTGTGCCGAATCCAAAGGGGTTGCAGGGGAGCTCTATTTGACTCCCTGTACTCAGAACCTGCCACTAGACCTCAATTAAACTCTAATTTCATTTAGGTACCCCAATTCTAAACTTCATCAAAATGAGAGAATTGGAACAGGATGGATACAGTTAAAGTTCACACCATATGTGATCATGGCTGCACCAAGTCACCACTAGATTGAAAGTCCTTAGTTTTAATTTTGACTCTATATTGTGTGAGCTTGGGAAGCCACTATCTTCTCTCTAGACCTCTGTATTCCCCTTTCTATAAAATGAGGGAGTTGGACTAGGCTAAAATCTCTAACATCTCTTCCAGCTCTATCATTCTGTGATTCCTCTGCTTACTGGGTAACCCAATTGATGAGAACTAGATAAGGGGTGCCTAAATGAAATTATGTTTAATTGAGTTCTAGTGGCAGGCTCGGGGTACAGGGAGTCAAATAGAGCTCCCCTGCAACCCCTTTGTTCTGCGCAAGGATACAGAGTTAAATGAGGGCTAGTAGTAGTGCAAGAGTCCCCTGTAAAGGAATTTACAGACCCGAAAACCTAGATTGATAAAAGAGGTTTATTGTGGGGTTTGGAAGTAAGATTAAAATGTAGGAAGGCACCAGAGCCAGGGTTGATTCTGGTGGGCAGAAATCCTTGACATGACCGGCGTAAGGATGCCATGTTTGGGACTTCTGCAAGTAGTGGACTCCAGTTTAGCCCTTTTTATAATAGGGAGGCTTTGGACCATCTGAAGGGGCTCGTGGGTAGAATCCCAGGTTGGCTTCTGGTTGGAGTTTCAGCCAGGGTTAAAATTTGAATAGAATTCAATGGGTTTTTAGATAAGGAGGACACTATTTGTGCTTGGGATGGGGTCCCTTCCCTGAGGCAGAGTCCAAGGAGATTTTAAGAGTTTTGGGGTTTCCTCATCACAACCTCACACTGGACAGCAACATCCCACCAAGAAGAACCTTGAATGCCTTCCCTTCTTGGAGAGTTTTTCATTGTCAATGGTGCAAAGCTGAGAGTTCATATGTACTGTTGACTACTGTTCTTTAATGATTTTATGTCAGTTCTATAATTAAATTGTATGCCCCTTGATGAAGTGGCGTGGTGCATTGCACATTTTTCTGTTATTTTACCCTTTCTCCCCAAACATCCTGGTCATCTAGCTCAGGGCCAACCATTCAGAACATCATTGTTGATTGACTGAAGAAAAGTATGGTAACATTGCTTTGTGTCCCCAGGATTCTATTTGTGATGGACAGGGAGAGAAAACTCATGAATGATCTTCTTTGTCTATCTCCTCTGTCTTAGGTAACTAGCTAAGGAGAAAAAAGGTCACTGGACTTGGATAAGGACTTGAATCATGGTTCTACCAGTCTTTTTATATCATCTAGCCTGAGTCTCCTCATTTGTTAAATGAAGAAAATAATATTTACACTGCCTAGTTTACATAAAATAACATGTATAAAGATGCTTTCTATAGCTTGAAGAATAATGCCTTGCACATAGTAGGTACTTAATCTGTATTTGTTGAATTGAATTGATAGGCATATAAATCCAGTGTCTTCCTAAAACAAGGCGCCCAAGTAACATCCAAAGCCTCTTGTTTCTCTGGCTTCCTGTTCTCATCAAGGTGAAACATGGCAGCTTCAGGATCTGGCAATCCTCCAAGAATAACCACCATTTCCCTTTTCAAACATTGGGCTTTGTGAGCTCAAAGTCTATGCTTTTCCCACTGTCTCATACTTCCTCCCAGAGAGATTTATGAACTGTATGGATGTCAACTCACAAAATATCTTAAATTTGGTGTAGCTTTAGAGGAGGCTACACTTGGATACCCCTGAAGCTGCACAAAGCAAATGAACAGAAGATCAGAGATGTAATGGGGAGAAGACTGGTTTAGAGTCTGAGCATCTGGGTGTTACTCATTACTACTCTGAGCTGACCTCACCTCTCTAGGCCTCAGGGAATTCATCTGGAAAATAAGGAATTTTTTAAAAAATTTTTTATTAAAGCTTTTTATTTTCAAAACATATGCATGGATAATTTTTCAACATTGACCCTTGCAAAACCTTTTGTTCCAAATTTTCCCTTCCTTCCCCCTTACCTTCTCCTCCAGGTAGCAAGTAATCTAATATACATTAAACATGGTAAAATATATGTTAAATAAAATATAGGCATATATATTTGTACAATTATCTTTCTGTATAAGAAAATTTAGATCAAAAAGCAAAAAAAAAATGAGAAAGAAAATAAAATGTCAGCAAATAATAACAAAAAGAGTGAAAATGCTATGTTGTTATCCACACTCAGTCCCAACAGTCTTCTCTCTGGATGTAGATGTCTCTCTTCATCACAAGATCATTGGAACTGCTCTGAATCATCTCACTGCTGAAAAGAGCCATGTCCACCAGAATTGAGTGTCATAATCTTATTGTTGCCATATACAATGATCTCCTGGTTCTGCTCATTTCACTCAGCATCAGTTCATATAAGACTCTCCAGGTCTCTCTGAAATCATCCTCTTGGTCATTTCTTACAGAACAATAATATTCCATAATATTCATATACCACAATTTATTCAGCCATTCTCCAACTGATGGGCATCCATTCAATTTCCAGTTCCCTGCCACTACCAAAAGGGCTGCCACAAACATTTTTGCACATGTGGGTCCCTTTCCTTCCTTTAAGATCTCTTTGGAATATAAGCCCAGTAAGTAATACTGCTGGACCAAAATGCATATTTTGATAGTCCTTTGGGCATAGTTCTAAATTAGTCTCAAGAATAGTTGGATCAATTCACAACTTCACCAACAATAAATTAGTGTCCCAGTTTTCCCACATCCCTTCCTGTCATTTTAGCCAATCTGAAAGGTGTGTATTGGTACCTTAGCATTGTCTTAATTTGCATTTCTCTGATCAATAGTAATTTAGAACATCTTTTCATATGACTAGAAATGGTTTCAAGGAAATTGTTCTTCATGATCCCCAAGAAACCTACTTTCAGCTCTAATTATATGTCAATCCAGTCTTTTTTCTGACTTCTAATGTGAGTTTGGAATTCTTTGTGTCTCAGAACCTCCTTGCCAGTCATGTGAACATCTTTGTCCACTTCCATAGAAAAATCTAAAGGGGAAAAGAGAGAGAGAGAGGGAAAAGAGAGGGAGCAAACATTTATTAAGTATCTAGTATGTGCCACGCACTATGCTAAATAAGGACTTTACAAATATTTTCTCATTTGATCCTTTGGGAGATTTGTTTTCACAAGAGGATGCAGAAAGATGACTAGAATTACAAGAGTGGGGAACATTATTCCTGTGTTGAAATTGAGCTTTTTGTACTATTGTTGGTTTTGATGAGAATGTTGGTAGAGTAACAGATCTTTGAGTTCATTGGTTGGGAAACTCCAAATAAGAACATTTTCTTTACAATTGCAGATCAAAAGATATTCCTCAGCTTTTATGATCTTTGAGAGTTGCTAGAACACTGAACCACATGGCCAGTCCAAGGTTAATTCCCCCATCCATTCTATCAAACCATTTCTTAATTCTGCTTTAGCAAATCAAAATTAAGGCTCCACCCCATTCTGAATAAAAAAGAGATGATCCTGGTTTTCATAAACTTCTAAGTGATTCAAGATCATTTCCTTGCAATAGCAGTGAAATGACGGTAATATCAAGGTGATGGATATGTCACCTTTTTAAAATACAGGGACACTGGAACAAAAACAACTCCAGATACTTTGAAGTCCTGGAGTCAAACAGTCAGTAGTATTGAGTGTAGGCAAAACATTATACTATTGTTAAGTCACTTTTTAGTCGTATCTTGCCCAGGATCACACAGTTTTGTTGTTGTTCATCCATTTCAGAATGGTTTGCCATTTCCTTCTCCACTTTACTTTATGGATGCAGGAACTGAGGTAAACAGTTAGCTAGTGAAAATCTGAGGTCAGAGTTAACTCAGAAAAATGTTTTCCTTACTCCAGTCCACTGTGCCCTACCTGCCTCAGAGCCTTGAAAAGAACTTACTCCCCTGAACGCCACATATTCTCAACCTCCACTCCTTACTGCATGCTCCAATCTTGTCCTTAACTTTTCCATTAATCTCTCTGCCTCCTCTTCTGATTTACTAATCTGTCAAAGACAATCAGCAGCAGCCTTGGTACAAAAGTGATAACAAACTCTTTAACAGCTTGGACTAAAAGAGATTCCAAGTTTATAATCCAAGGAGTATTCTTCAACCCAGGAAAACTAGTCTTTGAAACAAAGTACAATGGAAATCAAAATGTACTAGCAGAAAGAAAAACTGGGTTCTCCTCCACTATCTTCAGCTAAACTTGCTGTGTAGACTTAGGAAGGTCAGCCTTTTTGTCCCTTTTATAATATATATACTTACACCAAGAATTTATGACTTTACCAGGCAGATAATCTCTCTATCAAGGAAGATTGAAGATGATAGTCTTTCTGTGACTAGAGACAGGAGATAAAACACTGGCCTTAATATCAGGAAGACCTGAGTTCAACTATAGCCTCAGACATCTTTGCCAAGTCACTTAATCACTATCTGCTTCAATTTCCTCATCTGTAAAATGGGAAAACAGGGCATCTGAATGGATACAGCATCAGGCCTAAAGTCAAAAAGTCTCATCTTCCTGAGTTCAAGCCTAGTCTCAGATACTTGTGTGTCCCTGGGCAAGTCACTTAATCCAGTTTGCTTCAATTTCCTCAACTGGAAAATGAGCTGGAAAAGAAAATGGCACTCTAAATATTTCTCCCCCCCAAAAAAATCTCCATATGGGATTAGAAAGAGTTGGTCATAAGTGATAAGATTAAACAACAAATAGCAAAATATGAAAAATTATAATGGTAGCATCTGCCTCCTAAAGTAATTGTGAGGGTCAAATGACATAACTTTTGTAAAGAGTTCTGCAAATCTTCCTATATAAATACTATTAGGTAGCTATTGTTGCAGTTTGTCTATCCTTCATTCTCAAAGAGAACCTTTACATCAAGGAAGTGATGTCATGACTTGCAAATGAATTGGACTTAAGTGAGGGAAGCCTGTGCAAGATCATTTGTCTCACTTTCCCCTCCAGAGTCATCTGGGTCCAGTGCCCAGATATAGATCAAGAAGACTGGAGATGACCCTGGATGCAAGGGAGACCTTGGCCTCTTTAAATTAAGGTCTTAAACAGTTTGACTGAAGCTGTACCCATTCAACGATTAAGGCTAGGTAGCAGTTGAGGCAAAGAATCTCTTCTTTCATTTAGTCCAAAAAAATCTAAATAAATGCATGAATCTGGGAGGAGAAGACCTCAGGGTTTCTGGTCAAAGCAGAAATGATTTCTATTATATTAAATCTGAATCACTCTAGACCAAACTATGATCAAAGGGGGCTTGGTCTTGGACCTATTGGTGGCTAAGTAGAATCAGATTGGTTTTGGTTTAAAATCTGGTCCTTAAGAAAGAAATCTAGTCAGCAAATGGGTTCCTTTTACTTCCATCCCTCTCTCCCTTCTTCCTTTCTTCTCTCCTTCCCTCCCTCCTTCCCTCCCTCCTTCCTTCCTCCCTTCCTTGCTTCTTTCCTTCCTTTCTTCTCCCTCCTTCCTTTCTTTTTTTCTCCTTTCTTCTTTTCCTTCTTCTTTCCTCCCTTCCTTCAGTTCTTCCCTCCCTCTGTCCAGATATGGTATCATACTTTACATACCAAATACTCTTAAAAAATAGCTATTATTACTTAGTAGATAAATCCTAGGAAGATGCCTGAGACATGCAAAGGCCACTTGACTTGCCAAGAATTAAATAGGTAGTAAAGGTCAAAGGTTAGATTTGAATTCAGGAAGTTCTGACTCCAGGTTTACACTCCCTCCACTAAACCTCATAGGCTCAAGTGCCTCCTTTGTCCAGGGGGACACAGCTAGCCACGCCTGAGATTGGGTTCTATACTAGAGGTTTTCCAAACTTCACATTCTATGATTTGGTGACTGTTCTCTCCAAAGAGCTTAAGGAACAGCAGGTCCTTAGCTGCCTATTTCAGGATCTCCAGTTTTATATTAAAATTTGATTACTCCTTAAACTGTGCAATCAGATTTCAAGGTGCTATTAAATTTATTGGGAATCTAGCTGTCTATTATGTTTTATTATATTTTAATGATCTTATGATGATACTTTCAATGAGCCAGAGGGAAAATTATAGGGTTTGGTGCTAATATGAAAAGGATGGACTGTAGCTGACAATGGAGGAGTGACCTCTCCTGCTGTGCTCACATCAGGCCTGCGGAAAGTCAAGTTCTACGCTCAGGAATGTCATTCCAAATTGGGCAGAATGACTGCTGTAATATTTCTGGGAGCCTTAAAGTACTATTGAGGAATATATACATTTAAAATAGATTAAAATCCCTACTAATAATCCCCTAAAGAGAAAGATTCCTGTGGAGTAGAACTAACTCTAATTCTGGAGCTGTCAAATCAGGGAAAATCAGAAATATAATCCCAGGATTTAGAGCTGGAGATTTTAGGGTTCATTTAGTAATCTATCCTCCTCAAGTGACCATATTGAGATAAGAGGTTAATTGATTTGTAGAATTACAAATTTAGTGTCCTTAAAGGTAATCTATTCCAATCCTCTCATTTTACAGTCAAGGAAACTGAGGCACACAGAGGTTAGGCAGAGCGAGGTTCATACAGTAAGTGTCTGAGACTAAATTTGAACCAGGTCTTCTTGATTCTAGATCCAACACTCTTCCACTCTTAATACAATGCCTTCTCATGTTCATACAAGAAGCTAGTGGCAGAACCAGGAGTCAAATCCAGATTCTTTAACTTCCCAGTGGACATCCTGTGGTCCCATGCTTCATTCTTTCCAGTACTTGTTAAATCATTATGAAGATGAGGAAATTGAAGTTGAGAGAGGAGGGATGGCAGTAATCAGTCTTAAAGCAGAGATCTGAAGTCAGGTATTCTGAATGAAAATCCAAGGCTCTTTCCCCTGGATATATGACTTGCTTCCTATAAACTTCATAATCATCATGGTAACTGCTGCCCCACCTCTCGCTATCATTAGAACTGACATATGAGCCATTAAAAAATATTGGTCAAACAGCGTTGTGTTTTAGCTTTACAGAGAGCAAGCCCATCTTTCTTGATCTCTGCTCACAAGAGATTCAGGAATCTATGGTGGATAACAGTAATATTTTCCCTAGCCCGATTCCTGGGCAGGGCCTGAATCTTACTAAACAAAGGCTCAGTGAAGTTCACCTAGTTGACTAAACCTAACCTAGAATGGAGAAGGTCCAGATCAAGAGCTCACAGCAATGAGACAAAATCAGGAACTGGGAAGTTGAGTTGAGAACTGAAAGGGCCAGAGTTATGAGGCCATGTCTGAAGAATAAACTGGGTTATATCCTTACTTCTATGGGCTTGATTTATCAGTAAAATAGGGAACTTGCCATATGAAAATAAGGTCAAAATGGGTACATGATTTGAACATAAAGAATGATACTATAAACAAATTAGGAAAGCAAGTGATAATTTACCTATCAGAACTTTGGAGAAGGGAGGAACTTATGACCAAAGAAGAATTAGAGAACATTATGAAAGTCGGAATGAACAACTTTGATTACATTGAATTAAAAAAGTTCTTATACAAACAAACCCAACAGAAATAAGATTAAAGGGAAGTTCAAAGCTGGGAAAAAAATCTTTACAGCCAGTTTTTTCTGATAAAGGCCTCATTTCTAAAATATATCAAGAATTGTGTCTTTGATATATTTACTTTTTTTTTTTATCATTTTTATCTTTGCCAAGAAAATCCCAAATGGGGTCACAAAGAGTTAGACTGAAATAACTGAACAACAACAATCCTCCTCAGGAAAAAGTGAGAGGATTAGACTGGATGATACCTAAGGATCCTTCCAAAGCCAACATGATGAGATATTTCAGCTTGCCCAAGATCACACAACTAATTCACAGCAGAGGCTAGACCAGAACGGGGTTCTCTTGGCTTCTGAAGGGCTTAGAGCTCTTTCTATTAGATTAGGCTGCATTCTTTGATTTGATGCATATGTATCTATTTATGATATTTTATTCTTTTCAAAACACTCCCACATATGTGGGAAATGGGAATTTACAGCAAATAAGAAAATTAAAAAAGGAATCAAGTAGTAGCATATAACATGTGTGTTCTTTAAATTCCTGTGCTTATTTGCAAAAAAAAAAAAAGAGAGAGAGAGAGAGAGATGACTTGGTTGGCACATAGGAGGTGCATAATAAATGCATATTGACTTAATAATAGAGGGATAATGGAGCTCAGGGCAAGTGGGCTATGAAATCATTGTTGCTTTTTACTCAGAATACTTTGGTTCTCTTGCTTCCTACTACTACCAAATTCTGCTTTCAGATCTTTCATTTCCATTGAAGTATAAATGACCGATGGTTCATTTCAGCACACATGTATTAAGTGGTGACTGTGTGTAATGGACTGTTCTGGGGATATTACAAATGTCAATGAGCTGTGGTCTTTGCTCTCAAGATGTTTACAACCTAATGGAAGTGTTAAGACATATATACAGATATATAAATAAGGCTTATATAGGAATAATCACCTAGCTGTCCCTCCAATTCTGTTTGCCTCAGTTTCTTCATTTATAAAATGAACTTGAAAAGGAAATAGCAAACTACTTTAATATCTTTGCTGAGAAATCCCTAAATGGGATCACAAGGAATTGGACTGAACAATAAACAAAACAACTATAGACTGTTAAATTTTCAGTGTGAGCATTCATACCTCAGAAATAGGCAAATGTTACAAATTGGGACTTGATTTGTTGTTTTATTGATTGTCTAAACTTAAGAAAGTGATGGAGATATCCCTTACTCCAGCAGACCACCTGTCCACCACCTGGCTAAGAGAGCAGGGGCTCTCTTAAAAAAAAACAACAACAACAAAAAAAAACCATCATTAAAACCACCATTAAAACCATCCATAGTCATATGAAGAAATGCTCTAAATTGCTATTGATCTGAGAAATTCAAATTAAAACAACTTTGAGGTACCACTTCACACCTCTCAGATTGGCTAAGATGACAGGAAAAGATAATGATAAATGTTGGAAAAATGTAAGAAAAGTGGGACACTGATGCATTGTTGGTGGAGTTGTGAAATGATCCAACCATTCTGGAGAGCAATTTGGAACTATGCCAAAAGGGCTATAAAACTGAGCATATTGTTTGACCCAGCAATGCTGTTACTGGGCCTGTATTCCAGGAAATCATAAAGGAAGGAAAAGGACCCACATGTACAAAAAAATGTTTGTAGCAGCTCTTTTTGTGGATTCGGAAAGCAAAGCTTTGGAAAATAAGTAGATGCCCATTAAATGGAGAATGGCTGAACAAATGGAATATTATTGTTCTGTAAAAAATGATGAATAAGCTGACTTTAGAAAGGCCTGGAAAGATTTACAAGAACTGAAGCTAAGCAAAACAAGGAGAACCAGGAATACATTGTACACAATTACAGCAAGAATGTGGTTCTTCTTAATGGTTCAACAATCCCAATAGACTTTGGATAGAAAATGCCATCTATCTCAAGAAAAAGAACAATGAAGACGGAATACAAATTAATATATACTACATTTACTCCTTTTTATTTTTTTAAATCTCTCCCATGGTCCCTTTTATTCTAATTTTTCTCTCCCAACATGATTCATAAATCAATGTGTATTAAAAATAAATATTTTTTTAAAATATGGGGCTTAGATTAGATCAAGTTCTTAACCCTTAAACTGATATAGATCCCCTTTGTTAATTTGGTGAAGCATAAGGGCCCCTTCTCAGAATGATGATTTAAAATGCATAAAATGAAATACATAGGATTACAAAAAAAATTACATTGGAAATGCAGTTATCAAAATATAAAACAACTTAATAACTAGTAAATGTGCTTGCCTTAGTTTCTTCATTTATAAAATAAGCTGGCAAAGGAGATGGCAAAACACTTCAGGATCTTAGTCAAGTAAACTTGACATGACTGAAAACAACAACATTTCAGATTAATAGAAACAATATTTCAAGATATTTACAACTATAATATGAAAAACCCTGTGATTTCTATTGATGATCAGAATTAAAGGAAATGCTGAATTTCAATTTGGTATTAGTGAAAATAAAAATGCAAAGTTTAGCTATCCAAATCCACAGATCTCTTGTCAAAAACCCCTGACTTAGAGACCAGATGGAGATAAAGATAAGGGTACAATATAACGTATTCATCATCAAAATTACTTGGCATTGGTTAAAAAAAAAAAAAAAAGTAGTTTTATTGAATGGATTTGATAAGCAAGAATTAGAAGAATCAAGCACAATGGCTTAGTGGACAGAACCCAAGGACAGAAACCACCTGGGAAAGCTTACATTTAATAAGAATTTCCTGGAAAACTAGACATTTGACAGAAAATATCAGTATCTTCTGATATATACCACAGTAAGCTCCAAATAGATATACCACTTAAATATAAAGGTCACCATAGTAAATAAAGTGGAAAGACTTTCTCAAGTCTTTCTAAGAGAAAAAATTCTTAACAAAGGATAGAAGTGATTAAAAAAAAAAACTAGACAAGTTTTACTATGTAAATTTTTATATTCTGAACTTAACAGATATAATAAAATCAGCATTCCTATATACAAAGTAGAACCAAAAAATAGGATTGCAAGTGAAATTGTAAATTTCTATAGTTTGATTTTCCTTTCTTATAATAAAATTGACATATAACTTTCAAAACTATTCTTTTTGTCTGTTTCCTTCTGTCCATTTCTGTGTACTTAAAAAATGCTCCAGTGATCTTTTTTCTTTTTCTTTTTCTCTTTTCTCTTCTTTTTTTGGTAACTCTCTCCCTATCCTCTTTTCTTCCCCTTAACTCCATATTTAAAAAAAGGAAAAAGCTCTAATGCAAATATGCGTAGTCAAACAAAATAAATTCCACATTGGTTGTGCCAAAAATGTATGTCACATTCTATAGCTTGAATCTATCATCTCTCATCAGGAGGTGGATAGCACTTCATTCTATAATCTTCTGGAATCAGGACTGGTTATTGTTTTGATCACAGCTCTTAAATCTTTCAAAATCATTTGTCTAAGCAATGTTGTTATTATATAAATTGTTTTCCTGGTTCTGCATACTCTGCATCACTTCATACAAGTTCTCTCAGGTTTTCCTAAAACTGTTCCTTTCAGCATTTCTAAGGAATAATAAAATTCCATTGCATTCCTATGCCATAATTCAGCTTTTTGTACCATTTTAAAGCCCCTAGGAAACGTGGCCTAGAAAAACCCTCTGTCTGGAGTCCAAAATGCCATAAATCCCTTCCTTAGTAGTATTAAGTAATTGTTCTCTACTAAAACAGTTCTAACTCCTGCCACTTGCCCTAAGTTTTGCAAGCATAAGATTTGGAGTATTCATTTTTCAAAAAAAACTACAGTATTTTTCTATAATTGGGGAAAAGAATGTCATGGGAAGTCAGAGAGAATGGACCAGGAATAACCAACTATTTGGGACTACATTATAGTTCTGGTTACAATGATGAATGAGTGACCTTGAGCAAATAATTTCATCTCTAAACTCCAGCTTCTTAATCTGCAAATTGATATATACCACCTATTTTTTAAAAATCCAAATGAGGCAGTAGATATAAAAGTGCTTTAATAGTACACAGTGCAAGAGAAATACAAATTATTATTATTTAAATGCTCTTCTTCTCCTATTCCTACCAATTCCCCCAAGTGTAAATAGTGGCATTTGGTCCAAAACCATTAGGTCATGGAGCCATTTTTCAAAATGCCAAATGTCCATGTACTCTGATCCAAAGTAATCATGCCCTTTTACTGCCTCTGAGTCATAATGGGGGACCTAGGGAGCTCCCAGGATGCGCCCTTTTGACTTTATTGTGAACTTGCAGAAATCATTTCTGAAAGCTGAACAACATAAGCTCTCTAATGCCATGGCGACTCAGCTGGCCTCTGGGCAGCTGCCGGTGATAACCACAGTGTGCTAAATAATGCTGCATCTGAATTATTTATTGAGAAGACAAATGACTCATTATAGCCAAGTCCATCTCTCACAAAGTATAGAGGTAGTGAAGGAGATGAGGTTATAGTAGGGATTCTTAGTTAGTTAATGGCACCCATCATTAGGACCTGGGATAACTTTGGAATCTGCAGATAGATACTGAATCTTACAATTAAATTCTAAGGAGTTGGGAATGGCACCAGAATGGGACCTAACCCTTTTATTTTTTAAATTGATTCTTTTTGCTTTTTATATGAGAATTTTTCCATTGTTGCTAGCCCTCATTTCTCTACCCACTGAACCACTGAACCCAAATGTGATAGTGAAAAACAAGCAAAACTTAAATGGTGTGTGAATTAGAATAGATGAGGGGGAAAAAAGATGCAAGGAGCCAAAATGTGGCAGAAGGAAATGCAAGGGACCATAGCAAAGTGGGACTAAGGCAGGCTTGAAAGGCTTATAAATTTAGCCCCTTCTGTCTTACCTATCCATTGTAGTGACTGAGCCTTCATTTTAGTAGTAGTAGTGGTAATACTAGTAGTTACAGTAGTGGTGATGGTAGAGGTAGTATTTGTAATACTAGTAGCAGTAGTTTGGTAATAGTATATAGTAATGGTGGGAGGACTAGGAAGAGAAAGTAGAGGAATAATAGGAGGAAGAGTCATAGTCATAGTTTTCATTGTAATAATAGTTAGCATTTAAATGGAATTTTTAAAATTTCATTTTCTTTCATTTTTTTCAATTACATATAAAAATAATTTTTAACATTCACTTTTAAAATTTGAGTTCCAAATTCTCTTTCTTCCTCCCTCCTCTTTCTGCTCTTTGAGAAGGGGAGAAATTTGATATAGGTTATACAAAGTACATTCATGCAAAACATTTTTCTTTTACCATATTGTTTAAAAAACACAGACCAGGAAAATTTTTTTAAAAATTTACAGTATGTTTTGATTACATTTGGAATATATCAGTTCTTTCTCTAAAGATAGATAGCATTTTTTTCATAATAAGCCCGATAGAACTATCTTAAATCATTGTATTATTGAGAATAATTAAGTCTATTATAGTTGATTATTGCTGTTACGGTGTACAATGTTCTCCTGGTTCTGCTCATTTTACTTTATATCAATTCATATAAGTCTTCCCAGGTATTTTTCTGAAACTATCTTTCTCATCATTTCTTAAAGCACAATAATATTTCTATCACAGTCAGATATCACTCCTTGTTTAGCCATGCCTCAATGAATAGTTATATCCTTAATTTTTAATTTTTTACCATCATAAAGGAATACTATAAACATTTTTGTACATATAGGTCCTTTTTATTTTTCTTTAATCTCTTTGGGGTACAGTCCTAGTTGTGGTATTGTTGAGTCAAAGACTATGAACAGTTTGATAGCCCATTGAGAATAGTTCCAAATTGTTCTCCAAAATGTTTGGATCAGTTCACAGCTTTATCAGCAATGTATTAAATGTCCCAATTTTCCCACATCTCCTCCAATATTTGTCATTTTCCTTTGCTCTCATATTAATCAATTTGATAGGTATGAAGTGATACCTCAGAGTTGTTTTAATTTGTATTTTTCTAAACAGTGATTTATGTCATTTTTCATATGATTATAGATACCTTTGACTTCTTCTGAAAATTGCCAGTGTTTAATTTTTGACTACTTGTCACTTTAATGTTTGCAAAGTGTTTTTCAAATATTATCTCATTTGAGATACACTAAGAAGAGTGTACTATTATTATCCCTGTTTTATAATTAAGGAAACTGAGACAAGATTTAAATGATTTGTCCAGGGTGACACACTAATAGATATCTAAAGCTAAATTTGAACTCAGGTCTTCCTGTCTCCAAGTTCAGTACTCTATCTACTGTACCATCAAGCTATCTCTGTAACATACATGATTTGCCTGCAAAGAAGCACAGAATCTCAAAATCAAAAAAGACCTCTTAGGTTGCCTAGTCCAACACTAACTAATAGAGAAAGCTTTCAACAGTAATCTTTCACAGGTAGTTACTCACTCTTACCTGAAAGCCTCCAAGAAGACAAAACCCACTATGTCCAGAAGAAGTATCAACTTTTTGGATAACTTGGGATCTCTGGAAATTTTTCCTCATATAAAGTTGAAATTTTTACACATTGCTACTAGTTTTTACCTTTAGACTAAAATCTTATTTTTCTTCCAAGTGTCAACCTTTCAGATACTTAAGATGGTTATCAGTTCATCACATTCAAGTGCAGAGTGTTTTTAACTGATCTTTCCATGGAATCATCAATTATTCTAATCTTCCTGGTCACACCAATCTGAACATCTTCTGGATCATCAGTGTCTTCCAAAAATGTAACACTTAGAATGAATCACACGATTCAAATAAAAGAGAAACTTGGCATAACTTATCCCCAAAGTACAGATAATTGGTAAAAGATGCAGATGTAGAACAAATTCATTGCATTTCCTTTAAAATAGCTAATTGAACTAATGTATTTGTACAATTTTTTCCAAGCTGTACAAAAGAATAGGAAATAAATATAATTGCTAACATAACTTGAAGTGCTTTGAATAGTCTCAAAAGAAAAAAAGTATCCACATAATTCATTGCCAAATTTAAGTAAAATGCGTGAAATTGAGTTCTCTCTCTTTTTTTTGAGGGGGCCTATACCTTTCATGTTCTGATGAGAATCTAGGTGGTATAGTGGATAGAGTGCCTGGACTGGAATAAGGGAGACATCTTCCTGAATTCAAACCTGATCTTACTAGCTGTGTGATGATGAACAAATAACCCTGTTTGCCTCAGTTTCCTCATATGTAAAAAGAGCTAGAGAAGGAAATGGCAAACCACTCCTATATCTTTGCCAATAAATCCCAAAATGAGGTTATGAAGAACTTGACATGATTGAATGATGACTGAACAACAAAATCATGTTCTGATAGAGGAGCTAATCCTCAGACAGATACATTTATCAGAAAAGAACAATAGAACAATCAATGTTCTGAGAGCTAGACTTTATGACATTAAAAATATGTCCATTTTTAGAAGTCACATTAAAGTTATGGTTTTTAAAAGTCATAGCTATTAAAAATCATATTAAAATTAAATTAATTAATTGAAATAAATTTAAAATCATATTTAAAATTAAATTAAATAAAAATTAAAAATAATATTAAAAAGAGTCCCTCATTACACATCTTTTGTGTTATACCCTTGGCACCTTGCTGTCAGACACTGGGACACTACAGAAATGGGAGGGAGGAGTGGCAGGTGTTGCTACTTAATCAGGAAGATTTTCTCCCTGCCTCTCTTCACAGGCACACTTGACAAAGGAGGAATCCAATTCATTGCAATTCCACATGGTGAATTTTAGGACATCAAGCAGGAGACAGATGGCCACTCTGTGTGATAAGAGGTTATGAATATATAAATCAGGCCTGGGGGGCAGGGAGTTCTGGAACATGATGGGAAGACAGTGATTTCGGGGCATTATTGTCTAATTTCTGATATTGTTTATTAGCTATCTTCATATAATTTTAATGTTGTTTATCCTCTAATGTTTTGGTGGGATAATAGTTGCTAGGCATGAAGGAAGCACATAGGGATAGGATGGCTGGAAGAGTCTGTCTTGGATCTACTTCTTCTGTATGGATTGTCCCATTGGGTAATTCACTGTGGCTTTGTTGGTCCTTCAATTTCCTTATATGTAAAAGGAATTGACTGTGTATACAGAAAATATCAGCATTTTTTAGCACTGATAAGAGCTATAAGACCATATTTTGTCCAATACAGTTTCTCTGATCCATGGGTTAGCTCAGCTGGACTTTGGTTTCTGTCTTTGAAGGTAAATACTTAAAGGTGAAGAGGTGCTTACCCTTAGTCTCAATTCAAGATGTCAATAGAACAGGAGAGCAATTTCCACATTATAGAATAGGAGTTCTTTAACTTTTTCTATTCATGACCCCTTCCTGTCCAAGAAATTTTTACTCAACTCCTGGTATGTAGGTATATAAAATACCTATACAAGTCAAATGTTTATTGATAATAAATCAGAAAAAAATATTTTATGCCATCTATATCCAAAGAGAGAACTGTGGAGACTGAATGTGGATCGAAGCATACTATTTTTTACCATTTTTTTGTTTGTTTACTTTTTCTTTCTTGTAGTTTTTTCTTTTTGATCTGATTTTTCTTTCACAACATGACAAACATGAAAAAAAAATTTTAAGGATCATACACATATAACCTCTATCAGATTGCTTGATGTCTTGGCGAAGAGGGAAGTAAGAAAGGGAGAGAGAAAAAAAATTTGGAACTCAAAGTCTTACAAAAATGAATGTTGAAAACTATCTTTATGTGTAATTGAAAAAACAAAATATTGTTGAATCCAAATCAAAAGAAATTTATTTTTAAAAAATTCTTTAGTATACGTATAATTTTACCATTTATTTAAGATGAAAGCAAGTTTGTATATTAATGAGATGGATGTTCTTGTTTATTGTTACATAAAAGAATTAAATGTTGGCAAAATGTTTGATACTTTTTACTGTTGCCAGTTTTTTGTGACTCCCACATTCAGTTACATGACTCACAGTTTAAGCAGCTTTGGGATAGAGTAAGAAGGTGAATAATTAAAGATGAGGAAAATCAACCAAGAAAAATATAGGGGAATAAGGATAGAGGAGCACAGTTATATGAAGAGGTTACATATGTGGCAAGTAATTTTTAGATTGCAAGCTCCACAAAGACAGCATGATAGGATGGAATCAAGCCCTAGACTCAGACTCAGGAAGACCTGGGTTAGAATCCTGCCTTTGACAGCTACTGGTTTCTGTGACCTCGAACTTCCTTTTTCTGATCTTCAGCGTTATAATCTGTAAAATGGGAATAGCGTCTATCTCATGGGATTGTTGGGCAGCACAAATGAGATTTTGTGTGTAAGGTGCTTTACATATCATGAAGTATTCACATAAATATGTTATTGTTATTGTTTCATCTAAACTTTGTATCTCTCTCAGCAAACTTCTGCATAAATTGGCACTTTTTAAATGGTTGTTGAATTAATGAGTGAATGAATGAATGAAAATGAGGGTTGGTTTTTTTTTTTTTTTTTTTTTTTTTTTGAGGCTGGGGTTAAGTGACTTGCCCAGGGTCACACAGCTAGGAAGTGTTAAGTGTCTGAGACCAGATCCGAACTCGAGTCCTCCTGAATTCAAGGCTGGTGCTCTATCCACTGCACCACCTAGCTGCCCCCAATGAGGGTTGTTTTAAATTGGAGTTCTTAATCTGTAATTCATGGGAGGATGTCCATGAATAGATTACACGAGGTCTTTATTTCCACCCACATCTAATAGAAAATTGACATTTAAATTATTTAAAATTATTTTGGGTCCATGACATTTATTTTTATTAATAAATAAAAAGGTAATAATGACTGGTCTAAATTCTCAGCCAGTGAATGAATGAATATGTGAATGAATGAAAATTCCTATAGAAAAAAAATAGTTATATATATAGTACAGTACATGTGTCTGGCTTTAGAGATAAAGATTGGAAACTATAAAAAAGTGTTAAAAAAAGAAAGAAAATACTATGACAAATAGCCTGACCAGTGTTTAGAGGGATATTCCTCAACATGACCTAGGACATTCTCAACCTCAAACATTTTAACCAGTCAATTATTCTGTTAATGATTTTTGCAATCATATTGAAATAATGGATTCCTAAATCCATATGCAGAAGATGCAACTTGATGGCTTCCATTAGTTAGGACAACAATAAAACTACCTGTTAATACTGGATGCTATTGCCACTTAGATAAATAGTTTCATTGTAACCATCAATTCAAAATGAAATAACATTGCTTTTTTCAGGGAAAGAGGAAGAAAAGAAATGGGCTGGAGTACAGTAAAAGGAGCTGGAGGAGTAAGCCCTTTATGGCCAAAGATAAGCTTCAAAAGAGACAAAATTTTCGCAGAACCTCACAACAATGAATCCAAAGAGAACCGTGAGGTGTTTTGGGCAGGGAAAAAGATCATTCTTGGATATTGGTACCCTGATGAAAAACTATTAGTTGTCCTATCTTATTATGGCTTTGGGGATAATTAAATGAGCATTACCTACTGCCTCTGACATTTACTAGTTGTGTGGAAAATAGTCACAACCTTTCTGTACTTAGCCAACTCTTTAAGATTATAAGGAATAGATAGTATACAATCCATATCTGTGAAGAGCCTTGCCATAGCAATGCTCCATAAAATCTTTAGGTTAAACTCCAGACTTTCTCTACTTGCTCCAAAAACCTCTTTACTCTGGAAGTTCATTCCAGCCTTGATTCACTCATTGGAAGTACCACCTACTATAGGCTCACCCTCTGATAGGATGGCTCCTCCCAGAATCTCCAGAGAAGGAAAGCATGATGCCAGTTACATCTTCTTTCCTCTTCAATATGTATTAAGAATTTCTTTACCATGTCCAGCAATTGGTACCTTTCTTTCCTTTCAGCTAACTATAACATATAAAAGGTTCATTAGTTTCTGAATAATTAATAACTTCATTAATTATGACTAGTGAATAATTAACAAAAGCACGGTCATTTGTCTGTTTCTCATAAACCAAAAGCCTTTCTTGTGGCCTCTTCATGCTTAAGCACCCTTAAAATAGTGAGTGTTCCTAATAGATGTCAATAAATTCTGATTGGCTGACAAGCAATGATAGAATGAATATTATAATAAGAGATGGAGCAATTCTAATGAGGGGTTAGGGAACTGCTCTTGTGCTATTGTGATTTTGCTGCTCTTACATATCTCTACAAGATTACTCCCAACTAATGAAAAAAAAACTAAATGAAGGTGGTCTAGCTGTACCTGATCTAGAACTGTATTATAAAGCAACAGTCACCAAAACCATTTGGTATTGGCTAAGAAATAGACTAGTTGATCAGTGGCATAGGTTAGGTTCACAGGGCAAGATAGTGAATAAAAATAGCAATCTAGTGTTTGACAAACCCAAAGATCCCAAATCTTGGGATAAGAATTCATTATTTGACAAAAACTGCTGGGAAAACTGGAAATTAGTATGGCAGAAACTAGGCATAGACCCACATTTAACACCACATACTAAGATAAGATCAAAATGGGTCCAAGATTTAGGCATAAAGAACGAAATCATAAATAAATTGGAGGAACATGGGATGGTTTACCTCTCAGACTTGTGGAGGAGGAAGGAGTTTGTGTCCAAGGGAGAATTAGAGACCATTATTGATCACAAAATAGAAAATTTTGATTATGCCAAACTAAAAAGTTTCTGCACAAACAAAACTAATGCAAACAAGATTAGAAGGGAAGTAACAAATTGGGAAAACATTTTTACAGTTAAAGGTTCTGATAAAGGCCTCATCTCCAAAATATACAGAGAATTGACTTTAATTTATAAGAAATCAAGCCATTCTCCAATTGATAAATGGTCAAAGGATATGAACAGACAATTTTCAGATGATGAAATTAAAACTATTTCCATTCATATGAAAGAGTGTTCCAAATCACTATTGATCAGAGAAATTCAAATTAAGACAACTCTGAGATATCATTACACACCTGTCAGATTGGCTAAGATGACAGGAACTAATAACGATGAATGTTGGAGGGGCTGTGGGAAAACTGGGACACTGATGCATTGTTGGTGGAGTTGTGAAAGAATCCAACCATTCTGGAGAGCAATCTGGAATTATGCCCAAAAAGTTATCAAAATGTGCATACCCTTTGACCCAGCAGTGCTACTACTGGGCTTATATCCCAAGGAAATACTAAAGAAGGGAAAGGGACCTGTATGTGCCAAAATGTTTGTGGCAGCCCTTTTCATAGTGGCTAGAATCTGGAAGATGAATGAATGTCCATCAATTGGAGAATGGTTGGGTAAATTATGGTATATGAATGTTATGGAATATTATTGTTCTGTAAGAAATGACCAACTAGAGGAATACAGAAAGGCTTGGAGAGACTTACATTAACTGATGCTGAGTGAAACGAGTAGAACTAGGGGATCATTATACACTTCAACAATGATACTGTATGAGGATGTATTCTGATTGAAGTGGATATCTTCAACATAGAGAAGAGCTAATTCAATTCCAATTGATCAATGATGGACAGAATCAGCTACACCTAGAAAAGGAACACTGGGAAATGAGTGTAAACTGAGAGCATTGGGTTTTTTTGTTTTGTTTTGTTTTGTTTTGTTTTGTTTTGTTTTGTTTTGTTTCTCTTCCCAGATTATTTTTACCTTGCGAATACAATCCTTCCTTTGCAACAACAACAACAAAATTCGGTTCTGCACATATATATTGTACCTAGGATATACTATAAGATATTTAATATGTATGGGAATGCCTGCCATTTAGGGGAGGGGGTAGAGGGAAGGAGGGGAAAAACTCGGAACAGAAGGGAATACAAGGGATAATGTTGTAAAAAAAAAAAATTACCTATGCATATGTACTGTCAAAGAAAATGTTATAATTATAAAAATTAATTTTAAATAGTTAAAAATTAATTAATTAATTAATTAAAAAAAAAGATTGCTCCCAACCTCAGGCAATATATAATATATAAAAGGCTCTACCTTCAACCAAGTTTGTCTGAATAAAACACAATAGCCAGATTTATCTAGATTAGATTTTTTTTTTTGGCAGAGGCAACTGTGGTTAAGTGACTTGCCCAAGGCCACACAGGCAGGAAGTATTAAGTGTCTGAGGTCAGATTTGAATTCAGGTCCTCCTGACTTCAGGACTGGTGCTCCATCCACTAAGCCACCTAGCTGCCCCTTTTTTTTTTATTTTTTTAATCTGGACTAACAGTTTCCATTTGGGTGGAAGGAGAATGTTAAAATCCAATCCCATCATAGGTCTTATTCTTCAAAGGCTGATTTGACCTAGTAGAGAATGAGGAAACAGGAGGGTTAAAAAACAGACAAAATGACAACAAACCCACAAACTCGGATCTCCCAGTAATTGGTTATATATATGAGAGAAATAATTTCTCTTATTCCTTTTATGTGTTATTTTCCCCTATTAGAATGCAAGTTCTTTGAGAGTAGAACTGTATCCATATTTGCCACACAGCACAGTACCAGGCATGTAAAAAGCATAATAAATATTTTTTGAGTGAGTGAGTGATTAAGTGGCTAGATGTGCTGACATTGACTATTTAGCTCCTAGGGTTGTTAATGCTGTTTAATAGAAAAGCTCTTTTTTTAAACCTTTAACATGCTATAGAATTGTCATTGTTGGGTTTGTGGGTTTGTTTTTTTTTTAACCAGGCACTAAACCTATGAAGGCGGAAGATGAAACAGATTTTCCTTCAGCATACTTGGGCAGTGGCTTGAAACATCTTTTGAGACATGAAAAGAAATCCATTGTGATGTATGAGACAGTGCTGGTTTACTTTTATTTTAGTAATTCTCAGAATGTCCAGATAGGATAAACCCCAACCTACGCACAAGATAGATGAGGTATAGGGTAATGAAGAGATGGGCACACAGCTAGAGGAAGAATGGGAAATCAATGGAAATCCTGCTTTTCAGACTTAAACTTTAATGTCTCTATAATTATATTGTTTCATTTAACATTTACATTTTATTCCTGGAATTGGGAGCCAGGAGACCTAAGTTACTTACTGGATCAGAATTTAGAATCAGAAGCTTTTCTTATCTATATGATCTAGTCAACTCATTCACCAATTGGGGTTTCTCATATGTAAAATAAAGGCATTAAATCAGACCATAAAATTTTAACTCTGTGTGTATATGTGTGTGTGTTCTGAACTCTCATTGGCAGTATGAGGAAGCCTTTGCATACCTTCTCAAAATAATGTTTTCAAGTAGATAAAATAAAATTCATAAAATTGTAAAGAAAACCAAAAGATAATGAAAATAAAGATTTTTCCCAGCTAAATTCACAGACCTCCTGAAATTTATCTGCAAATTCATTTTAGGGTTCATGGATACCAGGATAAGAGTCCCTGAGCTAAATGATCTTTCATTCTAAATCTTATATTTCTACACAGAGGAGTCTTATAATGTATAATTGACCTTTTATGGCCTTCTATTTGGTTCCCCTGCTTCAAGTCTTTCCTCTGTCATACATTCTCCAAACTAGTGATGTCAAATTCAGGTAATAACAGAGGCCACTCATCCATTAAGAAATATCTCTGTGGGCCCCATGTTGACTAAGTTTTAGAATGTAATCTTTTCTAGTTTTGTTGTATTTTTATTTATTTTATCAAATATTTTTCAATTATGTTTTTATTTGATCTGAGGTTGGCTGCTTGGGACTGGTGGGTTATACATTTGACATTTCTACTCCACACAGCTGCCAAGTGATATTCCTGAAGCCAGAATTTGATCATGTCATTCCCCTACTCAACAAATTCCACTGGTGCCTCATTATCTCTAAGGTCAAATTCAAACTTCTATCTTTGGCATTTAAAGTCCTACATAACCTTTACTGCCTTTCCAACCTTTTTAATAGCTAGATTTTATACATGTATAACACTTTAAGGCTTTGCAAAATGCTTTTACATATGTTATCTCATTTGTTTCCCACAATACTTCTATGAAATAGATGCTATTATTTTCATTTTCCACTTGAACAAACTGGAGCCAGGAAATGTTAAGTGATTTGACCAAAGTCACACAACTAGTAAGTGACTCAGGTCTCCAAGATCAACACTCTATCACCTGTGGACCTTCATGAATTCTATAGTCTAGTCAAACTGGCATTCCTAATATTCTTTGCATGTGATCATCTATCTCCAACCTCTGCAAGGCTGTCCTCATGCATTCCCTTCTCACCTGTACCTCAGATGCCACTTCTTGATCCCCCCTTTACAAAATTATTTTGTATATATTCATTTGGCATAAACTTATTTGTGTAAATATTATCTCACTTCATACAAATATGATATAATTTAGTGCAAAGACTATCACTTGTGCCTTTATTTCCCCAGTACCTAGGACAGAGCCTGACTTATAGTAGGTATTGAATAAATGTTTATTGATAAATCATTTGATATATGGAGGGTTGGCTCACCCTGGTCAAAATTGCAAAGTATATGAAATTTCTTTTTAAGCCTCCAGTGTCCCTCATACAATTTTTTTTCTTTCTTAAATGGTGTCCATCCTCCTTCATAACAAGTACTCCTTTTCTACTCTTTATCCAGGCAGATTTGCTCTCAACAAAGGTTCTGCCATCAGACACCTACAGCTGGATGTGAATACAAATGACTATGCTCCTTTTCTCAAACATAGTTATACTTTAAGACCAAAATCTTTCTCCTTGTAAAAACATTTTAGACATAAATGAACAAAGAAAAAATAGATAATGGCAACTAGGTGGCATAGCATAGAATGCCAGGCCTAAAGTCAGAAAGTTTAAATTTGACTTCAGACACTCACAACCTGTGTGACCTGGGTAAGTCACCTGACCTTGTTTGCCTCAGTTTAAGTAAAATGAGCTGGAAAAGGAAATGGCAGACCACTCCAATATTTCTGCCAAGAAAACCCTAAATGGGATCCCAAAGAGTCAAACATGATTGAAAAACAACTGAATAAAACACAGAAGACATTCCCAGTTACAAGTAAAGTCTTACACTGTAGACAGTCCCTTATGAGGCCTGTGTGTAAGGATAACCCCCAAATCATCCCTCAGTGTCCTCATAAAAGAAGGGATGCTAGGTTATATGACTCATATCTCTCACTTACCTTGGCATTTCTGATGTATATTCAAGCCTAGTCATTTGGAGCTTGTTTAGTTTCTGGGTGCATGTTTAATTAAAATGAGAACTGCTCACAATCTCTTCTAATAAAATATAGTATGTTCCATAATGATCAACCTGCAAACCATTTTCCTTCACACATAGGAAGCCAAATATCTATGTATAGGGTAGAATGTAAATGTTAACAACCTCACAGTTCATCACCTAGAAAAATTCTTTTATGGATATTTAAGTTACAGGAGGTTGTCTAGGTTTACAACTAGCATTTTAACTCTATTACCTAGTTGTTGAGGAAGAGGAAATTTAATTCTCTTTGTATATGTGTTTGAAAATGGTCTAAAAATAGACTGCTCCCTTTTTCATCACAGTGGAAGTGGAATGGTTGAGAGCATTTTGCATTGTTGTTGTTGTTATTTCATAGGTTGCCATATCCAAAGAATTCCCTACAAAGTGGATATGTGAGCATGAGTAAATCAAAATACAATAACAAACAAGAACTTTACAAACTAAGTCACATAAATTCTCCTTAGAAAAATAAAATTGTAGAATTATAGATTTAGAGTGGGAAGAGTTTTCTGAAACCATGTAGTCCAGTATCTTCATTTTATGGATGAGGAAACTAGACTATGAGAGATGAAATGATTTGCCTTGGAACACAGAGGAAGAAAATGGCAGAGATAGGATTTGAATCGAGATTCCAAATCCAGTGCTCTTTTTACTGAGATGGATTGGTCACAGGACAAGAGTGAAAAATAGCCAATGGACCACTCATGGATCAAAGATATTAGTTTTGCTATTGTTGTTCAGTCATGTCCAACTCTTCATGACCCAGTTGACCATACTGTTTGTGTGATTTTCTCGGCAAAGATACTGAAGGTGTTTGTCATTTCCTTCTCCAGTAGAATTAATACAAATGAAGATAAAGTGATTTCCCCAGGATCATATAGCTACTAAGTAAATGTCTGAGGCTGGATTTGAACTCAGGCCCATCATCACTGAGCCATCTAACTCTCCTTAAAGGTATCAGTACAGTGTTAAAAGAATTAGAAAAAGGATCTCCAGAACATTGGGTGGTGTCCTCTGGAAAACATGAGAGAATATGGAAAAGAGGGGGATGAAAGAACAACTGTATTAGATTATGATCTGCATTGGAGATAGTGCCCAAAATGATGATACCATAAATTTCATCAAGTACCAAACTAACCTGTGTTCAGGGAAAGGAGATGGGGAGTTAGAGCAATATTATGAATATTTGTCATCTTGGGGGAAGGAAAGAAAGGGAGATATGGTTGTATTGAGAACAGAACGGTGTAAATGAGAGGGTACAATCATATTTTCATTCCCTCAGGATTGGAGAGGAAAAGTAAGTTCTATGAAAATGCTAACAAAATAGTAAAGAGGACCCTGAAAATGGGGAGATGTTAGAGAGATGGACATGGCCAGGGTATATTTGTTCTGAATAGCAGTTTACACTAACTAGCAGAAAGCTATGCAGAGCAGGGATGCTAAGAAAGCAACACGCCCTACCTTATGCTGATATCCCAAGACAAAGCCTCATTTGCCTTGTGCTAGTTATGACTCTTATAGGTATAAATATATGAGGAGAAGACTAATGTTCACATTATGCAGTATCATACTTTATTCCCTCTCAACTCCACCTACTGACTTCCCTGGCTTCCTTTGGTTATTGCTGTTATTCAGTACCAATCATATCTTTTACTGCAAGCCTGTTTGAACCTTTCTTAATTTTGACTCCTCTCTGTTAATTGTTTCTATTTGGAGGCAACTAGAGGTGCAGTGGATAGAGCATCTACCCTGAAATCAGAAAGGATCTGAGTTCAAATGTAGCTTCAGACACTTAACTCTTACTAGGTGTATGATCCTGAGCAAGTCAATTAACTTCAATTGCCTTGCAAAAGAAAAAAAAATATTTCCTATTTACCCTGCATGTAGTTGGTTTTGTATATATTTGTTTGCATGTTGTCTCCTGTAGTATGGTGTGATCTGGTACATAGAAGGCATTTAATAAATGTTTATTGATTCCTGAAGTCCTTGCTTTAATGTAAACAAGCATTTAATAAGCACTAGTTGTTTCTTTGCAAAGAATTGTATTATATGTCAAGACCCCTTGCCAATCTGGAGAAATATATGCATCCTTTCTCAAAACATTTGTTTGTTGATTTGTTTTGAATCATCACTGAAAAAAGTGATAATCAGAGATTAGTAAAAATAAAGATATAATCTTTCCCATTCAACTTCATGACCCCCTTACATTCTTTAGGGGATGATGGATCTTGTGTTAAAACCTCTGCACTGGATAATGATGGGTACAAAGTTTAAATAACACATGGTATTGCCTTCAAGGAATTAAGGGAGTAAAGATGCCAGCACAGAAGTACTATATAATATTCATGGCAAGTGTATTAGAGTATTACAAAACAAAGTATTCTATAATGGTTGGGTGACATGGTCATTACTAATGCATAGGAGAAATACTTTATTATATATCATTTATTAATATTGTTTGAATTTAGCTTAATGTGGCTAGAAATTGTCTATCCTAAAAGCTTACTATGCAAGTTTGAGCTGACCTCATGCTACAGGGAAAGATGGATGGCTACAAGGAATGCTTGAATTTCACCCAAGTCTTGAGTTCACCCAATGCTTGTGTTTTGGATTCCCAAAATTTGAGTGTTCATGCTAACAAGTGATCTTAATTTGAATGTTTATGTTTACTGATAATACATTTCCAAGGATCTTGTCTGGGACTGTCCTTTCTATAAAACTGGTGTGATTAGTAATCTTCTCTGAACTCCATTATAATGTAAACCTCTCTGAAACTGGAAGGGAAGCCTTCTTCTGACTTTGCTCTACCACCAAATGACCAAATAAATTTCTTTCTAAAACTATTTTAGATTTTGGGATAAATTCTCATGACTAATACATAGAAGATCAACAAAGGTTTTCTGGAGTATGGGGTATTTGAGCTGGGCTCTCAAGGATGGCTAGGGATTTAACTGGCAAAGATTAGGAAGAAGAATACTTTCATCTTAAGGAGATGTAAAGCAGAACACTTAATGATGAGAGCATACTGTATGTTTTCAGTTTAGAGAGATTAATACAATAGGCTAACATTTCTCCCTGCATTTATCTCTTCCCTCCAATGGATCCTTCCAAATAGCTGCCAAAATACATTCCAAAAACAACATTATGACAGTGTCGTGCCCCTGTTCAAGAAATGTTAGCATCTTAATTGTCTCAAAGACTACCACTTCACATTTCACAGTTTATCTTGTTTCAACTTCTCTTTCTCCTGTGATTTCACAGTACTCCCCCTCACACACTACCTTCCGGCCAAACTGGTCCTCTTGCTGTTCCCCATATATGACCTTTCCTCTCCTGTCTCTATGCCTTTTTCCCAGGCTCTCTTCTGCCTGGAATATTCTCCTTCTTCACCTTCACCTCTGAAAACTCTCAGATTCCTTCAAAAATTCAGCTCGAATGCCATCTTCAACAATAAACATTTCTTATTCTTTAAAGTTGTTAGAGCATCCCACACCTCAAAAAAGTTAATTTATTTTGCATACACATTTGCATATATGTTTCTTTCTATAGGAATCTAAATCCTTTATATGTTGTGGTGGGGATTGTTTTGGAGCATGGTTTGGGCCAGACAGCCATTAAGGCCCATTCTAATTCCCGGGTTCTGTGATTCTGATGATAGGAATAGATTTAATTTTGTCTTTGTCTCCCTATCTCCTAGCACGGGACCTTGCACATAGTAAACAAATTAATAACAATAAAAATAAAATAGCAATAAAAAAATAAAAAAGAAAAAGTTGAATTGTATTCAGTAGACAACAGGGAACCACAGGAGGTTTTTTAAGGAGACGTGATATGACCAGATGTTTTCATAAGAAAGTTTATTCTGGCAGGGGGATGAAAGATGGATTGGAATGGAGAAGAAAAGGGAGCAGAAAGGTCTATTTTTAAAAAGATAATTGAAACAGTCCAGACAGATGGTAATGAACACTTTTTTAGGATGATGGAAATTGAAGTAGAGAAAAGAGAATGGAAAAGTTTGGCCAAAGCAGAATTAACTGGACTTGGCAATGGATTTAATGGGATATGTAAGGGTCAGGGATGAGTGAATAGCCAGCTTCTAAAACAAGCAGGCAGGATGCTGAGTGCTATTTACAAACAGTCTCGTTTGATACTCAAAATCCTTAAGGATAGGTTTTACTGTTATTGCCATTCTATGGTTCAGGAAACTGAGGCAAAAAGATGTACTTTACACATCTGGTGTCTCAGGCTGGATTTGAAAGCCAGGTCTTCCTGATCCAGTGTTCCATTCACAGGGCTACTAATTGCCCCTCAACAAGAAGTTTCCCAAAGATCTCCAACAAGAGAACTTGTTACTGGTGATGCTACAAAAAGAAACAATGAAATAAAAAAGAGGGGAGGGGGATTTGGTTTTGGATATGTTGAGTTCAAGATGGAGAAATTCATCCTATAAAGTCCTACTGTATTGTTTTGTTACTGCATAAAAGTAAAAAGTTTCTCAAAGACTTGGCTAGCTTTGTTGTATCCCATCAAGCCACAAAGGTTCCAAACTTGGGCATGGTAATAAATTTTATGTCTATTCTCTGACGAAGCTAGCTAAGTTCAGAGAGGCTCATCACCATGTTGAATGGATGAAAATGAATTCTTTGGTCACAAGGATGATAGTTTCAAAGATAATCTATCTTGAAAAAGAAAGCAATTCAGATAGCATTTCAAGGTTTATAAAACATACTGACGTATTATTTTATTTTATCCTTAATACAACCCTGTAAGTTATTACTATTTTACAGATGAAGAAGCTGAGATTGAGAAATTTTAAGTGACTTACCCTCTGTCCCATTGCTGGTAAGTATCTTGGATAGGATTTGCAATCCTATATAAATATCATTATTTGTTATTATTATTATTAGTCTTAGAAAAGACTACCATTTGTATCTATATATGCAGTTCCCTCATATGTGTGGATAAAGGTGAACTCTGGATTTAATTACACAGTAGATCTTTTATCAGAATTCATGATGGGGAATGGGATATTTTGGATAATTGAGAGGTGAACAATTGGTTATTGATTCTATGTTATAATGATCTCCTGATTTACAAATGTATTTGTTTGACTTTGATTAAGAGTTAGTGAATAGATATTGCACTGTAATTAGTTCTGGACCAGTTACCTTGAGTCGGGTATATTTATTCTCCAGAACCAAGAAATAAACTTACCCCAATTTAAGTGTGGAAGCAGAGAGTAGCCCAGATATTTATTCTTTTTTTATTACCCCAAACAAGCATCGAATCCTTCTGAATTTTCTAAAAATTTTTATTTCTATCTACAACAGTATAACAGATACGGGGATGAACAGATGGAGAAAAATCCAAATATATAAAGTTATGATTTAACATTTCAATTAAATTCCACAAACACTTATTAGATTCCTATTCTGAGCAAAACACTGTTCTAAACAATGAAGATTCCAATACATAAAGCAAATTGTTTCTGTTCCCAAGGAGTTTACCTTCTACCTGGGAAGTGGGGGAGGGGATATCAAAGGAGAATATATAAAATATACAAAGATAAGTAAACACAAGATAATATGAGGAGCTCTTTGGTAAGAACTGTACTCAATAAAGACTTTTTTGTTTGGTTACCTACTCCTTTTTCCAAATTAGTCAAAGTTATTCTTGGGATTTGTAGAAAATAATTGAAGAGAAATATTGATTAGATTCTCTCCTATTTATATTACTTTCTACATCTAGAAGCAATTACCTTCTAAAGGAGTGATTTGTGATCAACTAACTACCATACCCAGGGAAGACAGAAACATACTATAAGGAGGAAACTTATCCAAGAGGTTTATTGAAAGATATTCTTTGTAACCAAGAGAGATCTAAAGGGGTCTGGAGATAAATGAGATGTTCTTCCAGACTATCTTGATTAGTTCAAATTTATCCTGTATGTAGCTCATTGGTACAAAGTTGTTTGCATGTTGTCTTTTCCATCAGACTGTGAGCTTCTTGAGGACAAGGATTGTCTTTCTAATCTTTCTTTGAATCTCCAGGGCTTAGCACAGCAACCACCACATTATTCTTGCTTAATAAATATTTGATGATTAATTTTCAGTTTCAGATTGACTAATGGAGGAAAGGGGGAAAGGATGGGAAAGAAAAAGAGAAATAGTTACAGTCTCTCTCCCTCCAATTGGCTAGAGGAAGGTGGATGTGTTGGGGAGGCCCCTGACACTAGAATGGCTTTTTATCATCTGTGTGAGCAGCAAGGACCCTGCCATATCAGATCAGTTACTGGGGGAACACAACTCAAAAGCCCAGACCCCAGATAGTTTATACATTTTTCCTTTTTAAATAAAAAGTCCAGTCTCTGATGCATTTAATAATGGCCAATAGGAATTGCCTTGTGGTTTGTTCCTGAAGCAACAGAACTATATTGCTTTGAGGAATTACAACTTTTCTCTTGAATTCTACAAATAAGTGCTATCTTAGATTAAAGTATAGTGGAGAAAGGATGGAATAGAATTGCACAAGATTCAATGTTAAAGAACATAGGCCTCAATTTATCAATATAAACTAAATATGTATGTTTTCTGACAAAATATAGCAATTTGTTTCTGTTTCATGGGAGGTTGGCACTTAATTGCACTTGCAGTTTTAAAAAAAAATCCTGGAGGATTCTGAGAAAATGGTGGAGTATGTTGGTAAACTTCAAGCTCTCCCAATTTCCCCCACAAACAGAACAAATTTGTGCTTCAAGGAAAACATAGATTTGTGAAAAATTTGGGGTAGAACAGGGGTAGTTGGGATACAACTGAAGAAAAGATCTTGTCCAGGATTAACCCAAGTGAAGTGCAAAAACCTTTATGCTCGCTCTGCAGAAACAAGTGGAGACCCTCAGATTAACTGGCTGTGGCTAGAGGTTCAGCAGAAACCATAGAGACTCACCTCCCCTTGTGTGGATCTGAGTCCAGAAAGACTGAGGGAACCTTGGCTGATTAGGAACACCAGGCCCAACTATACTGTGGGACCTGACCCCGGTCTAGAAGGAACCAGCACATCCATAACTGCAGAGGAGTGGAACAGCGATATTTCTGGCTACAGGTACTTACAGGAGAGTGGAGTTCTTGGTTTGGGGTTCCTGGTCAGAGGGGAGAGCTCAAGTGAAGCTAGAGACATCAATCCCCTAAACCCAGGATTAGAGGTGCTTACACTAATAGTTCTTAATAATAATAATAATAAACAGTCAAAGAAGAAAGAACTCCACCATAGAATCATACTGTGGGAACAGGGAAGACTGGGGTTCTTCTTCAGAGGAGGACACTGAAGTAAAAGAAGCTTCTACCCCCAAAATGACTACTTATCCTAAGAGAATTTATAGAACAACTCAAAAAAGAATTTAAAAACCAAATGAGATTGCTGTTATTAGGCTTATATCCCAAAGAAATACTAAAGAGCGGAAAGGGAACTGTATGTGCCAAAATATTTGTGGCAGCTCTTTTTGTAGTAGCTAAAAACTGGAAGATGAATGAATGTCCATCAATTGGAGAATGGTTGGGTAAATTATGGTATATGAAGGCTATGGAATATTATTACTCTATAAGAAATGACCAGCAGGAGGAATACAGAGAGGCTTGGAGAGACTTACATCAACTGTTGCTGAGTGAAATGAATAGAATCAGAAGATCGCTGTACACTTCAATGCTGTATGAAGAGGTATTCTGATGGAAGTAGATATCTTCAACATAAAGAAGATCCAACTCACTTCCAGTTGATCAATGATGGACAGAAATAACTACACCCAGAGAAGGAACACTGGGAAGTGAATGTAAATTGTTAGCACTACTGTCTATCTACCCAGGTTACTTATAACCTTCGGAATCTAATACTTAATGTGCAACAAGAAAATGGTATTTACATACATATATTGTATCTGGGTTATATTGTAACATATGTAAAATGTATGGGATTGCCTGTCATTGGGGGGGAGGGAGTGGAGGGAAGGAGGGGATAATTTGGAAAAATGAATACAAGGGATAATATTATTTTAAAAATTACTCATGCATATATACTGTGGGAAAAAAAATTCTAAAAAAAAAAAGAGAGAGAGACAATGAGGAAAAAATTAAAAATAAAAATAAAAACTATCCAAGAAAAACAAGATTATGAAAAAAAAATGTCAACCAACCAGAAAAGGAGATATAGCATCTCAAAGACAAAAATAACTCTTTGAAAATTAGAATTGGGCAAGGAAAAGCCAGTGAAGAAATAACAAAACGGATCATAAAGAATAAAAAAATAGAACAGAATGTGAAATATAAGAAAAATTACAGATTTGGATGGCAAGAAGAAAAAATATAAGAATAACCAGACTACTTGAAAGTTGTGATTAAAAAAAAAAAAAAAAGGACCTTGACACAATAATGCAAGAAATTATCTAAGAAAATTGTCCTGGAGTGATAGAAGATAGGGGAAAATAGAAATAGAAAAAAAAAATCTACTGATTACTACCTCAACTAGAGCCTTTGTGGAAAACATTATAGAAACATTATTGCTAAGTTTTGAAACCTCCACATCAAAGAGAAAATTTCTCAAGAAACAAGAAAAAAGGGGGCAGCTAGGTGGAACAGCGGATAGAGCACCAGCCCTGAATTCAGGAGGACCTGAGTTCAAATATGATCTCAGACACCTAACACTTCCTGGCTATGTGATCCTGGGCAAGTCACTTAACCCCAGTCTCAGGAAAAAAAAAAAAAAAGAAACAAGAAACAAGAAAAAAAAAAAAAAAAAAAACTCAAACATGGGGGAACTACAATTAGGATTGTACAGGACTTATCAGCAGCTACAAGAAAAGACCACAGATCCAGGAATCATATCTACCACAAATCAAAAGAACTAGGCCTGTGGCCAAAAATATCATGTCCAGCAAAATTATCTATAATTTTTAATGACAAAAAAAATGGACAATCAATGAACTTGCAGATTTTCAGGACTTTCTATCAACCAAATCTGAACTTAACAGAGTTAAAGCCAATATCAAAGATCAATTTCAAGAAACTCAACATGGATAAATTGTTGGGGGATTTTTTTAATGAGAAATTTATAGATATGTTTTAGATTGACATCAACAATAGGGCAGGCAATTCAAAGAAAAGACTGGGGCAGAGTTAAGGTAGAAATAGTATTGTCATACAAATGAGGTGCAGAGGAAGAATAGACACAGAGGCACTAGAGACATTTGGGGAGGAGGGCTTATAGTTCTGAAAACCTACTCACAGCAGGAATGGGTAAATAGGCAACACTAACATAAATACCATGAAGGGTATAACACCCTCTAAAGTCTATAAAGAAATAAGGGGGGAAGGATGGGTGGACAAAGAAGAAAGAGTGAGAGAATACCAGAAGAATACAAGGGATCTTTGAGTGGGGGGAGATTAAGTAATAGCAAGGCAAGATAGGAGTAGAATTAAAACCAAGTGTGAGCAGGGATAGAATTAAAACCAAGTGTGTATCTGTGTTTGGGGGTACAAATATATCCTTTCTTAACTATAGCCTGCTTGGAGGTGGCAGTGGGGATAAAAGGCAGGGGAAAATAAGGTAAAAAAGGTACACATCAGAGAACAGAAGAACAATTTACAAGGAAGTAAAGAAAGAATGAATATTCATTAACATAATTTCTTATACTGATATATATGCTTTCTTGAACTGGTATTTGTTATTATACATTTTGAATCCTCCCTGATGTTTTGCTGGGCACATGACAATATTCTTTTTTGCTTCATCTTTTTCTGTTTTTCTTTTTTCTTATTCTGTTTCCTTAAATAAAATAAATTTGGAAAGAAATGAACTTAACAGCAAAAATTATAAGTACCAAAGACATATTTCTTTTTTTCTTATTTGTATTCTTATTATTTTTGCTGAGGCAATTGGAGTCAAGTGACTTGTCCAGGGTTACACAGCTAGGAAGTGTTATGTGTCTGAGGCCAGATTTTAACTCAGGTCCTCCTACTTCAAGGCTGGTGCTCTATCCACTGTGCCATTTAGCTGCCCCCAAAGACATATTTCTATACATTATCAATAGGAGTTTAGAACTAAGGAAGACAAACATTATGAAAAGCACGGAAATACTTAAAGTTCTATTGACCCTAACATAGACTTCTTTTGTGAAGCTAAGGAAAAACTAAGAGGTTGAGGTGGGGGAAAAAAGAGTATATTCCAGTTATAGGAAAGGCATAAAGAGTTGGGATGTATTGTTAAGATCTGAGAACAGTCAGTTGGTCAGTTTAGCAGGAATGGAAAGCATTTAGAGAGCAATAAAATGAATTAAGGTAGGAAATGTTAGATCGAGGAACTTCTTATATTTCAGCTTAGAGGCAATAGATAGCCCTGAAGACTGAGGATTATTTTGGTCAAACTTGCATTCTAAGAATATTAATTTGGTAGATAAGAAGAGGATATATTGGAGAGAGAGAAATCCAGAAATATAGAGACCACTTAGAAAGTTATTGCTATACTCTAGAGAAGAAGTAACAAGGGCCTGAATGAAGGTAGTGGCCATGTAAGCAGAGAGGGGATAAGATACTTATGACAACTACTACTATGGAAAGAGAATCAAGGCTTACTAACTGATTGGATATAGGAAGTGAATGAGGATGAAGAGCAAAGGATAACTAAGATTTTTAGCATATGTTGGAAAGAGTGGAGTTCAGGAAAGAAAAAAAGAATTTGAAATATTGATTTTTTTTTTAGGTGTCATCTGCATAGATATGATAAACCATTGGAATCCGATGAAAGCACTAACAGGAAATAGGGGAAAGAGGACTCAAACAAGTAAGAGTAGAGCAGTTCTGTTTCACTACACAATTTCTACTTCCATAAGATTTTTCACATCCAACCCCTCTCTCTAACCACATACACAGCCATCTCTATAGCTCAAATCCTCATATTCTCTCTCCCAGATTATTATTGAAAGAACCTCCTAATTGGTCTCTTTATAGTTTTTTCCCTCTCTAATCTATTCTCCACATAGTTGTCAAATTGGTCACAGGTCTGAGAACATCAGTTTCCTTACTCAAAATCTTTATTAGGTTTTGATTATATTTAGAAGAAAAGAGAAAGTTTTCTCTCTGGTATTAAAGTCCTTAGTTACCAGGTTACAGCCTATCTTTCCAGACAGTTCCCATTATTCTGTCTCAGACAGGACACTTTAGCTGAAATGATCTATCATCTTTTTTCTCATGCCATCTTCTACAGGAAAACTTCACCAAACCCTCTTAATTCTTGTGCCTTCTCTCTGTTGACTATTTCCTATTTATTCTGTTAAATAGATGATTTATACAAAGTTGCTTGCAAGTTATCTCCCCTATTAAATTGTGAATTCCTCAAGGACAAGGATAATGCCTAGCACATAGTAGGTGCTATTAACTGATTGATTTTGCACAGGTTATCTCTTCCTCATATTTGAAACACTCTCCCTTCTCATTTGTACTTTGAATCCCAATTTTCTGCAAAATTCAGGTCAACTACTACTTCCTACACAAAGTATTTCCTGTTTCTCCTAAATGCTAGCGTTCTCTCCTACCTCCAACTACCTAAATTACTTTGCCTTGCTTTTGAATGTATTTTTTTATTGACTTATTTGTGTATATATCACTTCCCTCAGTAGAATGGCGACTACTTGAGTGCAAAATTATTTTCCTTTCTTTACAGCCCCTTATGTAGAAAAATTATATGTATATATTACTTATATACATATACATAGGTGCTTAATAAATATTTGTTGAATGAATGCATGAATGCACAGGGAACACTTTTATTACAAACTAAAAAAGTGGTCACACAGGCTTTCCTTGAATGTCTCCATTGTAGGAAAACACATTATCTCCTAAGATAGCTCATTTTACTTTTGGAGAGCTCTAATTGTTATTGAGATTTTATATCAAAATTAAATCTATCCGTCTGCAATGTGCAGCCTTGCTAGAATGTTTCCCTCTAAGGAAGGAGCAGAACAAATGTAACCTGTCTTTCACATGACAGTTCTTCAAATACTTAAAGACTACTATAAGATGGAAGCAGTGTCAGATTTTATATTCTTAGGCTCCAAGAACATTGTAATCATGAAATTAAAAGATTCTTGCTCCTTGGAAGGAAAGCTGTGACAAATCTGGACTGCATACTAAAAGGCAGAGACATCACCTTGTTGACAAAGGTCCAGTAGTAATGCATGACTGTGAGAGTTGGACTATGAAGAAAGCTGAGGGCCACAGAAGTGACACTTCTGAATTGCGGTTATGGAGAAGATTTTTGAGAGTTTCCTTGGAAAACAAGATCAAATCAGTCAAAGAAATTAATTCAGGCTATTCATTGGAAGATCATGCTGAAGTTGAAGCTTAAATACTTTGCCACTAAATGAAAAGATAGGATTTATTGAACAAGATCTTGATGTTGGGAAACATCAAAGGTCAAAGGAAATGGGGATGGCAGAGGGTAGAGGGATAGATAGTCTTATGGAAGCAATAAACATGAATTTGAATAGACTTTGAGAGATAATGGAGGATAGAATGCTATAGTCCGTGGGGTCATGGAGAATCAAACTTGACTGAATGATTCAGCAATAACAACAGCAACAGAACCTTTTGTAAAATTCTCCGGCTAAATATCAACTGATTTTCATATAACATTATTTCTGGGCTTTTCAATATCCTGGGCATTTTTCTCTGAATATTTTCCAGTTTATCAACTTCCTTCTAGAATTGAATACAATCCTAAAGATGTGCAGTCAGAATATTAGGGATTCTCTTTGTCCCAATCCTTAGTACCTCTCAATGAAGCCTAAATTAGCATTTTTGGGTGCCCTATCACATTGACATATTATGGATGTTCACTGCACCTTCTCCAAGTGATTATAAAGAAACCATTTTATGGTTTATGTTGTAGAACTTTGCTTTGGAACTCCTTGAGAAAATGGAAGAGTGACCTAGATTAGACAGAAAAATGACTAATGATCTAGATTAGATGATACAGATAGATGAAGTGAACCTCAAAGTTGCTAAGTGATGAGCAAAGGGGGGACTGAAAATAGTGGTGAGAAGCATGTTTATGACTTCTCTGAGGCCAGTAGGAATTGCCAGGAGTGCAGTATCTTTTGAAAAGAGACAGATTTCTATTACAACCAAAAGGTAGAAAGAATATGAGAAATGGAGAACTAGGATAAAAGAAAATTTGTTAACAATAAAATGGGATGTCTAGAGGGTACAATGAAATAGAAAGCATATTGGAAACAATACTTGTTTTATATTTCTCTTTAAGGAGGCAAGAAAGTCATTTTCAAGACTCTATCATTCCAAGGAATAGGGATATAAAAAGCCCAGCTCATAATGGCGGCATGCTCTCTACATTTAGTGAAATTCCTACTGCCTTCTAGTGGGCTTTTCTTATCTGCACGGCCATTACTGTATTGAATTCAGAGATAGAGAAAAATATTATTTTATCTACTGGAAATTGTACCTTTTTAACTTATTTTAAATAAAGTTGTTGGGGAAAGGATTCTGGGAAGATGATGGAGTAGGCTGATAAATTTCAAGCTCTTCTGATTTCCCCCACTATTAGAACAAATTTGTGCCTTAGGGTCAACATAGACTGGTGAAAAATCGAGATGACTTGGGACAGAACAGAGATCCTCTAGATACAATCCCAAAAAATCTGAAGAGAGACGCAGGGCCAGGATTAACCCATGTGAAGTGAGTGCAAACATTTCCAGGCTAGCTCCACAAAAACAGCAAGTGCAGCCCTCTCAAGCTGGCTGGGTGTGGCTAGAGCCTTTACTGGAACCACAGAGACTTACTTTCACCTTCTGGATTGTTTGTTCAATCAGGGTCTGAGTCTGGGAAGACCAAGTGAACCTCTGCTGATCTGGAACACCAGGCCCAGCTGTGCTGCTGAGGTATAGCCCTGGGCAAAAAGGAATCAGTAACGTTAGGTGAGTGCAGAAGCAGCAGAGCAGAGAAGCTGATGGCTATGGGCATTTGCAAGAGGGTAGAGCTCTTGTTTTGGGGTTCCTCATCAGAGGGCAGAGCTGAAGGGAAGCTTGAAGCACCATATCCTCACTCTATGATTAGAGGTGCTTACACTAATACTTCTTTTAAAAAAATAAACTGATAAGAAAGCATGTCATCATTAAAACATATAATGGGGACAGGGAAAACTAGGGTTCATCTTCAGAGAATGTCACTAAAGTAAAAAAAAAAAAAAAAAAAAAAAAAACTTCTACCCCAAAGAGTAATGTGAATTGGCTCCCTGCCCAGAGAGAAATTTAAGAACTTAAAAAAAAAAAACTTAAAAGTCAAATGAGAGACACTAAGGAAAAAATAAAAATAAAACAAAAACCAAAGATTATGAAAAAAAAAAGCTTACCAACTATAAAAGGAGATAGAGTCTCAAAGATGAAAATAATTTTTTTGAAAATTAGAATTGAACAAGGAGGGACTTGTGAAGGTACGAAAGACCAATAAAGAATGAAAAAAATAGAATTTGAAACATCTTATAAGAAAAACAGCAGATCTGGGGACACAGATCAAGAAGAGAAAAATATAAGAATAATTGGACTGCCAGAAATTATTATCCAAAAGAGAACTTTGAAATAATGCAGGAATATAATCCAAGAAAATTGTCATGGAGTGATAAAACATGAAGGAAAAGTAGAAATAGAAAAAAAAAAAATTCACCAATCACCACTTCAAAGAAATCCTTTGTAGAAAACATATAGGAATATTATTGCCAACTTTTGAAACCCCCACATCAAAGAGAAAATTTTGCAAGAAACAAGAAAAAAACAATTCGAATATACTGGAACTACAACTAGAATTGTACAAGACTTATCAGCAGCTACAATAAAAGACCACAGATTCTGGATTCATAACTACCAACAATCAAAAGAACTAAGCCTGCAGCCAAAAATATCATATCCAGCAAAATTATCTATAATTTTGAATGATAAAAAATGGACAATCAGCGAATTTGCAGATTTTCAGGACTTTCTATCAACCAAATCTGAACTTAACAGAAAATTTAATATATAAAAGCCAATAGCAAAAATTAATTTCAAGGAACTCAACATGGATAAATTGTTGATTTTTTTAATATAGGAAATTTATAACACATGTTTAATATTGACATCAACAATAGGGCAACTCAAAAGAAAGATTGGGGCAGAGTTAAGATAGAAATAGTATTATGTCATACAAATGAGATGCAGAGGAAAACTAGACAGAAACACTAGATGGGGGAGGAGGGCTCATAGTTCTGAAAACCTATTCACATCAGGAATGAGTAAATAGGTAACACTATATAAATACCATGAAAGGTATATATAGCACTTTCTAAAATCTATAAAGAAATAAGGGGGGGGGGAGGAATGGGCAGATGAGGAAGCAAAGAGGGAGGGAAGAATGCAAGGGAAAGATCCTTGGGTAGGGGAAATTTAACATGGTAAGTTAAGGAATGGAATTCACTTAAAGTGTCAGCAAAGACAGAAACACATGTGTGTATGGAGAGGTATCTGTGTGAGTGTGTGTATGTATGTACATATCTACATATGTATGTGTATATATATATATATCTTCTTAATGGCAGCTTGCTTGGGGTTGGGAGGGATGAAAGGGGGAAAAAATAAAGCAAATAAGATGCACAGCAGAGAACCAAAGAACAATTTACAAGGAAATAAAGATATTGATGAATATAATTTCTTCTACTAATATGTGTATATATATTTCTCCCCTTGATCTGGTAATTAGTTGTTATATAGTTTGACTCCTCCTGGACATTCTGCTGGGCACATGACAATGTTCTCTTTTGTTTTGCTTTATTTTGTTTTATATTGCTTTCTGTTTTTTTATTACTGTTTTTTTCCAATAAAATAAATTTTTAAAAATAATAAAGAGAAAAAAAACTGATTTAATTTATTTTATTATCCACTAGTATTGCATTCCAATTCCAAATCTAAATTACAGGACTGGTCTAAACTAAACTTTTTTTTTATAAAAAGATCAGAAGTAGGTAGAAGAAGACATGGACTATAGAGGGGTAAGGTTGACAGTTTAAAATAAACTTTCCTAGATGCTCAGTGGGTTGCAAAGATCACTCAATTCTCCCATGATTTACAATCAAACAATTCTCTTCCACCAAGCAGATGCCCAAAATAAAAAAAGTTAGAAGAATTCTGATTGATTGTGAGGCCTTCATCTTTAAGTTAAAAGACTTGCAAAGAAAGCTACAACAGGTGGTCCATAATGAAATGATAATTGCCTGCCATGAAAATTTCTCTGTATTGCTTTGGCATCCTTAAATAGAGAAGGGTATTGAAATGTATTTGCATACTCACCCAGCTATGGTATATGAAAACCTTCTATTCTAGCAGTCCAGAAAATCTGCTTTAGAAGAATCAAACTTAATTACCACCCCACTAGAAAGAGCTAAAGGTCACACCAAGTGATTCCAAGTTCTTGCTGAATGAAAAGGAGAAATGTGGGATAGAATGGGTGCAATTTCATGTCTTGCCTTCCTTTTTATCTGCCTTGTCTTTCCCTTAACTTGATCTTTCCTGAATTTTCCATGGAGCAATTAGAATATTATTCAAAATATAATTAAGTGGAATACATATTGAAAGGCAGCATGATCTACAATAGAGAAAGTTAAAAAGGTAAGAGAGTCTTGGGTTCTAGTCTCAACTCTGACACTAATCAAGTGTGTAACTCAGTGCGCATATATTCCTTAAGTTGTGAAGATAGTTATCTTTTGTTGCATTGTAGTTTTTTTTCAGCATCTGTGATTTCATTAGGATAGGAAATATCCTCTAATAAATTTTTTTTGGGGAAGGATGATAAACAATTATGTACCTACTGTGTGCCAGGCGCTATGCTAAGTACTTTGAAATATTATTTCATTTGATTCTCACAATAATCCTGGGAGGTAGGTACTATCATTATCCTCATTTTACAGTTGACAAAACTGAGGCAGATAGAGATTAAGTAACTTGCCCAGAGTTACATAGTTTAAAAATCCCAAAGGTTGTACTTGAACTCAGATCTTCCTTACTCCAGGTCCAGCACTCTATTCATTGTATCATCTAACTGTCCCAGAATATTGGTATCTTCTTTCAAGTTATGTATGCCCTTAGAGAGCTGCTTAGGAACAATGAGAAGTCAAGTGATCCCTGATTTGGTCACTTCTTATAAATAGAACCCCAAATTATCTTAGAAAATGAGAAGGCACCACAAGAGGTTTTTAATGAAGCATTGTAGTGTGTTTTTTTTAATTGACCCAAGTGAAGTCATTGTTCCTTTCATCTGGAAGTAAATACCAAGAAGGCCCTATCTTTACAACATCCCTTTTGGGGATTTTAAAAGAAGCATCTTGGAACAATGGGCATAATACAGAACAGCAGCCTCTGAGTGTGGTGGGAGATAGTAAAAACAAACAAACAAATAAACAAAAACAAATGGAAAGAAAACGGGATTGCCTCTTTGTATCCTAAAGGACTCAACAGGAGGTGCTGACATGAATGGAAGGTGCATTGTCAGGACACTAGGCAACAGAGAAGGTAAATTGCTACAAGCTCAGTATGGATCCACCCAGAATGGAAAATAGTGATCCATGTGAGAGAACTGAGAAAAAGGTCTTCTCTTAGCCATATAAGCAGATCTTTGTGTGGAAAACAAAAATGTAGGACATGGGTGTTAAGCAACAGCAGGTTTCAATAGGGTTGGGACACTTGCTGTCTCAAAAGCAGAAAGGAGCTGTAACAACATCAGCTGAGATAGCAGTGATCAAAGGGGTAGGGAGTAGCAAAATAAAGAAATACAAGAGCAAGGAGAGGGACCCCGATCCCTACTGGGAATAGAAGTAGCCGAGTTGAAGAGATCTGATAGGAGAATTTCTGATGAAAGAACAAGGAGATGCAGAGAAACAATGTGGCAAAGCATGTTGGCTGGAGCTTTACCTTCTATTACACACAATGAGGACTATAGAAGTCTCGGAGAGAAAAGGTGAGCTGAGGGAAGAGTCTACTCGTGACTGTTGGCTTAGATTCAAATTCTTTCTGTGACCTTTACAATGTAAATAAAGCAGCTCTATATTTTAAAGCCTTGTGAGAGTGAGTGCTTACAAAGAAAGCTGGTAGTTACACTTGGGAGAATACTGAAGATATTGTACCTGAGTGGAGGCAATGAGTCAGATGAGTGAGAAATCTATACCCAGAGCCCTCCTATGACCCTCAAGGTCAGCAGAAAGCTCTGACACAAGAATTACATAGGCAAGGTATACATGATAATTCTCTATTTCCTAGAATAGTGTCTTAACCAGAACTCCCCCTCCCTAACCACACTGGATAACAGAGAATTTACACACTTTAAACAATAATTTTGGTTTTTGTAGGACCATTCTTTTTCCCAAATTCAAAAATTATCCAAGTTTGGTGACCTCCACTATTCATCCTATAAATGAATCTTTGATGAAATGACTGAATATTTATACAATGCTGGCTATGATCCATAGCTTTTTCATTGAAACCAAAGAAGAATAAAACTCTGGAAAGACTGGCTATTATGCAATATTTAGAAGCTTTCATTTTAGAACCCAACTGTTACCTTAAAAATGAGAAGTATCAAAAGATATTTTTGAAGAAGTACTATATTGAAGTGTTTTGAAAATAGATAGTCTAAGTGAAGCGTCCCTGTTCCTTTCATCTAGAAAGAAGGTTCTATATCCTAGGCAGTATTAAGAAATGCATTTAAGACATTAGGCTGTGAGGCAAAGACAAAATGGTGGAGTACAAGCAGGAATTTGCCCAATCTCTCCTCCAAACTACCCCAAATTTCTTTAAATAATGACTCTAAACAAATTTTAAAGCACCAGAACCCCCAAAAGACTGAGTAGAAGATTTTCGAGTTGAAGGCAACTTAGAAGCTCAGCAGAAAATGTGGAAGTCCAACATGTAGTCCTGCACCTAGCCTCAGTCCTGGCCCTCACCTCTGAATCAGCAGCAGGGCTGGTGGCTTCCAGATCTCTCAGCCCAGAGACACCAAAGAGGGCCTGGATGGTCAGAGGAAAAGATATGTAGAACCAGGGTGGGAGCCAAGGCGCAATGAGCACAGGCACATCCAGTCCCAGCTCTGACCCTCCTTTCAGTGAGGAGGGACCTCTGAATCACTAGCAGTGCTGATGGCTTCTGGACCTATTAGCTTGGGCATACCAGGAAGGACTCAAAAGGTTAAGGAGAATTGATAGTCTGGGGTGCAGCCCCAGTCAGTGAAGTCCCACCCTGGGGATCTTCCTAGATCTTCCAGTTACTTGGGGCAGGGACATACCTAACAACTCCAGAGCAGAAAAAAAAATGCTTGTGGTCAGATTCCAAAAAGTATTTCTGAAAACAGCTGCACAAAACCTCTGAACAGTTGGGACAATGCATCCTTCAGCCTGGAAATAGAATTCCTATTTAAAAAAAAAGTTAAAAGCCAAGTAACATGTTAGGAAAATAAGCAGAAAATAAAAATAAAGTTTCTGATCATTGAAAGTTATTATAGTGACAAGAAGATGAAAACAAAATCAAAGCTCCTATATCTAAAACCTCCAAGAAAAATAAGAATTGAGCTCAAGCCATGGAAGAGCTCAAAAGGGACTTTTGAAAATCAAGTAAGAGAGATAAAGGAAAAATTAGAGAAAAAAATTGAGAGAGAAGCAAAAGGAAATACAAAAAGTTAATGAGGAAAAGGGTGTCTTACAAAACAAAACTGGTTAATTGGGAAGAAGGTAGAAAAGCTCACTGAGGAAAATAATTCAAATGGAAGCTAATGACTTTGTGGGAAATCAGGATACAATAAAACAAAACCCCCCAAAAATGAAAAAATATAAAAAATGTGAAACCTCTCATTGGAAAAACAACTGACCTGGAAAATAGATCCAGGAGGGGTAATTTTAAAATTATTGGTCCACCTGAAAGTTATGATAATAGAACCTGGACATCATCTTTCAAGAAATTATCAAGGAAAACTGTCCTGATATTCTAGAACCAGAGGGTAAAATAGAACTTGAAAGAATCCACCAATCACCTCCTGAAAGAGATCCCAAAATTAAAAAAAAAATGGCAAAGGCAAGTAAATTCTAAATTCTTTTTTTCTTCTTCTAAATTTCTTTATATAATGACTACACATTATGAGCATGACAACACACACACACACACACACACACACACACACACACACACACACACACATATACACACACACACACAAAATGGATTGGGATGGTTTTTCTGCCAAAGACAACTTAGGTCAATAGGAAAGGTCTGTACCATGAGGATGGGAATCCAGTTCTCAGTCCTGTGCAGGCCATACAAGCAGAGCCAGGGCTCCAGTTCCAACCCCAGCCCAGGTACTAGCAAAATCAAGACTGGGCTTTGAGGCCTCTGAATCAGTAGCAATACTCTCAGCCCAGAGACACCAGATTCAACTTGAACGATCTCAAGAATATTATAGCCAAATTCCAGATATCTCAGGTCAAAGAGAAATTCTCCATGCACCCAGAAAGAAACAATTCAAGTATAGTAGAGCCACAGCTAATAACACAAGATTTAGCAGCTTCTACATTAAAGTATCAGAGGGCTTGGAATATAATATTCCAGAGAACAATTGAGCTAGTATCACAACCAAAAATCACCTATTCAGCAAAACTGAGCATATCCTTCAGGGAAAAGGTGGAAATTCAATGAAATAGAGGGCTTTCAAGAATTCCTGATGAAAATACCAGAGCTGAATAGAAAATGTGATTTTTAAATACAGAACTCAGAAGCATATGGAGGTAATTAAGAAAGAAATATCATAAGGGACTTAAGGTTTATCTGCTTAACTTTCTCATTATTAGGGCAGTTAGAAGGGGTATATAGATAGAGGGTACAGCTGTGAGTTCAATATGAAAAGATAATATCTAAAAAAATAAAATTAAGGAATAAGAGAGGAATGTAGAGAGAGGAATGAGAAATTGGTAAAGAAATAGGTAGAATGGCATAAATTATCTGCTAAAATAGGCAAGAAAAAGTTTTTACAGTGGAGAGGGAGTATATGAATCTTGTTCTTATAAGAATTGACTCAAAGAGGAGTCACACACTCAATATGGGAATGGAAATCTATCTCACCTTGAAGGAAAGTAATAAGGAAAAAGGATATGAAAAAGGGAGAGGGTGATCAAAGAGAATGCATATTTGTGGAGGGGGTGGTCAGTAAGAAAACACTTTTGAGGAAGGTCAAGATAAAAGAAAAGAGAGAATAGAATAACCAGGGGGAAATACAATTAGCAATAGTAAATTTTGGAAAATTTTAACAAATTGAACTTTAAAGAAAGAAAGATTTCTGAGTGATGGAGGCAAATGGAGATTCTGGAAACAATAGTTGGTATCAAGGAATATTCCAAAACTTATTCTAGGACCACTTAACAGAAAAAATATTATCCTTTATCTTTGACCTGAGTTGTGCTTTGTATCTGATACAACACCTTTAAAAAAAAAAAAATATATATATATATATATATATAGTTTTCATAATTTTGCATGCTGTTCTTTGGCTCTGTTCTTTTATATTCTCCCCATGTATCTCTGAATTCTTCATTTTTGTCAGTTTTTACATGCTATAATGTTCCATCAGAGTCATAAGCCACATTTTGTTTAGCCATTCCTTAATCATTGGGTATATGTTGTATTTCTCATTTTTTCTTATTACAAATAATGTTACTATGAATATTTTTGTCCATATGGATCTTTTCTTGATGTCATAAAGCTCTTTGTGGTATATAAACCTAGTTTGAGGTCTCTGGTCAATTTAATAATTTTTAACATATTAATAACTTTTTTTTACATAATTACAAATTGTTTGCCAAAACAAAATTACTAGTGCCACCACAGAGAATTAGTGTAATTGTATTTCTACAGCTTCATCTGCATTGAATTTTTCTATGTTTGATAAATTGATGAGTATGGGATATGCCAGATTTATTTAAATTTTCATTTATCTGATCATTAGTGACTTTGAGCAATTCTTCAGGTAGTTCAAACTGTAAGCTCTTTTGAAAATTGTTCATATCTTTTGACCCATCTATAAATCTTTTGTCTATACAGAATGTAGTTTTTAGTTTTATGGGCGTGTCAATTACTTTGATTGCTTTTCCTGCCTAAAGTAGGGAGTCATTAAAAGGAACATTAGATTATGATTCTCAGTAATCTCAAAACTTGATTTTTATTGTTTGATTGAGAGATATATATCAGACAATTTGAAGCCAAAACTTTCTGCCAAAATAGTATAATTGAGTAACAGGATGAGATGGTGAGGATAGGGCTTCTTAAACTTTTTCCACTCATGATCCTTTTACATGACTCTAATCAAACATTTACTGATAATAAATCACAATTTTGTGACTCCCACATTCAGTTACAAGACCCTCTATGGACTCACAAAGCACAGTTTAAGAAGCTGGGGGCTAAAAGACATGGGTTCAAATCATAGCCCCAGTACTTGTTTGTTAGCTAAAAGACTCATAGATAGAACAGTAGATAAAACATGGGCCCTAGAGACAGGAGGATCTGAGTTCAAATTTGATCTCAGACATTTAACCCTTACTAAATCTGTGATTTTGAACAAGTCACTCAACCCTAATTGCCTCAAGCAACAAAAAATATGAATCATTATAATTATTATTAAAAATAAGCAAAGAATTATCCTTTTGTGGAAGATTCCTGGTGACCTGTTTTAAAATGTTGTTGATCTGTTTGAGAATAGGGAAAAATGCAATAAATATCAAATAAGAGTCAGACTGATGACTCTAACGAGAAGCTCTCTTAAGTATAGATTTAAAAAAAAAAAACAAAATAGAAATTAAATTAATTCTCCTGACTCATATTTTTATCCGGAATGGGAATCGAGAATGGGTAAGATGAGATAAGTGAGAGATAGGGAAAGGTAAATAATGGCCCCAAGGGTTTGACTTGGAAGACTGGATCCTGAGTTTCAAAAGGGATGGGTTCTTAATCTGAGATTCATCATAAATCCCATCCATTCAAAAAGACCACGAACTTGAAGGTTAAAAATGTACGTATGTATGTGTATCTATATAAAATCTTTGGTTTGGCCAATCTCTAATTGAAATATAGCATTTCTTTCCATTTTGAATGGAGTTATCAAATATTCTAAGAAGGGGCTCAAAGCTTTCCCAGACTGCCAAAGGGATCCAAGACATAAGAAAAAGTTAAAACCCCTGAAGGAGGGCATCTTCTGTTAGAATTGCAGTGAGTTGGGGTCACAATCCTTGAGAGGATGCAAAAAAAAGTAGCTCCATCATCTGGTGTTAATCGACCTCAGCCTCATCTTCATATTAACACCTAATCCTCTTTCAGCATCACCAAGGCAACAAGAACTAGAATCTGCTGCCTAGCAACTATGACCCCTCCTCCCCTTTTAGACTTCAAACCTTCTTGCCCTCCCCTTACTCCCCACTCCTCCCTACCACACCCCCAAGGCTGCTCTTTGGGGCTGCTCTTTTCCCTTCTTTGCTAATTTCACCTTACCTAATGCAGAGGCGGGGGAAGGAGTCATACTGGGGAGAAGAGGAATGGGATGGTTACAGTTGGAGATCCTGGAGATCCATGCTCTCCAGGGATGGCCCTGCTAGGGAAAGTAGAGTCAGTAGTTCCAGATGAGAGCTCTCTTGGTGTCTCCCTGAGACTCTAGACTACAATGAAATGGCTCACCTACAAGGAAACCGTAATATGACCTGGAACTCTGGGCCTGGGACTTTAGGGGCTCTTCCCAACAAGAAAGTTATCCCTGGGAATGAAAGCGATACCTGTATGAGGTTCTCTGACCTCAGAAAAACACTGAAAATCAAACACCTATTATAGTCCTCCACCTTCCAGCCTCCCACACATCCCTGCTGAAAGGGTATCCTTTTTCCTCTCCAGGGGGCTTGTACAGAGAAGAGATACTCTCGTGATAGCTGCTTTGCAAATATCTAGATGAGGGAGAAAAACTGCATGAGGAATAATTTAGACAAAACAATGTGGATCACCATGGAAACAATCTTGAGAAGACACCAGGGAAAAGAAATCCTTGTTAACATTGTTCATGTTTTGCAGAAATATCCAATCGCCAGATCCAATTTTGGACCTTTCAATCATATCCCCTTGAAAATTCTAGAGTTAATATAACCACAGGGCACAACAGTTTACACTGAGCAAGTCTCTTTACCCATCTAATAATCTTTAATTAATATAATGCTTTAATTTATGCAATTTACTGTTTTCCCCTTTCTCTCAGTTTGAAATCAGTGAAAGGTCAAGTTACATTAGCAGTGGGAGTTTACTATTGCAGGAGTATTTTAAGCTGACTGAGGAAACAGAAATAAACAAATATTTAATTGAAACATACAATAAGGAAAACATGACTTACTCTTGTTTAGCTTACAGAAACTTTCTTAGCTTCCGTTTCCTCATATGTGAAAGGTGTGAGTTGGTCTATAAGCCTGCAAAGGTCTTTTCCACAGCTGACACTATGATTCTATGAAATTTTAAGAGGGAGAGAGAGAGACAGAGATAGAGAAAGAGAGAGACAGAGAGAGACAGAGACAGAGAGAGACAGAGACAGAGAAAGATAAGAGACAGAGACAGAGACAGAGAGAATCTGTTTTCTTAACAATTATTGCTTGATGAGTCTTTGCGACTACCTTGATTTTTTGTATAATATGTAACCTGATATTTTCCCTAAGTAACACTGAGCCCAATTTTCCCAACAATTTTCTTTTTGCTTTGCCCCCATCTGGATTATTTGCTGACCTCCTTTGGCAGAGGCTACATGTCTTTCTATCTAAGCAAAAGATAGGTATGCTACACAGTGACCTGATACTAAACATGCATTCAGGAAACAATTAATCATAGGAGGCCTTAACACATGGTGCCCCTCCCGATAATCTTTGAGAGACATTTCCCTGCTTCCTTGTTTGTCCATTGCACTTTCTCCCCACTTCTGCAATGCACATAAATACGTTCTTTTAAAAAAAAATTATTAAAGCTTTTTTATTTAGAAAACATATTTATGGATAATTTTTCAACATTGACCTTTGTAAAACATTGTGTCCCAAATTTTCCCCTCCTTCTCCCCACCCCCTCCATAGATGGCAGGTATTCCAATGCATGTTAAATAGGTTAAAATATATGTTAAATCCAATGTCACATAAATATTTTCAAGACATTTGAAGGACTGGGAGCCAGATCCCAAGAACTCTAATGCATTTCCAGACTCTCGACCCCTTTTAAAATCACTTTCCTCTCCAACCCATAACATTTAAAAAATTTGTTTGAAAAGAGGACAAAGAAAATGACTGAGTAGATTTTTCTAGTGGCACTTTTTATGATGAGAGAAAGTAAAGAAGGGAAGAGAAAAACTGCTCAGTTTCTGAAGTAGGATATCACAGAATGGAGGAAAAGAATGCAGAGAAAGGGGGCCACGGTATGAAAGGTTACATTTATATTTCTATGAAAGAATATGAAATCTGAAAGGGACTTTATTATTTTCTCTAAACATTTTATTTTACAGAAAGGGGAAAGGAGAGCCAGAGAGTGCTATAGTAGAACCAGAAACCCAGGTCTCTTAACTCCTGGGCCAAGGCTCTTCCCACTATGCCATGTTATTTCCCTTTTGTCAAATGCCTAAGGAGATATGGATATTCTATGATGCACATCAACAAAGAAATAATGCCATTTTGGAATTACATGGATAAGGTAGCATCACCAAGAGAAGAATGGCATTTTAAAAACGCCTTTTGAGGCAGAACACAGGTTGGGATCACCAAAAGCAATCTACTTATTATGTTCAAAATCTCTTAGAAACAAATCTTTGAGACACCTTGAAACTCATTCCTGAATCTTTTTTAAATTATATAATTTCATGAATGGATTTCTTCTATATATCTTTGGTCAGATCCAACTACTTTCCCCATCTATTTAATTGTTATTTTCACTTCCTCACATATCAGGCAGGGGTGAAAGAATCTAATGACCCTGGTTCTCCTATTATCAATGATGAAGATAGATCACTATGGAAACAGGGACATATCTGTTTCGTTTTGTGTTTATTTGTTGCCTCTGTTCTGACATAAAATTCAAAGAAAAAGGAACACAGGGAAGTGGGCTAGAGGGTGATAAGGATTTGAAAAGCAATTGTAAACAATTTAATTTTTGGTTTTCTAAATGTAAGGTCCTTGCCCAATGATATACTATCACAGGAATGAAAGCATATTAACTTAATATTCTTGCTATGTGAAAAAGAAGATAGAATAAAATCACAGATATTAAATTCAAATCAGTTTAATAAATATATTAAGCACCTACTAAGTAAGTGCTAGACACTGTGCTAAGAGGTAAGAATATAAAAAGAAGCAAAAGATAATTTTTGCTCTTAAGGATATTACAATCTAATGAGGGAAACAAAATGCAAATATATACATATATGTATATATATGTACATATATATATGTATATATATACACATACAGTCAACTGTGAAATAATTACAAAAAGGAAGACATTGAATTAAGAAGGCTTCCTGTAGGAGGCAAGAAGCCAGGGAAATCCATAGTTAGGGTTGAGGATGGCTAGAACTACAAGTTTTAAAGTAAAAATAATAATAATAATAACAGGGAAATCTGACTTTGAAGTCAAAGGACCAGAATTCAAATCCTAATTATATCCTTTTCTACCTTTTGACTTTTGTCAAGTCACTGAACTTCCCTGAGCCTCAATTTCCTTATCTGTAAAATGAGGGAAGGGGTAAACTAGTTGACTTCTAAGATCCCTTCCAGCTCTAAATCAATGAAAATGTAACATCCTTAAAGGCATGATTTTGTTATGCTTTTGTTTTTGGAACCTAGCATTTGGTATAGTTAATGTTTAGTTGAGAAAAGTTGGTAGTCACTATGTTGAAGAAAAGGTCTTGACAAAATAACGTTTCCCCCTAACTAGCATGAAAATATTACTTTCATATAAATATTAAAAACTAGCAATAGAAAAAAAAGAGAGAAAAAAAAGAAAAAGACAATATAGGAAATAACTTCATTGAGTTTTATTAGACTTATTATTTAAAGTAGTGACACATTTGACCCCATGTATTTGTCACTAGTTAGTGGTTAGTGTACATATACAAGTCTACACAATCATCAATTAGATCTTTCTCTGAGACTTCAGATTCAGAGCAAAAAGTTGCCTACTTCCCTAACAAGGTTAGCCTTTCTATCTGTACTGTTAAGCTTCATTCCTGTTCATTTCCTCTATCACCTCTTCTGGGATCTTTCATTAATTATCCCTTCTCTCTCCTAGATGTTTTTCTAAAATAATATTGACATATTTTGTTTATACATCACCAACACTTAACAATGAACACCTCCCCACTCCCCCTCTTAGAGAGCCATGCCATAACAAAGAATAAATATTTTAAAAATCAGTAAACCTAACCATCACAAAACTATGATGTTATCCACCATGTTCCACATCCATAGTTCCCCACCTCTGCAAAGAAGAAAAGCACATGCCTTTTAATATCTCTTTTTGTGGCCAACCTTGGTCATTATAATTTTACATTAACTTTTCATTGTTTTGTTGTTTTTTTTTCCATTTATATTCTTCTAATCATTGTATTTATTGTTTTCTTACCTCTGCTTACTTCACTCTACACCCATTCATATAAATCTTCTCATACTTATCTCAGTCAAAGAAAACAGATATGTTAGTAATTTTGCACAACTTCAAAATGCTTTCCAGAATGGTTGGACCAAATTATAGTTCTACAAATAAGGCATTAATGTACCATTGTTGAATTGAATTGAGAAAATTCAATTCCACACTTCCAGCTTTCACTATTGGCATTTTTTGGTCAATTTTGCTAATTTGCTGGGTGTGAAGCAAATCCTCAAAACTGTTTCAATTTACATTTCTCTTATTATTAGTTATTCAGAGCATTTGGGGGGGGTATGGTTGTTAAATCAGTTGGGGGAATGTTCTTATACATTCTCTTGGATCTCTTCCTTTCTATTGATTCCAGGGGTTTGAAATGAATTCTGTATTCTCCCTTCAAATCTTAGCTCCAATTCTATTTTCTTCACCAAATTTCTCTTGAATCCCAATTGAAAGTGATCACTTTTCCTCTTTCCAAATTTCCCATTTTATTCTTTCTGGAACTCTGCTTTGCATCTTTCTCATTTCCCCTTATATTTATTAGTGTTTCTTTCCTTCCTACTAGACTGCAAGCATCTTGAAGCAGGGCTATCATATCTATTTTTGTATTATCTTTACTAAGATGAGTGCCTTGTACTAGTAGGCACTTAATATTTGTAGCTTCATTGAAATAAAACATGCTCTCTAGATGCTACAAATGTTCCCTTTTGTCTTTTGGACGGCTTAAGAATTATTTATTTACTAGAGCAATAGTAGTTCCTGGGTAGGTATTAAAGTCCACAAGAATTAAATCAGAACCAAGGTCAAAGCATCCTAATCATTCATGAGGTAGTGCCAATAAGAAAAGTCAGAGTGTAAATGATGTCTCAGGGGAAGAGTCAGAAATAAAGCCTGTATAAGTCTAAAGGTCATTAATGAAAGGCTTTGAGATGAGGGAGCTTATTCCAGGTGAATAAATGGATTTAGTGCATTAGAATCTTCTAACCAGGCTTAAGAGAAGAACAATGAGATTGCACTGGGCAGCTGGCAGGATGAGAAGGAGGGAGAAGAGAAGCTTCAGGACTTGCTTCAGATTTTATATCTACTTTTATCTGTATTCCCAACACACCTCCCCTTCAGCTGTGCCACCTGGGCTTTGGTGCCTGTAACAGTGACAGGCACATCAACATAAAATGTTCAGGTTGGTTGCAGAATGAAAATAAAGTATTTCAGTAGATCACACTTCCAACCATGGAAGATTTCTGCTGTTTTCTGCTTTGCTTCTGCTATCCTTGGGGGCCTCTGCTTGCCTAGGACCCCTAGGCATGTTACCAGTGTGTAATGGCTATGTAGTCTGACTTAATCTTTGGCTCAAGTAATGAAAATGAACAATGTTGGGGGTGGGGTTTGTCAAGGTGGAGGATGATACTTAAGTCTGAGAAACCTGTTTTTAATTTTTTTTTTAGACCTAGCATCTGTCCAGGAATATTGCTGTTCATCATGAGAAATGGAGGTGAAAGGGTTTTCTGTTGTTAACTCTAGAGGTGACCATTGTATTCGTTTGAATTTTGATCTTTTTTGATGTTTAGGAACTACTACTTGGTACAGTAAGGAAAGCCCTGCATCTGGAATCAGTGGACATAAGGTTGAATATTGGCTCTTCCATTTACTTAGTGACCTTGGGCAAATGGTTTCCCCTCTCTGGGCCTCAGTTTCCTCACCTGAAAAATAAGAAGTTGGAATACAATATCTCTAAGATCCTTTCCAATTTTAAAACTATAATCCCAAATATTAAAACTATAATAAACAAATATACTTGTTTGATATTTTCTTTATTTTTCCTTGGTGGGGAAAGAAAATTAGCTCAATTAGCTAAATTAGAAAATTAGCCTGCCTTTTGTTTTAGAAGAGAATCAACAATATCATGGGGTGATTTTAACTCTTGGGGAACCAAATTTAAAAGAAGTAGAACAAGACAAATTGTTAGTCTCACTCTCCCCTTCCAAGATGTCAAAGTCCAATGGCAAGACAAAAGTCAGGGTGACTGGTGATGTCCAGGGATGCAGTGGATGACTATGTGGTTTCCTATATCTGATCAAGTTCTATATGCTCCACCTTAGAAGAAATTGTGCTCAGTTGCTCATTACTCTGGAGAAGGTCATGTCATCCATCAGGAAGCTTCCTGACTGATTAGGAGGAGTATAGAATGCAAGAATGAACCAATTAATTCCATCAGAAGATTGAGTTTTTTACATAGCATTGTTTCATAATCACCTTATGATGTAACCACTTTGGATAAGTTCAATAGTTCCCTATTACCTCCAGGATCAAACATAATTTATTTGGTTTTTAAAGCCTTTTACAATCTCTCCCCTTCTGACTTTTCCAGTCTTTTCACATTCCCACATGATGTGCCCTCCTTTTGTAACTGAGTCCCAAAGCTCATTGGTATAGTTCTCTGTCCTTATTGATGGAGATCAATGGCCTCTGTCTGCAGGAGGGACAGGCAGAAGTGCTGAGAGCAGAAAAGAAGGGAGATTCCCTGTCTTCAAATTCCTAAAGTCTCCCAACACTCTGAGTCTCTTTGGTCTTTGTTTGAATACTTCTGACTTCTATCTTTGAGAGAGATGCTGACACTACTTCAGGTTGCTGAAAGGAAAATAAGATTCTGGGAAGCTGACATGCAAGTTGATAGTTTCCATCATATCCCTCACCCCAACTTGCATACTAGAAACTTTTGAGAACTTCCTTCTGTGTGAGATCTCACATTCTTTCTTGACTAACCTGAGTTACCTTGCTCCCAGTAGAAGAGCTCCTTCAGTGTGTATATATTTTCCTATGACTGCTTTATTTGATTTCTGTCTTATTATTGACTTGGATAAATGAAGTCCTTTGCTATTTTCTATATGTGTTTATTGTGGAACTAGTAGGAAGAGAGTCAAGCTTTGCATGTTGAGCTTGGATTATTGCTTCCCCCAATAATGAAATAGCAATCAGAAGTTGGCTGGAACTTGAAAACCATTTCCCCTAATCTAGTAATATTTAAGGGAGCAGAGATATAATTCTAATCCCCATACTCTTAAACATACACATACTCTCTTTCCCTTCCTCTCCCTCCCCTCTCCTTCTCCTGTCTCTCTCTCTCTCTCTCTCTCTCTCTCTCTCTCTCTCTCTCTCTCTCTCTCTCTCTCTCTCTCTCTCTCTCTGTCTCTCTGTCTCTCTCTCTCTCTCTCTCTCTCTCTCTCTCTCTCTCTCTCTCTCTCTCTCTCTCTCTCTCTTTCTCTCTCTCTCTCTCTCTCTCTCTCTGTCTGCCTTTGCCTCTGTCTCTCTCTCTTTCAGAGCACAGTGGCCAAGCTACTGGTCTTAACCTCTTGCTTCCCCTCCTGAAAGGAATTAAAGCCTCCCTTGGAGAAGAGATTTGAGATAGCTATTCTATTCCCTCTGAATCACACTATGACACACCTATGCCACATATTGGGGGGGGGGACAGCCCTTGCTACATCTTTACTCTGTATCTTTACCCTAGCTATCATCCATGTCTGGAATGCTCTATCTCCTCACCTCTACCGTTTGCCTTTCCTAGATTACTTCAAGACTCAGCTCAAATGCTACCTTCTAAAGGAGGCCTTTCTTTTCTGTCTTCTCCCTATCCTCTCCCACCTCATTTACCACTAGTGTCTTTCCTCTGAGACTATCTTCCATTTTACACTGTATATACAGTGTGTATAACCTTTCCTCATTGGTGGAGGTTAATGTTCTATTCCTGAGATAGGGACAGAATTGGTAACACTTAAGAAAGATCCTGGTCTTTTGACTTCCAGATTCTTTTCAAGTCCCTGAAGAGAGAGAAAGACTCTTGGGAAAAGCCATCATACAGAAGAACTTATGCCTCCATTATCTATTCCTAATTTAATACATTAAAGTCTTCCCTCCTGAGGGGGAAGAACTGGGATTTTTTCTCTTGATTGAACTGAGATCTCTCATTCTCATCGGGAGAGCTCATTCATTCTGTGTTTTGTCTGATACATATTCTCATCTACATATCTTAGAAGTATATTTTGGATAATTGAGTTTACTAAGTGTACTCTTTGTGAAAGACATTTTGTTGAAAAGGAAGTCAAACCTTGCATATATTGCTAGGGTTACTCCTTCCCCTTCAAGGGATAGTGATCTAGGAACTCAGCTTGAATTTTAAAATCATTTTCCTTAGACTAAGAATATTTAAGATGGGTGGGTAGATATAATTCTAACCTGGTATCTTTTTCTCTGAGGATAACAGAGTTGTTAGCCTCTGACCTTGATTTCCTATTTCCCCTCCTGGCAAGTATCACATTTTCCCTTAGAAAAGGTAATATGAGGAGACACTAGAGATATCTATTCATACTTCCTTATGAGCCACATCTAGACACATTACCTGCCATGGCAAAACAGAGTACACAACATCCTTTAAGTTTGTATGTAGACATAAATGTGGGGGGGAGGGATGTATGTGTGTGATTTCTTGAGGTTTCCTTGAGGTTTCAGACTAGACCTTTTTCCTTGTATTCCCAGGACTTAGTACACTTACAAGCCCAAAGTAAATGCTTAATAAATACTTATAGATTCACTGACTGATTTTACATATTTTCCCTCTTTCAGGCTTTAATTTCTCCCTTTATGAAGTGAATTGGGTCACACAATCTCTACGGTTCTTTTTAGCTGTACTATTCTTTATCTCTTCATATCCTTTCACCCAACCTCTCTGGTAGCACATGTTTACAAAACTGTAACCAAGGAATAGAGTAAAAATAATTTAGATTGGCTTAGCATTAATCCTGAAAACCTGAGCCATCCAGCTATGTGCTTCTCTGGATTCTCATAATGGTGAAATGAGAGTTGGGTTTAAGAAGGCTAAGTTTCGAAGTGATACCTTCTTCCCTGAAGATTAGCAAGTCAGTTTTGGGAGGTGACTCTCAAGAGTATTCTTTTTAGAAAAGCATGCTCTAAGATGGAAAATGAACTGAGAGATAGGCATTCAGAGTTCTCACACAGAATGTGGTTGGTCAGCACACAGAACAGGCAGCAGATGGTGAAACCAGAATGAGAAGCTTGCTGATTCTGTTTGGCTTTGGGTTGGCAGGGAGTAGCTACAGATGGTGAGATTGAGGCTGGATGTAGTACCCTCCCTGGGACGGGCTTCACTCCAAAGTTTCATGCTGCAACAACTAACACTGAGTATGAGTCAGTCACAGTTGAGAGACACTCAGACTTCCCTGGCAACGTCCCAAGACTGGGGCTTTTATACTAATCTCACAGGTACCCCCAGCTCTTCGGGAGCTTTTACAGAATGATAGTGAGGAATGAAGCAATATGGACCAGATGGAGAGGCTGAGAGAACTAAATTATCTTCTGGTGGGCCAGGAAATATAACGGCATCACACAAAGGCAGATGGCATGAAGATCAGCTAAACAATGTGATCCCTTATAGCAGAATTCTCAACCTTTACTATGGATGACTGGACTTTTTACCAATGTTGTTTTCAAATTTTTACAATAGCTTCAACATAAAGGTATGGCAAACTATCAAATAATTATTTGACTCAATTTTATTTAGAAGTTATATTTGGGAGGCAGCTAGGTGGTGCAGTGGGTAAAGCACTAGCCCTGAAGTCAGGAGGACCTGAATTCAAATTTGACCTCAGACACTTAACATTTTCTAGCTGTGTGACCCTGGGCAAGTCATTTAATCCCAATTGTCTCAGCAAAAAAAAAAAAAAAAAAAAAAAGAGAGGGGGAAAAATAAGTCATATTTGGAAGTTCTATACTTTATTTCCAAGCTGAGATCTAGACATAGATTTTTACATTTTCTTTCAAATTCAGCAAAACCTAAGTTTATGATAGGTCAATCTTGAAGTCAAAAGATGGTATGGGTTACAAAATTGAATTTTTGGAAACTTGGATTTTTAGCTCTACTTCTACCCTGTCATGAAAGGTATAGACAGAAGTAAAATTATAATACTGTTTTCAGAATATAATAGCAAACATTTCCACATTCTGGGAAAAAAAAAATTAACTAAGTACCCATTGTGGTCAAAACTGGAGTTCTTTATTCATTTATCAAGTAGTTGTTCTGTATTACTAAAGGGAATATGACCATTTTGTCTATGCCATTTCTCATTTAAAATCCTTCAATGCCTTTCCTTTGCCTACAAAATAAAGAACAGATTCACTTCAGTATTGTAAACCCCCTACAATCAGATTCTAATCCTGTCTTCTCCTATTTCCTTACAATAACCTTTGGCTAGACAGATGCCTACATTGATCCTGGACACAGCTTGAGCATTCATAATTCTGCTATTGCCCTAATAGGAATGCTTTTTTCCTTCTTCTACAATTACATATGTTTTATTTATCCTTCAAGAGTTTGATTACTTTACATTTAAGTTGTACTTTACAACTGTGTAAAGTGCTTTCACATATTACTCATTTGCAACTTGGTTCCTTGTTTTCTCTGTTTGCATCTTGTTTTACTGGTTCTTTTCTAAATATCACCCAAAAGTTTGTCTTCAGCCCTTTGTTTTCATGCCCTCTTTGTTGGCAATTGTGCATGCTTCTATAATTTCAAGTATCTCTTTGATGCACATGATTCCCAAATCTTTAATATCTCTCAAAATTTCTACTCTCATGTGTCCAATGGACACTTCCAATAGTGTATTCTCATCTGGATTTCCATGGTACCTCAAATGCATTACATCCTGAACTAAACTCATTACTTTATTTCCAAAATCTGCCTCTCCACTCAATTCATTCTTTTAATGGAATTACTATACCAGCTTCTAGCCTCATTTTCTTTCTCCTTCGTGTAGTTACATGACTCCTAAGTTATTGAATTCAAGTTATTAAAAGATTTACTTTTACTTATCTTTTTATATATTATTTCTCCTAGTATGTTTCTTGATGATTATTTTTGTTATCTTTATCTAATAATGCCAAACTAAGTATATTTTGTACATAGTAGGTGCTAAAAAAAAATTTTATGTTGAAATGAATTTCCCTAATCAATTAGTTTCCAACTTCTATTGATTCTTTTTCAACAACATTTTTGGCTTTATTCCTAATTCACACTCTTATGGACACTACTCCAGCTCAGGATCCTCCTTACCTCTTACCCAAACTATTATAAAAGGTTTTTAACTACTTTTCCTGCCTCCAGTGTCTGTTCCATCCATTCTCATATAGTTTCCAAAATAATCTTCACAATGTTTAGATCTGATCACATTAATCCCCTCCTAAAAATCATTGGCTTACACTGTTTATTGAATAATATAAGTTCTTTAACCGGATATTTGAGGCCTTTCCCAATTTGGCTCCAACCTAGTTTTTTAGGTTTGCTTCATGGCACTATACTTTCTTTTATATACATTACCCTCCAATCAAACTGGACTATTTTGTTATACCCTCTCATCATTCTGCTGTCTTCTGCCACTGTTTCTTTGTACCTCTCCATCTTTGGAATGGATTTATCCTCTTGGTCCCATTAATGCATATTAAAACCCTTCTTATTCAAGTCTAATTCAAGTCTATCACTGTGTGATATTATTCCAATGAAACTTGTATTAAAACATTTTTAGTATGAAAGGATTCTTCTATATTTAATATTCAGACAATCAATAACTTAGAAAATGTCCTTCAGAATTTGTGGCATATTTTGAGTATCTTTTGCTTTGGGGCTTGTTGTTCAAACATTTTCCAGTCATGTCTGACCCTTTGTGACCCAATCTGGAATTTTCTTGACAAAGACACTGCAATGGTTTGCTATTTGCTTCTCCTGACCATCTTACAGATGAGGAAACTGAGGCAAACAGGGTTAAGTGGCTTAACCAAGGTCCCACAATTAATAAGAATCTGAGCCCAGATTTTCATTCAGGAAGATGAGCCTTTCCAACTTCAGGCTTGATACTTTGCCATCTCGCTGCCCTTTAAAAAAAAATAATAGCTTTTTGTTTTCAAAATACATGCAAAGATAGTTTTCAACATTCACCCTTGCAAAACCTGGTGTTCTAAATTTTTCTCTCTCCTCTCCACTTCCTCCCTCCCCTAGACAACAAGTAATTCAATATAGGTTAAACATGAGCAATTCTTCTAAACATATGTCTACATTTATCATGCTTTACAAGAAAAATAAGAACAAAAAGGAAAAAAAGAGAAAGAAAAACCAAGCAAGTAAATAATAACAAAAAAAGATGAAAATACTATGTTATGACTATTCAATTCCCATAGTTCTCTCTTTGGACAAATGGCTCTCTCCATCACAAGTTCTATTGGAATTGGGCTGAAATCACCTCATTGTTGAAAAGAGCCAAGTCCATAAAAAGTGATCATCACAAAATGTTGTTGTTGCTGTGTATAATATACTCTTGGTTCTGCTCATTTCACTTAGCATCAGTTCATGTAAGTTTCTCTAGGCCTTTCTGAAATTATCCTGCTGATTGTTTCTTATGGAACAATAATATTCCATTACATTTATATACCATAACTTCAGCCATCCCCAACTAATGGTTATTCACTTAGTTTCTAGTTCTTTGTCACTACAAAAAAGGCTGGTACAAACATTTTTGCACATGTGAGTCCTTTTCTCTTTTTTTATGATCTCTTTGGAATAGAGATCTAGTAGATTCACTGCTGGATCAGAGGTTATACACAGTTTGATAGCCCTTTGGACTTAGTTCCAAATTTCTCTCCAGAATGGTTGGATCAGATCATATCCAGTTTTACCACATCCCCTCTAACATTTATGATTATCTTTTTCTGTCATCTTAGCCAATCTGAGAGGTGTGAATTGGTATCTCAGAGTTGTGTTAATTTGCATTTTTCTAATCAATAGTGATTTAGAACATTTTTTTCATTTTTTAAGTGCTAGTTGCACTTATATCCTTTGAATATCTTCTTTGCCAGTTAATCGTTATGCTTTAAGGATAATTATAACTTTTTGGAAATTGCCAAAAATCAAATCACCCAATTTAATGCGGAAGGTAGGCAACCAAATAAGGGAATAGCAGTTTTGCAAAAAAAAAAAACAAACAAAAACAACAAAAAGCAAATAGATACTTAAAAAGTACCAGGGATAAAATTTCTTTTATAGCTTATAAATTAGCTGTGAAGATCAAAGGAGTTCTACATTTTGTTTTCCTGAGGCAATTGGGGTTAAGTGACTTGCCCAGGGTCACACAGCTAGGAAGTGTTAAGTGTCTAAGACCAGATTTGAACTCTGGTCCTCCTGAATTCAAGGCTGGTGCTCTATCCACTTCACCACTTAGTTGCCCCCAAAGGAATTCTAAAAATATTTTCACCAAAGAAAAACACCCTGAAATCATAGCTTCTCAAAATGAATACTGTTGAATTTGCTTTGTAAATTCCGGTCATTTGTAAAGCTTTATTTTATTGTCATGCTTTGATAATCCTGCTTTTTCCACTAGATCCTAAGGACCATAAGTACAGACATAACTGGTATCTTCTACATTTCTCCCTTCTGGCCACATCCATAATACTTAGTAATATCTTGAAAGTTTATGGAAGTATGGATAAATTTTTATTGGTGGTTAAAATTGGGAAATATATAACCTAGCTTCAAAATTAGATAGGACCTCAAAGACTTTCTATTTTAACAAAGTTATCCCTTCCATATTGTGATTCTCTCCATTTCAGTTTCAATATATGATGGAATGGCATAAGAAATTAAATGGGAATTTTTTTTAATGTGGAAGCCAAAGACAACATGCAAAGGCCAGCAGATGATACGGAAAAAGTTTAGAAACTTAGAAATGCACATATATAGTATTGTATGAAATCCACTCAAATTTTATAATCATATATTTTAAACACACTATAAACACACCATAAAAGAAAAATAAACAACTTCTTTTCTGATTTGAAGGGCCAAAAAATTTATGCAAATTTTCCAGAATAAAGAGATCTTAACCCCAAATGGATATTGAATAGATATCTTTAAAGGTACCTTTACAAAGAAGATCTCACACAAAGTCCAGTACCCTGTGAGGTGTGGTGTTTCTTTTTTGATTAATTTTAACTTTTCCCTCATGTTGAGCCTAAATTGACTTCTCTGAGATTTGTAGCTATTGTTTCTCTTGGTTCTGCCTTCTGGGGACCAGTAGAAAAAGTGGCATATCTCTTTCACCTGACTGCCCTTCAAAAACATCATGTACCCTGCAGTTTTCTTCTTGAAATATTTCCTCTTCTTCTTCATTCGATTCTTACATTTTGTAGTCCCAGGTCCCTCAACAAGCCGATGGGTTTTGCTTGGATGGATATTGTAGCTTGTTGACTGGAGCAGAGAAGGCCCTGAAATATCACCTAGTCTAATCCTCTTATTTGATAGAGGAAACTGAGACTCCAAAAGTCTGAATGAATCCCTTAAGAATATTCCATAAATTTTAAAGTCAGATTTCAAAGACTTAGCCTCGGCTTCCAAATTCCAAACTCTTCCCCTTATGATAATCAAAGATCTCTCTATTTAGGTAAGGAAGACAGAGCCCTAGTAAGTTGTCCTGGCTAAAATTTGCCTGAAAGCACCAAAACCGTGCTGAAAGTATCTGGACTCCAGCAGCATAGAAACAACTGGATTTAGGACCTAGTTCATGTGAAGGAAATAGACAAAACTTGTGTGCTATGAATTTCGGAGAACAATCTTTTCTCCTTCCAACATTTAAAACTGACCTTATAGATCAAAGACTTGGCGTTTACAAGGTTGTGTAAATAAATATAGACTCTTGGTCTGTATTTTATTCTGATTATATTTCAAGGCCACTGTTATCTTAGATTTCCAGTGCTACCTAGATGTTCAGATGTTCTGACAAAATTCACTACTGAGAAATACCTCTCCCAGATCATAGAGAGGATTTGGGCAACACCAATAAAAAAATTATCTCAAAGTTAAGCTAGTCTTCTCTCCCACCCCTTAATCCGATAAAGAGAATACGGAGCAGCGTCACCTCAAAAGTTTCTTTTGCCCCCCTCTCTAAGACTGGTAAATCTGTGTGTTTCTCTTAGCTTTGAGGAGTTGCTAGCCACCTGGCAATGTACCATCAGCCACTGATTTGGGTAGTTAAAGGGAAGGAAAGAAACTGTTTCGAGCGTGGGGAATGGCCAGAGAAATGTCACGTGAGAGATGGAGTGTTTGTGGAACAGTCCGGAGGCCAAAGTCACCGAAGGGGAGAGCGCTTGTAGGAGAGTAAGGAGACTGAAAGGGTAACGGGGCTGGATTATACAGGACTCTGAATGTGAAAGACCGCATTTTGTAGTCTTGGAGATAATAGAGCCAGTGTACCCCACACTTGGAATGTTCCCTCTTCTCCTCGACCATTGCTACCCTCCGCGGCATCCCAGTTAAAACCCCGCCTTTCACCACAAGCTTTCCCCTCTTCTCCTTAGCACCCTCCCTCTGTTACTCATCTCCCCTATCCCGTACACCGCTCGGTTTGAGTGCTGTCTCCCCCATTAGGTTGTAAGTTTCTTGAGGGCAGCGCTGCCTTTCACCCCCAATGCCTGACAGGTAATAGGCATTTAATTGTCTAGTGAAGGATTAAGATCAGCGGTGTGAACTTGTTTATATAATACTCCTACTAATATATGGCATATAGAGCATTTTAAAGTTTGCAGAAGACATCTATTGTCCCATTTGATCCTCACAGCCGTGAGGCAGGTGTTATTATTCCCATTTGACAGATGAAGAGAAAACTGAGCTTGAGAGTCGTTAAGCGACCGCAAGATCACAGAGCTGGTGAGTGCTTGTGGCAGGATTCGAACTCATGGCTTCTTGGCTCCAAGTTCGGTACTCTATCCCCTAATAACGACAGCTAACGTTTATATAGCACTATGTTCCAGACCACGTGCAACGATCCTTACAACAGCCCTGGGAAGGAGCTGTGTTGTTATCCCGTTTTACAGATGAGGAAATCGAGGTAGAGAAAAGATCTGCTAGGGCCCCCCAGCTAGTAAGCGGGGGAGGCCGCATTTGACTCCGAGTTGAGCACTTATCAGTTACATTTTGGTAACTGCATTATTCGATGCGCTCCATTATCTTTGCAACCCCGTAGGCTTTATCCCATTCATTTAAAGCATTTTTTCTCGCCAGGTTACTAAAGGGGCCCTTCACACACGCCCGCAGAAGGGTTAAGAACTCCAGGGAAGACGAAAATGTGAGGTTGGAAGAAACAGGGCATCCGCTTCCTCCGCTGTCACGCCGGGTCTCTGAGGTCCCGCCAGCGCGGACAGCCCCGGCGCTGCCATCTCGGGCTCCGGGGTGCCATAAAAAAGGCAGGGGGGCGGTGCCGTAACGGAAAACAGCAAAGGAGCAAGAATGTGAGGGAGGAGGACCCGGAGAACCTCCCAGGAGCAAAGCCGGGACCGGCTCTCCGGGAGGAGCTCGCGCTAGGCTGTGCTGGCGCCTGGGTGGGGCCGGGCGGAGCAGAAGCCGGGGCAGGTGAGGAGGAGCCGCAGAACACGAAAGGAATAGACTAAGAACGGGTCGTAGGCCGGGCGGGAAAGAACAATGGATCCGTTTAGAGGCTCCGGGTTGGGGCGGGGGTCGGTGGGCGGGGGGTGGGGGGGCGCGTGAAGCGCTTTATAGAGGAAAGAAAGCGGGGGAAAGAGGGGAATGGATCTTTTTAACACGCAGAGAAGGCAGCTGTCAGGATACCCTGGGACACATCACGCCGGGAGCCTCAGGTGTGTCTACGGCGGCCGAGAGGCTCCAACCCCAAGTTCAACTACCTGACGGGTTTACCCCGCTACAATGGGGTACCTCTCTCCCGCCTAGTATTGTCAACCACCTATCTCCACCCCCTCCAATTTCACCTTCTCGCTAAATCCTATTGGAGGGCGAAGGCCCCGCCTGTCATCTTTTCCAATTGGCGGGAGGAGGTTTTGAGTCCCGCCTCCTCATGACTCACCGTTGATTGGTAAGCGAACCAGTCGTTCCGATTTCCCCGCCTCCTCCCGCCGTCTCTGCCCCTTCCCCGGGCCGGGATCTCGCGGGAAGATCTGCGGCCGCGGTGGTGGCGACTGCTAGCTAGTAAGGCTCGGTCTCTGGGTTGCGGGCGGAGCAGGGCAATTTCTGCTCAGTCGGGCGCTACCTCCTGGAGAAGCCGGAGTGAGCTTGCGGAGCTGGAGGCCTGGGCCGCCCCTTCCTCCGCCTCCTCCCCGCCGGGGCTCCTCGCTGCTCTCCCTCGCTCTCCAGAGAGGCTCAGGTACAGGAGAAGCGGGGGAAGCCGGGGCCGGGGACGGGCGGGGAAGGGAAGCCGCCGGGGTGAAGGACCGCGCTGCGGCTGACAGCCTTTCAGCCAGCCCGGGGCAGGGGGCGGGCGGCAGCGCGGGCTCGGGGGCAATGTAACGAGTCTCGGCTCCAGTTGGTGGCTTTCGCGGACTCCCACCTGGGCTGTGGGGGAGGCGGCTGCGGAAGGTGCCCGGGCTGCTCGGGGCTAGCTCCCGGGGAGGGAGGTGGAGGGGCGTGCGGAACTCCGGGACTCGGGACATCCCGTGCCACGCTCGGGACGGGGGCAGTCCGCGCCCCAGGTAAGGGGGCACCGAAGGGGGGTCCGGTTTTCGAGGCTTTCTTTTTTCTGCACCCCTCCCGCGGACTAGCGGGGAACCCTTCGAAGGACCCCGGGGTCAGCAGCTCCTTGCTGGACTGGACCCCCGAGGGATGAGAGTGGAGTCTCCAGCAGGACTCTGGGGGCCAGGTGGTCTGGGCGTGGGGCGCTGCGTCCGGGCCGGGAGAACGGCGCTCGGGCGGCACGCGCCGGGGGCGAGCCTCGGGGAAGGTTCGAAAGGAAAAGTCCGGGACTCAGGGAAGATGCTGTTGCTTCCGGAAGGTTAAGAGGTTTAAAGCCAGCAACTAAAAAAAGAAAGAAGGGGGGTGAGGGGAAAGAAGGGAAAATCCTGTTTTGAGAACTTTAAGGATGACTAGAAAGCCATCACTTAAATATGGAGGTTTTCTTTCGAGGTTTTTCTTGACTAATTTAAGTGAAAGGCACTCTCCGGAAATATGCAAAGTGTTCTTTGTAGGGGATATTCTGGAAATTTAAAAAAAAAAAAAAAAGATTCCCTAGTGTTTGTTTGGCTCTGTTAAAAACTGAGGAAAATAAGCCACAGGATAAAGTGTGGCTCGAAGGAAAATAATATCAGTCTTTGATCCCCCAATAGGGCAGACCTGAAGTTTGGGTAAATAGACAAATGTGAGACTTGCTCAGTCTTACCTGCTTTAGCCTTGTTTTTTTTTCCTAGTGGCAGTTACAAGTGTCACAATTCTGTGGCTCTGGATTTTAGGGGAACTTGAAGCGGCATCCAGGATGATCCTGGCCCTCGGAAATTATTTGGTAAGGTGGAAGAAACACGGAAAGTCTATTTTAAAAACTTATCAGCAAAAACTTTCCAATAATATTTTTTTTTCTTTTTCCCTTGTTACAAGCCAGCAATGTCTGAATGTTTTTAATAACTGAAATAGTGATAGGCCACTTCGGCAAGTGCTGAGATAATTCTGAATGTGAAGTAAAATGAGAAACTAGAATTTTTCCAAATAAATCCTCCTTGTTATGAAGGCAGGAGCCATGTCCTGTAAGCAAAGTCAAATAAGACTCAAAAAAGTCACTCGTGCAGCTTTCAGGTTATATTATAATCCAAGTTAGCCCTTCTGCATCCACAGTACTATATAATTAAATGCTAGTAATGGTGCTTGGAGGCCTCATCAAAGGATTGGACCATGTTCCATGGAATTTCATTGTTATATATGTGATAATTCAGTTAATTAAAACAACCCATTTCCCCATCAGTTGAGAATAATTTGGATCCTCGTGTACTCTTTCTATACGATATTGATTTTTATTTAATTCCAGCATTAAAATAATGGAAATCCACTCGGGCAAGAGTTCTTGAAATTTTTGGTTAAAGACCTTTTAACAATCTTAAAAATTGTTGAGGACCTTAAAGAGCCTTTGCTTATGAGGGGTAGATCTATGAGTATTTGTTATTAAAAATGGAAACATATTAGTGTTACCTCAGGGATCCCACACATCATCTTGTGAACTAATATTTTGAGAACGGCCACTTTTAAAGAACCTTATAAATAGTATAAATGATTTCTAATCTATTTTGCATTATTGTTGGGAATAGTATGTTTTCTGTAGGAGAGTTTTTTTTTTTTAACATGAAACCCTATATTTAAAACTTGAATTTAACCTGAAAGTTTCTTGTATAGAATATGTATTTCACATTTAAAGAGAGGAAAGGCAGTATAAATTTAAATGGTTAATTCAGTGTCAATTCAGTTATTTAAAAAAAAAAAAACTGAGATAAGCATTATTTTTTAAGATCTTAGTTAAATCCAGTTATACACTTATATTTTTTCACTGAGACTGTTTTGGCATTAGAAAATTAATATTTAAAATATGTAAATATGCATTTGATAAAGATAAATCTTAGGTCTTCCTATTTTTTGATATTTTAAATTGTTTTATTATCAGTATTTGGGCTTGATATGATATTCTTGCAAGAGATGATTAGGACTTGTATCTCTGTTGTCTTAATAAAGTAAAGTTTAGATGAATAACATTTTTTCAGATAAACAATATATGCATCTAAAAGGTTTTTCTTTTATGAATAAGTTATAAGAATTTTTTTTGTTAACCTAATTACTAAAATAGTAGTACCTAAAGAAATAACAATGTCCTCCAAATTTAAAAATAATAATAAAATAAATAAAAGTAGAGATGAGTATGGGCTGAGATCTGCCTTGAGATTTCATTGATAAGTGAATTCCATGAGGAAATACCCTATTCCAATGTACCTTCTCTGCCACTTAGTTTTAAGACTTGTGTGATGGGACTGATTATTGTCCTGGGTCCTACAAACTGTATGGTCAGAGCCTGGGGATGAAGCCCCTACCCATTATTGAACATCATAAGCTAATTTTCCTGCTATAAATAGTATGCAGTCTGTGTAGAAAGGTAAACAGATGGCAGATGAATTAGAACCTCATTTCCTTTTTGACTTGCAGCTTTTTTTTTTTTTTTAAGATGAAATTGTTTTTGTGTAATTCAGTGCGACTATGGGAAGGGTGTTGAACTTGCCTTCAGTTAAGTCTTGAATTTGAACCCTTACTGACAATTTCCTAAATGAACATGGTTTAATTACTAGGCTCTCAAAGCCTAGGCTTCTTTCTTTATAAAATGAGAATAAAACTGATAGTACTTATTGGTAGGATTATTTTGAAGATCACATAATAGTTATTATATATAAAGTACTTTTTCTTAAGTACCTACTGTTCTTGTTTCCCTTTAAGTTTCTTCAGGTACTTTCTTTCTGAGGATGTATGAAGGATTTTGAGATTTAGGTTCAGAAGAGGCCTTGGTCTTGGAATCCAGTTTTCTCATTTCTAAAAGAGGTTTATAGACTAGAGGATCCCTAAGGTTCCTTCCAGTTGTAAGTCTTTGATCTTGGATGAAGTGTGATGCTGGAATTTTCCTCTATTATTTAGGGAGGAAGAAGAAAAGTTTAAGTGAATTGCTCATATAGTACAATTAATAAGTGTTAGATTTGAAATTTGAACCTAAATCTTTTTAATTTCAAGTTGTTATGTTTTTCCGTACCATACCCTGATAACTTATAATAATTTCAATAAAATATAGTCTTGGAAGAAGTATGTTGAATTTGTACTTTAAATAGCTGTCAGGCCATTTAAATGGAAATAGGTAGCAAGTAGAGATGCTACTTCATCTTAGAAAGGAGGATGGAGCTGATGTGGTAGATGTGGATTAAAGTTGATATGGGAAAGGAGATAACCTGGAGAGGAGACCTTGGGGTCATGCCTCTAATTATTACTGTTTTTAATAGCATTAGTAGGATAATTTAGTTTATTTTTTATGGTTTAAGTTGTGTCCAACTCTTTGTGGCTTCTCTTGAGGGTTTTCTTGGCAGAAATACTGGAGCTATCCACTTCATTTTACAATTGACAAAGCTGAAATAAGCAGGGTTAAATGACTTACCCAAGGTCACAGAGCTAGTAACTTTCTGATCCTGGATTTAAAATGCTTGAGTCTACATATTCTAATCCCAGTGTGCTATCCATTGTGCCACCTAATTGTCCTGTTGAAGTTTACAAAATTCTTTAAATCATTGGTGTCAAACTCAAATTGAAACATGTTGACTTAGAAAATCACAAATTCATATTATTCATGTTGCATTATATTTTTATTTTTATTAAACATTTTTCAATTTAATCTGATTAGGTCCTCAATTTAAATATCTCTGTCTATATACACATAGGTTCATTTAATTATCCTGTTAGTACTATGAAGTAGGTATGAAAGATATTTCCCCACTTTACAAATGAGAAAAGTAGAGCTTAGAGAGAATTATTTGTTCATGTTCACATAGTTTTCAAGTATAAAAGATAATATTTGAACTCTTTTCTCCTGTTTGTGATTAGAACCCAGAGATCATGGTAAAGAGATGGTAAAGAGAACTGTTCAGAGGGGTAAAAAGAAACAGAATTATTTAGGGTCACAAATTGAAAAAAGACTTTGTCAGCAATGTGGGGTCATGGAAATTGAGCCTGAAAAGGGATATAACAATTAGCAGGTGGTTTCACCTACCTCCTTTTAGGAAATCCTTCACTGATCTTTTCCATCTTTGAGTCTGTTGCACTGTTCAAGTTTATCACTTCATTGTTCATTTTTACCTCTGTTAGTTTTGTATTTCCATCCAAATTTATAGTTTTATCTTTAGCCTTGCATTGGTCACATGGGTCATTAATGTGTGTTTGGTTAGTTAAAGATAATGATACTAATCATGTATGATAAAAACATCTCCTAATATTTCAAACTGTTTTTTGGCATAAGATTTTGTTAACTTAGTTCAGGGCCTTTTAAATTTTTTCCACCCCAACTCCTTTTCACTTGAGAAATTTTTAAGTGACCCTGGGGTATATAGGTATACAAAATAGGTGTACAAATCAAACATTTACTGATAAAACATAATTTCATAACTCTCACAATTCAATTACAAGACCTCATTTAATGTTGCAAACCACCGTTTAAGAAGCTGGGGCTTAGACTATGTTTATTTTTTTTTCTTCTTTAAAACAAACAAAAATTAATTGTAGCGTAACTTTTTTCCTCCTCTGCTTTGTCCACTTATCCACCTTAATATATTAATTCCAGTTAGAATGTAGAAGAGAGGGACAACATCAAATAGTCAGCCATGCAAAAAAGAGCACATTCATTAACTTAGAGCAATGAGTAGTTTTTCCCCTCAGTTATTTACATTGGATTTGGAGTCGGAAGACATGGGTCTTCTTGCCTGATATTAACTAGACTTTATTAAGCGATTTCTGTAAGCTATGTGTAGAAGGTACTTCACCAAGGGCCTCAGAATTGTAATTGCATTTCTCTACTAGGGTTTTAGAGCATTTAGAAAAAAATGACTCTTGATAGGTTGCATTTCTTCCTTTGAGAACTGCCTACTTGTCCATTATATCTGTTGAGGAATGGCTCTTATTAAAAATTTGAATCAGTTCCTTACATATCTTGAAAATGAAACCTTTATCGGAGAAACTTGCAGTTTTTCCCCCAATTACTTGCTTTCCTTATAATTTTATTTATTTAAAAAAAAAAAAAAACAGCTCTCCAGAGCTGGTTTTATTTTTTAAATGGCATTTTATTTTTCCAAATACCTGAAAAGATAGTTTCCAACATTCTCCTTTGCAAAACCTTGTGTTCCAAAATTTTCTCCTTCTCTCTATCCCTCCCTCCTTGCTTCCAAAGTTAGCAGGCAATCCAATATAGGTTAAACATATACAATTTTTTAAAACATAATTTCATATTTGCCAAGCTGTTCAAAAAAAAAAAATCTCATCAAAAGCAAAAAACAAAAAATGAAATGAGGGGGAAAAAACCAAAACAACAACCAAAAATAGGTGAAAATACCATGTTCTGATTTACATTCAGTCTCCATAGTTATTTCCTTATAATTTTAATTTTAAGGTTGTGTTTGTGCAAAAACTTTTTAATTTTACATAATCAAAATTACTTGTTTTATTTTCTGTGATCTTCCATATTTTTTGTGTTTGATTATGAACTATTTTCTCCATGGATTTGAAAGGTAACTTCTTCTTTGCTCCTCTAATTTATGTCAATCTTTATTTTTTGAGTCATGTATTCATTTGGCTTAATTTTAAATATAGAAAGAGATGTTGGTCTATCCTTAATTTCTACTACATTTCTTTCCATTCTTCCCAGTGTTTTTTGGTTTGTTTTTTCCCAAATGGTGAGTTTGTAGCCCACTAGCTGGGGTTTTTGACTTTTATCAAATACTAACTAGACTACTGTTTTCTTTTGCTTTTGTATATTATGAGTGTACTTTGTTTCACTGATCAACTGTTTTATTTCTTAACCATTGCCAAATTGTTTTATGATGATCTTGTATTGAAGTTTGATCTGTGGTACTGCTAGGCTCTTTACCATTTTTTTGTTTCCCTTGACCTGTTCTTCCAGATGAATTTTTTTTCCTAGCTTTATAAAGTAATCCTTCAGCAATATAATTAGTAGTGAAATAATTTAGATAACATTGTCTTTTTTATGGGCTCAGTGTACCTATGATCATTTAACCTTTCTTTATTTAGGTCTGGATTTCCTTAAAGAGAAGTTTGTAGATTTTCCTTAAGTGTCAGTTAACAAGTTTATCTACTCTATTTGAGTAGTTTTAAATACTTCATTTGTTTTGCCCTGTTGTATGAATCTTTAAAAATCCTTTTAAATAAGTAAAGCACATCTACTATATTCTAAAATGAAAGTCATAAGGAAGAATTCCTTTCACTGGAGTATAGGTCATATTATAGATTTTAAATATCCAAAACATTAGTTGAGTTGTGGGAGAAAGTTCACTAACCTGCTTCGTGGAGAGAGCTGCCTCGGATGTGGTATTAGACATTAGATTACATGGCTAAAAATTAAAAAGGACCTAAAAATGATTGGTATCTGGCCAATGGCCCAGAAAAAAGAAAAGCAGGGCCTGGCAGCATTTGGCAGTAATTTTCTATAAGACAAGTAACCTTAGCTCTTTTTATTATTGAATTGATTCTTTGACAATTGGACTTAGTGCTGCTTTAATAAGGAAAGCCAAATTTTTGAAAGGAATGCTATTTTGTGGAAATTTCTGAAATATCAGAATATTCAGCAGCAACTGGAGGCAAGGGAAAAAAGGAAGTTAAGGAAAAAAGTGTAAAGACTAAGAATCAAATATCTTTATATATTATGTTTGAAAATTTTTAACCATTAGCTTGTAGCTTCTCAGTGAAGTCATGGAAAGTATACCAAAATCATTAACAATGAAAATCAGTGTTTGAACAGTTGGAAATAAAATTAAAGGGGCTTCTCCTGGCTTTTACCCTCCCCAAGATAAAACTTGATAGCTTAAGAGATGAAAAAGTACTATATATATACTTTTGTAATATAAATTTGTTTTTCTTTAAGGTATGTTAGATTTTCAGTTCTTTTTCTGTATATAAAGATCTAGGTTTTTCTCTTCCCCCCTTCTCCTTTAATAAATTTCTTTTGGAGCATGACTTGAATAGCATTGGAATATGATATAGGTATTAAGAATCAGATATTATTTACATGCTTTGAATATGACATACTTTTGGAAAAGATGTTTAGGTTTTCTTTCTTTCTTTTTTTTTTTTTTTTTTTTTTTTGGCTGAGGCAATTGTGGTTAAGTGACTTGCCCAGGAGTCACACAACTAGGAAGTGTTAAGTGTTGGAGTTCATATTTGAACTCTGGTCCTCCTGACTTCGGGGCTGGTGCTCTTAAGATTTTCTTTTAAGCTTTATATCCTTAGAAGCACAATTTTGAGCTTGCCTTTGATTTCTTTACTCCATTCTATTTAGTGTCGCATTTCAGAGTTTTTTCTTGATGTATTGCTGATTCGCATTTATCTTGTTATTAACTTGAATTTTTTTATTGCAAATAGAGATTAGAAATTTTTTTTTTTTGTTTTGGTTATTGACCAAACTATCTGAAAAATCTAGAGAGGCCTGGCCTCTGGCCCGTAATGCTGTGACCTTGGATCCCAGTCACTTGACCAAGGTTATTTCTCTGACAGCTCTTTTAGACTGTTCAAAGAAAGGTACTGAGAAGTTTGCAATCTGTGTTGATAAAGAGATTTTGCTCACCTGGGAGTTCCCAGCCCAGTGAAAAACATAGAGCAGGCTTAATCCTAGCAGTAGTAAGAAAACCTATTATCAGACCCTTCCAAACTGTAGAACCATTGGATGTCCTGAAGCTGAGAAAGGTACTCCGGCCGATGTTGTGACCTCACTTTATCATCGCTGGTGTTTGGGATTTGGCTTTGTCCTCTGATCTAGGCTCTAGATATTTATGACTATGATGTGGTTCCATATTTGGATCTCGTTTTGAGGCTAGCCTTTGTCCTCACCCAGTCTTTTTTTCTGTCTGGTACATATTTTTGGATTTTATCAATAGTCTCTTTTCTGGCTTATTGTTCTGCTGTGTCTGCATTTGTAGCTCCTCCTGGCCAGCAGCCCACCCAGACGTGGTGCTGGTCCTGCTCTCAGAACTTTGGCATCACAGAGGGATCCCTGGAACCCTTACTTGGACATTACCTAGCTCATTATCTCCTCTATCCATTCTTGTTTCTCAGCTGCCCTCTGGTGGCCCCATTGGACACTGCCCCATTTATACCACTGAGGTAACCAATTAACAGCGTAATACCAACAATCCACATTTATTCACTGCTTCAAATGTTGTCCTTGTGCCAGACAGCATGAGCTCCTCACAGACTTGTATTCCTTTTTTTGTGAGGGAGCGAGTATTTTTTTGATAAATGTAAATAGCTCGTGGTTTGCTAGTCCTCACTATGGAGTGGGAACTTTTAAATTCAACTGTAGGGTCCAATATTCAGTTATTATTTTGCTAACAGAAACCTAAGTATATATAATACAATCAGCAAAAAGTGTTATGTGAAAAAGAAATGGAATTTCCCCCTCTATTTTGAGCAGCCATTCCCCCATATTAATCTGTTCTCATTTTTTTTCTTCCCTATTCTTGTTTGGGAAGAAAACTTCTACCACCTCCCTTCCAGATTCCCCCTAAAAACTGGCCTGCCAGTCATGAGCTCTGTCTCATAGAATTTTTGGAAGTCACATTGCTGTGTCTGCAGTTGTAACATTCTACAAAGCTCTGAACCATTCAGCTCCTCCTGGTCCTCAGCCCCCCAGAAGTCATTCTTTGCCTATGACTCTGACTTGGGCTCTCTGTGCTTGGCACATCATCACCTCGGTTTGGGTTCTAGTCGGCTCCATAGATCACTTGCCATTTCTGTCCTAACTGTTTCTTCACCATAATGGCATCCCTCTGCTGTTGATATAGTATTCTGTGGAAGTTTGAAGTTTTGACTCCTTACTCTTAGGGGTCTGGCTCTCAAGGAGTATCTGTCTATCTATTTATATATTTTTAGGCCTCAAAGAATACACACACACACACACACATATATAAACATACATACATACATACATACATATATACGCATATATGTATATATATATTTTTAGTTCCTGACAGGACAGACATGTGCTTGCTTGCTGTTTCATTCATTCCTTGTGAAATGCAGGCTTCTCCTTAGATTGTGAGATCTTTCATTACAATCTTTTTTCCTTTTTATCCTTAGCCCTTTGCACAGTGCCTGGCACATAGTAGACTCTTAATGAATATTCATTGACTAACTTCATCTGACCCTTTTATGTCAAGTCTACAAAAATTTACTATGTTCTGGCAACAACCTATAGCAACATGCATTTGCTGTAGCTCTTTTATTTCTATTTCTTAGAATGTTAGAACTAGAAAACATGTTGGAGATCTATATGGTAGTTCTCCCTATTTTTGCTGATGAGAAAACAGGTTGAGAGAGGGAAAAAGGAGTTGTCTAAGGATCCACCCCCTCATAAGTGGATTTAGCATTGGCATTAGAACTCAAACTTCCTAATTAACATTTCTGAGCTCTTTCTACCATATAATGCTGCTTTATTGGAGCTGACAGATATTAAAAGTGTTATATATAATGTAGTCCCTTGACTTTTGCAGGACCTTTGTGATTATGAAAAACTGAGTAACTCTAGGCCCCAACTCAAACCTTTATTTTTTTTTTTTAACAATTCTGATCATATTTATTTAATACAAAAAAATAAGTAAAATAACACACTATATCCATTTAAAAAGTTGCACTTTCTATGGGTTACAGTATCTTGAACACTATACAGGATCTTTGGAGCCACAATGTAGCTACAGCTGCTTCACAGATTTCCTTCTGTGAAAACCACAACCTCACTATGGAAGAAATCACATGTTAGAGACTGAATGGTAGAGAAAGGAATAGATAAACCCAAAGATAATGCTTAGCTCTTAGTTCGTCAGTACACTCAAACTTATAACAAAATTTAAATGCTTAAATTATATGTATATTGTAGTAGTAAATGATAAAATAAATGAATCATATCCAGTATTTATGTATTTATGACAATTATTATTTAAATTTTTGTTTACATTTGTATGTTTATGATTTTCCAAAGTATGCCACAAATCTCTAAAAATTCCCTTTAAATTTATTGATAGCCAACTCATGAATAACCCAAACCATGAATATAAAATTTGTGAATATTGAAGGATGATTCTGTATAGAGATAATAAATGTATTCATATAATGCAGATTCATAACCCGCACTATACATCTAAAACTGAAAAGGGATCTCAGAAGCCATCTGCCAGCTATCTCATTTTACAGATGAGGGTATTTGTTCAAGTTCACACAGCCTACAGTGGAAATAGAATTTGAACCCAACTCCTCTGCAGAGACTGTGCTGTATTAAAAACAACAAAAAACCACGATCACTTTTCCAAAGGAAACAGGAATTTAATTAGTTCTTGTGTTGAAAGTGCCACAGACTGTATTTGGAGTCCTTCTGAAATATGATGGCATAAGTATCCTCCTTAAAGTAAAATGTTTTCCTTTCATGTGGTAGTCTCCCCCACGTTTTCTAAAAAAACCTAGTCAGTATAGAAAGACGAAACTGAAGAGGTTATTGGCTTCTGAGTGACTCGGTTGTTTAAGAAAGATCAGACTGTTCTCTTCACAGAAAGATTTCAGAAGGGAGAACTGAGTATTTTCTGTGTTTGGGCATTGTAGATGGACATGGGAAAATGGAAAAAGGAACTATCTCAGTGGTTTAGTTTCATGACGTATGCAAAACTGAAATGTGAATTAAGTTTAGCAGTGTAGGTTGAAATAAGATATGTCAAGATAAAATATTTTTCCCCCTAAAGATAATAATATGCTAATGGTTTTTGAATTGCAGACCGGAGTCAGATCTATGCTTTGAGAAGATGATTTTGGAAATCATTTTGGAAGAGTATAAATTAGAAAGGAGAGACTAGCATCAGTGAGACCAATTGGGAAGTTATTAGAATAAGCAAAAAGGTGATGATACTTGAACTCTATGGGGGTGGCTGTGGAATTTAGAGAAGGAAGCATATGGAAGGGAACTGGGTATAAGACATTGTGGAGAAATAGTGCTGAGGCTAAATAACTAGTAGGAGTGAGATTGATAGAGGACAAAAGTCAGAAATGACTGATAATAAGCTTAGATTCCTAAGAAGAGTCAAATGGAGGAATCAGAAGAAAGAGTAGGTTTACAGGATAAGCTGGGTGTTAAGAAGAGGTGGATTTGAATCCTATTAGATATGTGACCATGGACAAATCACTTGCTTTCTTTGACTCTTACTTAGTTCTTCATCTTTGAAATGGACCTAATAATACCTGTAGTACCTATTTCACGAGGTATTTAAGAGATAAAGTATATAAAGTGTTTGTACATTGTAGGTGCTTAATGTTGCATTGGAGTAGTTCAGTTTTGATTATATTGAATTTGAGATGCTGGTGAAAAATCCTCTTGGACATGTCTTGCAGCCTGGCGGAAATACAGAACTAGAGCTTAATGAAGAAATTGGGGCTGTAAATATTTGTAAATCATCTGCATAGAAATGATCTTTGAAGCCATAGAAGTCAGTGAGAACACTAAGGAAGACCCTACAAAGAAAATAAAGTTAATGATAGAACCGTATGGGAATACTCAAACTTAAAAGGTTAAATGAAGGATAGTGAGCCATTTTAGGTTTCTGAGGTTAGAAAGATAATAAAACTCATGCATATATACTATGGAAAAAAAATTCTAAATTAAAAAAAAAAAAAGAAAGAAAGATAATAGAGAGGAACAGATGGAGAGGGGAAAACACCAACCAAATCTGTATTTATCTAAAGGAACTTTCAGGTTCTTCATAATCTAGCATATATCTTTTCAGTATTTTCAGCATAATATAAGTGCATTATATTGCACTTCCTATAAAGTTGTTGCCATCGTCTTGTCTTGTAATCTTATATTTCACTTTATTTTTATTAGTTTATTTCTTTTTTCTTTAATCAGAAAATTTTCTGTACATGAAATTCTTTTCTTCCTCACCTCTGTTGACTCTTAAAAAACTTATCCATAAAAAACTACCCAAAACTACCTCTTTGTTTCCCTGTCAGAGCAGGAAGGGACCTTAATTATCTTGTCTCAACCCCTTGCTTTACAATTGAGAAAATTGAGATTGAAAGATTAAGGTATTTTGTTCAGTCTTTCATGTGGATGATAGCAGAGTTGGGACCACAGTTCAGATCTTTATGAAGAGATGGAATTAGATGAATTTTCAGGCCTCTTCTACCTCTAAATCCTTTATCCTGGTTTTTTTTCTACACAGTAAAAAATCATTGGAAAGTTCTGAATAATAGAATGATGTGATAAATGGGTACAGAAGTATCATTTTAAAAATCTACATTAAAATTTTAAATTATTTTTTGATATTTACAGACTATAACTCTGAAAATTTATTGTATAAACACATATTGAATTTTATCTTTAGCCCATGAACTATAGAGATCTAAATGACTTTTCAGTTATCAAAGTAATATAGATGTGACAAAAAGCACTTCTTTATAGAACTTAAGAATGAAGCAAACATATTTTATTACATCAAAGGCCTATAGGTTTTCTAATTTTATAAACTCATCTAACTTATGTGAAGACATACCTTGAAGCAGGAGATAGATATAGTAGAAGTATTATACTACATAAAGATGTATTACCATAATATTTAACTGCACTATATATGCTAACTTTAGACAATTTAATTTGGTCTCACAAAGGCATAAATATATAATGTTATAGTATTTGCCTCTGTTCTTATGTTCTTTCCTTTCTTCTTTATTTGCATTTCCCCATTAAGAATGAGTGAATTCTTCCCCTTCTTCCTTGAGAGAATTTTTTAAAAAGTTTTCCTTAAGACAGTATGGCCTGCTTTATGGTATGTGGGAGCTCAGCAATCATCTAATTAAAACTTCTCATCTTTGAGATGAAGGTAATGTTGCCCACAAAAGTGACTTGCCAAAAGTTCCATAAATGGTGGAACTGAGAACAAACATGTTGCTACCTCCATAGTCAATATCGTGTATTAAAGGAAATACTAAAAATCAACATTGAAAAAATAGAAGAAAATATATTTTATGATAAAAACAAGTGACCTTGAAAAGTGATCAAGGAAAGATAATTTAAGAATTAATTGGATTTAAAGCTGTTATAGAAAAAAATACTCAATATTTCAAGAAATCAAAAAGAAAAGTTTCTTACAACTATAGAGAAAAATAGAAAAGTAATCCACTGAATGAAATTCCCCCTAAATGTTATATTTAGGAATGTTATAGCCAAAAATCCAGCGTTTTCAGGTCAAAAGAAAAAGTAAGCAGCTAGAAAGAGAATTGAGGAAGCCCTAAGATTTCATAATTCAGCAACCACTATCTTAAAGGAGCAAAATATTTGGAATGAAATATTCCAGAAAGCAAGAAATATAGACTTTCGACCAAGAATAATTTGCACAACCAAACTTTAATATAATCCTTGGTGGGGACGGGAAGGCTAGGAAAATGTTCTTTACTGAAAAAGAGAACTTTAAAGCCTTCTTGATGAAGACTAGGGCTACATAGAAACTTTGAAATACAAACACCTGAGTCAAGTGAATCATGACAAAGATAAATTTGGCCAATGAATTATAAGGAACTAAACTGTTTCCATTCTTATGGGGAGATGATACAAGTCACCCCTTAAGAATTTTTTCATCAGGGATTATAAAGGGAGTCTAAATAGACAGGTCTCTATAGTAGCTCTGCTACTTTGATAATATATAAATGAAAGGGGAAAGGAAGAAGGGTACATTAGGAAGAAGGGAGTTGGAGGATGAGGAAAATTATCTCACATAAAAATAGTTTGGTAAATGAAGGAAAAGGAAGGAGGGACATGGGTTAGAGGAAGGTAGATTAAGGGAAGCTCTAGTTTCAAGTAAAGCAAACTCTAAAGAGAATAGGTCTTCAAGGCTCTTAAAGAAGGAATAGTACATATATATATATATATGTATATATATATGTATATATATATACATATATATATATATTTTTTTTTTTTTTTTTTTTTTACTTGTATAACATGGGGGTTTGTTTTGCTTAACTAAATGTTTGCACTAAGGAATTTTGTTTTCTCAAGTGAGAAGGAGGTGGGAGGAAAAAGGAAAGATGGATTTTTGTTGATTGGGGGGGAAATTTTAATGAACATTGATCTCACGATAATACAGATCCAATATGTACAAAATGTATTTATATTAGTTTCTTTGTGTCTGTGTCTGTCCATCCATCCCTTTTTCCCTCTCCACAGCTAAGCTGCTTGCTAGATATCCTCTATTATAGATATCTCTATTCATTTATTGGTACTTCAGATATAATCTGACCCAAACTGAACTCAGTGCTTTCCTCTTGACTCTCCTGAATTATATGATATAATTGCTCTTTTTACCTTTTTCTATACAGTTTTGCTTTTTAGAATCACCACATCATACTCAGCTTATCCCCATTCTGTCTTTCAAATTACCCAATTACTGACAGTCTTAATACAGTTTATATTTCTGTATATATAAAAAAGCAAAAAGTCTGATCTTATTGAATCCCTTCTAATTAGTCTTTTGTATTTATCTTAAATGTTAAAATTTCCAATAAGTTCTGGTCTTATTGTGACAAAAACCTGGAAGTTTCTCAATTCATTGAATATCCTTTTTTTTCCCCCATTCAGGGTAATACTTAACTTTGCTACATAAATTATTTTTGATTGCAAGCCCAGTTCTTTTGTTCTTTGATATTTAGTGTTCCAAGCCCTGCAGTCCTTTAGTGTAGCACCTGCTAGGTCTTGTATAATTCTAATTGTGGCTTTACAGTATTTGAATTGTTTTTTTTCTTGTTGCACATATTTTCTCCCTAACCTGGGAGTTTTGAAATTTGACTATGATATTTCTATCACTCTGGGTTTTCATTCTGGGATCGCAGGTGGTAATTGGTGGATTTTTTCCTTTATTTCCACTTACACCTTTTGTTCTAAAACTTTAGCACATTTTTCTTTAATTATTTCTCATAATATTGTATCAAGATCCTTTTTTTAAAATGTAGCTTTCATGTAATGCAGTAATTCTTAAGTTTTCTTTCTTTCAAAATTTATTTTAATTGAAAAAACAAAGAGTAAGAAAAACAGAAAAGGAATACAAAACAAAATAAAGCAAAACAAAAAGAGAACATTGTCATGTGCACAGCAGAACATCAGGGAGGATTCAAAAAATACATATATACATTCATATATATATATATATATATATATATTTTTTTTTTTTTTGATCAATTTTCCAGATCAGTTGTTTTTTCCTGAGTGTTTCACATTCTCTTTTATTTTTAATTTGCTTCCCTTTGCCCAATTCTAGTGTTTTCTTCCTTAAGATTCTGCATCTCATTTTCTAGTTGGTTGACGTTTCATAATTTTCTTGGGTTTCTTGGATTGTTTTTATTTTTTCTCAGTCTCTCTGATTTGATTTTTAAAGTACTTTTTAAGTTTTCCAAAAACTCTTTTTGGGCTCATGACCATTTAACATTTGTTACTCTTTGGGATAGGAGAGGCTTTTTTTGCTTCAGTTTCCTTCTCTGAAAATGAATCCAATGCTTCTCTATCCCCATATTAGCTATTTTTGGTTGGGCTCTTTCTTGGCTTATTCATTTTTAATTTTAGCAGCATGTTATTGTAATCACATCTAGTCCCAGGGCATGGGGGAGGGTATCTCTGGCCTCAGGTCCTTTGTTATTTTCTGTGCTTTTGTCTAGGACCCAACCTCAGCACTCTTTACCCCCTCCAAGCTGGAGCTGGGCTCCCAGCCATATTATATTTGAAATATTCTTGCTCCCTGAGGACTTCCCAGGAACTATAAGCTTCAATTTTTCCCTCTGGCCTGGAACTGAAACCAGGAACTTGCCTCTCCTGTCAGTAGCCATAGCCAAAATGTGCATTTACCATGAATGGGCTGGTAGAGGGTCCTTCACTCTTGCTCAGATGTCCAACTCCCAACACTGTCTGTGAAGTGAGAATTCCTATGACTGAGGCTGAGGATGCCTCAATCCAACTATTTCCAAGGCTTATTATTATCCATTGTTCCAGTGGAAGTAGTCTGGAGATTTTTTCACTGGTTGCACTTCACTCAGACCCTGGTGTCTTTCCTCAGGTTGTCCTCTAGTTGAGCCAGGATGACCCCTACTTTGTCCTCTTATTTATTTTTGCTTTTCATTGTTCATCCTGAACCCAATTTTGTCCTTTTTTGTGGAGGGAATCTGGAGAGCATGAAATTTTCCAACCCACTGTGCCACCTTCTGGAATCTCTCCCCCTCTCTCCCTCCACCCTGTATTTCAGTCCTGATGAAATACCTGTTAGATAGCAGAACCCTGATGTCACAAGGCCTTTCCCTCACAGTATTGGTTCTTGTATATATACAAGAAGGCAATTTTCAGTCAATCTGTTTTTTGTTTTTTATTTTTATTTTAGCAAAATCTAAAAGTTATGGACTTACTACACAGTACTTCTGATTGCTATTAAGCACGTTTTGATTGTCATAATCTGGTATGTTGATATAAAAATTGGTGAAGGACACAAATTCCTATTGTAGAAAGAGAGCAAATTATTCCTAAAAGTCATGATTATTTCATCAGGGCTATTATTACATAGGAAAAAAAACTAATCTTGGTTATTATACTTAAATTATATTGCCCATTTTGGTTGTAAAATTAGCAATAGTTTCTAGAATTGATGTACCTTTTTATTTTTTATGACAAACATTCAGAATATGTTCTGCATATATTTAGTATTTTAAGATTTATAACTACATATGCATTCTGGAAAAATTTTAAAGATTTAACATTTTTAAATAAGCATTCTGTTATTTTACAAAAAGCTTTTTTGACTTTTTCAGATTTATGACATGACTTTTTTTCCATGAGTATTTTTAGTGTTCAAATTGTTGCATTTCAGTTTAAGTTCCAACTTTAAAAAGAATCTTAGTACTTTTACAATGGTAAGCCAAAAATAAAGAGTAAAATATATTATTAAAGTACTGAGAACAGCATCTGGTGATATTTTTCACCAATGCAATTAGCCCTGAGGTTATTAAAATAGTGGCCTTACTAAGTATAATTACTTGAGATATGTGATAGAGACTTGGTTCATAAGATTTTAGAGTTCTTAGGGACATTAGAGATCATCTAATCCATATCACTTTGTACTCTGAACTATAATAATAATTAGTTTATATCACTGAAATGCTCCATTTGGGTCTAAGAAAGAAAGATGCTTCATTCAATGGAACTTATTAATTATAAGATTTTGAGGATAAAATAAAAGATACTCTAAGGACTTAGGCTGTTTTGAAAAATAGCCACCTGAGCTCTTTCTGTCAACATTGGGAGTGAAAACAGCATGATGAGCAGTTTAATTAGGAGCTGGTCAGACTGTAGATCATCTTGAGTGGTTCCTGAACTTTGGGACTTAAACTGTTTATAAAACCATAAGGTAAACAAAGGATGTTGATACCCTTTAAAAATTCACTAATATAAGGCAAACATTCTTAGGAATTGTATGGAGTATGATAAAGTTACACAGAGGTATTGGTATAATTCTTTTGGGACTTAAATGTTTACATTTATGGATTCATCATTTGCCCTACTTGTTTATTTGTGCACATCATATATCTTCCTCTGCAGTAATAATCTAACACACACTAAACCTGATATGATTTTAATTAAACACTGCTTTTTAAAACAGATACAGTTCTCTCCTATTATTCTCCTATTAGCTCACAAATTCCTTGCAGACGGTAATTTTTTTTGTATAACTCCTGGTATAGGACCTTCCTAATGCATATTGAATTAATTTATTAAATGAATTTAATAGAAGATAACATAGTTTGATTTTATAATTGTAGATGGTGGTATAATTCAAAATTTAAAAATAGATATTTATTGATAATTTTTGTTTCAACATGGTCTGAATTTCCTGCTCTGTCTCCTATTTCCAATATAGCAAAGAATTTTTAAGTAAAAGCAAGGCCAAAAAAGAGGGAAAACATGCAGGAAAAATCTGAAAATATGTGCAATTTTCCGTCTGTTGGGTGCCAGAAATATATTTAGTCCTACGGAAGGGCACTCCTATGGGAGAAGAAGTATTGAAATGGAGACATTACAGTTGGTCTAATCCTTAGGAAGTTAGTGCATAGAAAACCACTTTCTTTTATACATTTTTGAGCCTCTATAGAAGGGATATTTGAGTTTGTGGGAGTTAGGAAACTTCTTTAAAAAATGGGAAAGAGAAGAGTATTACATGAGAAATGGGAAATAGCTTGATCATAAGATTGACACAAGATAAAACTGGATATACAATTGGATGCCACAAGGTAGAGTTGGACTGTACAATTTGCGACATGAAAATTTCCATTGGGGGCAATTTTTCTATCTTCTTAAAAGAGTTATATCCAAATTAACAGGGACAGAGTATTGTAATTAAATTTGTTGACTTGATATAGTAATTTTATGACTCTACATATTTAAAAAACTTTTAATAGATTCTTTTACTATAACTATTTGTTTTACGTGATTTGGCATTGAATTTACAAGACCCATTTTATATATTCTCTAATTCTTCATCATGAAACTGTATTATATTGGCTATTAATTGTACTTTTGCATGTTGGATTTTTCTAAGTCTAGCCTTGATTATAGATCTTAGGTTTTCTTTTTCTTTCTTTCTTTAATTAAAGCTTTTTATTTACAAAACATATGCATGGGTAATTTTTCAGCATTGACCCTTGCAAAGCCTTCTGTTCCAAATTATCCTCTCTTTTCCCCCCATCGTTCCTTAGTGGCAGGTAGTCCAATACATGTTAAATATGTTAAAATATATGTTATACCCAATATTTGTATATATATGCAATTACCTTGCTGCACAAGAAAAAGCAGATCAAGAAAGAAAAAAAAAACCTGGGAAAGAAAACAAAATGCAAGCAAACAACAACAGAAAAGAGTGAAAATGCTATGTTGTGGTCCATACTCAGTTCCCATAGTCCTCTCTCTGGGTGTAGATGGCTCTCTGTATTATTGAATATTTGGAATTAGTTTGAATCATTTCATTGTTGAAGAGAGCCAAGTCCATCAGAATTGATTATTTTGTATAGTTTTGTTGTTGCAGTTTATAATGTAGATCATAGATTTTCAATGGAATTTAAATCAGGGAGGTTCTCAGGTCACTGAAGCTTATTTTTTGTTTATTTTTTTTAATGTTTTATGATGTGTTAAGTTATGAGATGTGTTGTGTAATTCCATTTGGGATTTATGTAATTCCCAAACAATTCTGCTTCTCACTATATTAGTATATTTATCAGAACTATCATTCCTACAATGGGGCAAGATTTCCAGACCCATTAGAAGGGGAAAAAAAAAAATTCAAAATGTTTTTTGAGTTAGATGTTTTATAATCTTGAAAATGCAATTTTATTTAGATTTCTGACAATACTTTTGGTATAATTGAGAATGTTTCATCAATAAATTACCTTTTCCTAGCCCTTAATGTTCCAATCTCTACATTAGGTTGCCAATAATGAGTGTTCTTTTCTTCATAACAGTGATTTGAAGCTATTTTTTACACTCAGTGTAAACTGAGTAACTTTAATAAGAAGAAAAATTAAAATTGTGTGATTTTATGATAGCATCAAAACTACACTTGGAAAGTAGGTTCTTCAAAGGTGTACTTAATAGCCAAGATAATTTGCTCCATTTTAGAGGAGCCAGGATTGATACTTCCCTCTAACATAGCCCTCTAAGAATCTTTGCTTGTCTTCTGAGGATTTCTGAGTATTAATTATAGAATTTTGCCCCCCACCAGTAATATGTTAGGTTTTTTTGTTTTGTTTTGTTTTGGCAAAGATACTAGAATAGTTTGCAATTCCTTCTTCAGCTCACTTTACAGATGAGGAAACTGAAGCAAATAGGGTTAAGTGACTTGCCCAGCATCTCACAGATAAGTGTTTGAGGCCAGATTTGAATTGGGGAAGAGTCTTCCAGACTTCAGAGTTAGCATTTTGTCCATCACTACACCACCTAATTGCTTCTATATATTCATATATATGTTATATATGTACTGTGTGTATACATATATACTTATAAATGCAATTTGTTTTTGAATTTGCAGTTTTACACAACCTTACCCAGGCCCTCATGACTGATAAGGGCAATCCTTCTCTACCTCTGTTATCAACTCCTGATCCCACTCCTTAGTTATTTTTCCGTTTTTTTTCATCCCTCCTCAAACCTTTCTATGGCTGCCCCAACACCACTCTAAGCTGAAAACTTTGCCTCATATTTTACTGAGGAAAAAAAAAATTGAGACTGTCTGATAATGGTAATTCCTTTCTCTTCTCCACATTTCATATCATTCTTATATCTGCTAATATCTTTCTTTACCTCCCTCATGTCTTCTTATCCAAAGCTAATCTCAATACCTGTTCAAAAGATCCCCTTCCACCCTGTCTCCACCAACAGTTTTTTTTTCCTTTGTCATGCCCATACTTTTACTTATTTTTGATCTCTTCCTGCCTCCTGGCTCAGTTTTTTTTTCCTTTGTCATGCCCATACTTTTACTTATTTTTGATCTCTTCCTGCCTCCTGGCTCATTCCTTACTGCCTGTAAACATAAGTATGGCTCCCATTCTTAAAAAAACTTTAACTTGATCCCTTCATTCTTGCTATCATCCAATTATCTCTTGTGAGTTTTGTAGCTAAACTCTTCAAAAAGATGATCTCCAATAGGTGCCTCTATTTCCCCTCCTCTCGAGCTCTTCTTAATTGGGTTTCTGAGAACCTTATCATTCCATTGAAAATGTTCTCTGCAGGGTTGCCAGTTATTTCTTACTTGCCAAATGGACACTCTGGATCATCCTTTTCTTCTCTTTGATAATCCTCTTTCTAGATTTTTCAGAATACCTCTCCTAATTCTCCTCCTACCTATTTGATTACAGTTCTTCAAGAGTTTCAGAGACCAATTTAAATTTGAAGTAAAAAATCGGAACTCACTAAAAGTTGAATGGATTACTTTTAGAGGTAGTAGGTTCCCCTCATAATTCTTCAAGCAGAGATTGAATAGTAACTTGTCAGGTATAAGGATTCCTTTCCTATATGTTAGACTAAATGGTCCATTAGGTCCCTTTTAACTCTTCAGGTCTTTGATTCTCTCCTGCCTTCTCATAAGATTATAATTTTATACCTGGAAGGGACCACAGATAATCTAGTTGTTTAACATACTAATTATACAGATGAGAAAACTGAGGCCTAGAGAAGTCAGCTATTTTAACTAATATCATACAAAAAGATGGCAGCAGATGGAAGACTAAAACCACTTCCCTGTCCTGTGTATTTCTTTTACACAACATTGCCACCAAAGACTAAGTGTCTTTCCCGTAGCCATATCTGAAAGGTGAGGGCCTTGCCAGAGGGAAAATGAAAACAATTAAAGAATTGGAACCAAAGTCAGATCAATAGTATATCCATTCCTTTTTCGGATTTTATAATCACAAATCTGGCTTGTATATTAGATTTTATCTTAATAATAGATTTTTAAAATTCTCAATAAATTAAAAAAAATCTGAAAAATGCTATTTTATGCTGAACAAAAGCAATTTTAATCAAGCTATGTACACATAAAATTCTATTAGTTAGGATTTTGTAAATGAAAGAGCCCACAGCAGCATTTTTCCCTTTAGCTATAAAATAGAATAAAAATTTTTTGACATTGATAATTAGGCAAGAAGAAATTCTGCCATCTGTTGTAGATTGCTCAGCTGTTACTTTAAGTGGATATAATTCTAATTACTGTTGAACAAACTGTATGCTAAGGTTATTTTAATATTTCAGGAAACATATTTAAACATAAAGAGCCTAAGAAATAGTTCTAGATTTAAAAACAAAAAGTCCCTACCCTGAAAATCAGTTAATTAGTACTTGGGCAGATAGTGTTGTTTCATAATATTTATGGGAGATTTGTTTTTGTGGTTACTGACTCAGTACTGCATGGAATGTATAAAGTTATTGTTTTTGAAACAGTAGGTATTCCATGATGCATAATTTAAAATGCCAACCAGTTCATGTGCATGGATAAATAAAATATGTATTTATATGCTTTATAAACCCTTTCAAGCCAATATAGCTCTCCAAGATATTCTCTCTCTTCTAAAAGTTCATTTATCCTATATCTAGTCCTTTGTCTCCTTTATTTCTATTTGAAGTGTTTTCATGTATACTTACAAGATTATCTGTAAGTTAGCCTGCTTTCTTCACCACAAAAGTCACACAAAGTCTAACCTTGCTTTTGATGATATAAAGCAGAATTATCTTTAGGGTTTTGTTGTTGTTGTTTGGTTGGTTTTGGTTTTGGGTTTTGTTTTTTTTTTTTTTTCTGAGACAATTGGGGTCAGGTGACTTGCCTAGGATCACACAGGTAGGGGAGTATTAAGTATTTGATGTCAAATTTGAACTCTGGTCTTCCTGACTTCAGGACCTGTGCTTTATCTGCAGCGCCATCTAGCTGTCCCTTATCTTTAGTTTTTTGAAAGTCCAGAATTCTAAAGATGACTACAATTGTTGTAATATTTTTAACACAGGTAATGCAGAAGTCAAGTTGAAATTTAGTGATACTAGATTTCATATCATTTTGAATTTAAGCATTTAACTCTCCATTAGTCACTAAATGTTTCAGCATGTATGTAATGTCTGTTTGACCGCTTACTGAGTTTTACTGTAACAAAATCATTATGTTAATCTTTTCCAGTGGAACTAAAAGACACAAAATACCAAACCCAATAAATTTTAAGATTTATTAGCCTATTTCATTGATTCACAATTCTTATATTAAATGTTGGACTAAACAAATAAAAACTAATTTTCCTTTGAGGACACTTCATAGATTTTTACCTTTGATGCTGCTTGTTCAGAGAGCTTAAAGTCCAAATGTAAAAGTTGGAGTATGCTCCTTAAATATTTAATATAATTCTTGATATCCATTTAACACATTTCTTAGGAAGTCAGCCATTTTTACCTTCAACAAGGCCACTTTTCCTTTACATAATCAAGCACATTAAAAAGATATGACTCATCTGGCAGAAAATTTAAATAATGCACTTCTCAGATTAGGTTTTTTCCCCCTGATAATTCTGTATTCAACTCACTTAAATTTTATAGCCATTTTTATACTTACTGGTATTTCTGCAGGTCCATCAGTTCACTGATGTGAGTATTGCCTCTATTGATAGAAATTGCAGGCCATCTGTGCCTTCTTATTCTGTGCAATTTTTGACCATGACCTTCCAAAAATCTTCTATAGAGTCGCTATGCAGTCCACTGGACATCAATTTCTATTCCAGAAGATTTTAAACCTTTTTCTTTTCTTTTCTCTCTCTTTTTTTTTTAATGTCATGGGCCTTTGATAGTTTGGTGAATCAAATGTTTTAAATGAATAAAATATAGTACATAGGATTACAAAAGAAACCCATTATACTGAAAACTAGCTATAAAAATATTTTTTAAAAAATAATTTTACAGACTATTGCAGATTAGTGTGTATGGAGGTCCCTGTTTGGGCACCAAATTGTAGTGGTCGTATTAGCTCTCTGAAGGATCTCAGGACCATTAACTTGTCTATCACACTGAGTAAGTGCTAACTACAAGCATCCTGCTGTAAGTATCCCTTGCTTCAAGTAGAGCACAGGTGGTTACTCCCTCCCTAACTTCTCAGGAAGGGAAGTGAGAACACTAAAGGGAAATGGGGAGCCAAACCAGATGTTGTCAGCAGGTTTCCTCCAAGTTGAAGGGGCTTATACCTTACCCAGAGTTCCCTCACTATCTTCAGCCTGCTACACATAGAGTAAAGTTAAGATCCCCTACTGTAAGCCTTTTTTTTTTTTTCTTTAAATATTTCAAGGGTACCAGTACAATATTCAGTACATGATTAACTGATCTCCTTTTCTGGTCCTTAATTGTGTGTGTGTGCAAGTAATCATTAATATGTTTTATCCTATTTATATATATCATATATATATATCTTGCCATATGACTCACCTTCAATTTTATTTTTTGATCATGACATTCACTATTACCTATGAGATTATTAGTGGTAAAAAATATTTTGTTTTAGAACATGACCAACAACAGTTACAGAGGACCCATGATGAAGGATTCACTTCTAAATCAAGAAGTGATGAATTCTGCAGATTAAACCATAATTTTTTTTGTTTGTTTGTTTTGGCCAGTGCAGGAATTTGTTGTTGTTGTTGTTGTTAACATTTACTATAAATATGTAGTAGCCTTTGTTTTTTATTAATTTCTCAATAGGAAGAAGGTAATGAGGGGGAAGTAGAAGTAGAGGGGGAAATAAAATTGATTTTTAAAAAAAATTTTGTCTAGGAAACAGCTTGAAATTGTTGAATGAGCTGTTAAGTTTCCTTAATGCAAAACCTACTTTGATTGATCTATTCAGCTCTTGTGAAGTCCGAGTTTAGCTCCCTGTTGACCTCAGGATCAGCCAGAGTCAGGATAAGTAAGAGTCTTTGGTCTTTGGGTGGAGAAGTAAAGGAGATGAATGAAGCTGCCACAAGCTCCCCATAACCTTCCTTCTCCTCATTCACCTCCAAAGTGACTCTGGCTTGTCTTACTCTACCCCCTAATCCCTCCTACAATTATCTGTATACACCATAAGATCTAGCCAGCACAGAATAGTGGGAAGAGCCATTTTCTAAGCATAATAGAGCATTGGCCAATAGGTAATTAGCCTTAAGTTCTTGGTTGTCTGATTCCACTGTACCTATTCAGAGTTTCAGCCCTTTACAAGCTCTGGTCTTGCTTCAGTGTCCAGCTGTAGTACCTAAGATTAATGGACTGATAGACTAAGTCACTAAGCTGTCCATCCACATACGATAGTAGACTTCATTCAGTAGATTTTTCCTGTGGGTATTATTCTTGTAATCTCTTGTTTCTTTCAAGACCCCGCTAAAACACTACTTTCTTCGTATAGAACTTGTCTTCCCCAAATTACCTTTTTTTAATTTTACATACATTATAAATATATTTATTTGTGTTTATGTTGATAGCTGCTTCATTTTTTTTGGTTTTGTATCCTCAGCACCTAGCACGATGCTTGGGACATCACAGATCTTTAATAAATGTTTTTTGATTAAAGAACTTGCAGAATAATTCTCCATCTGTTGAGAAACCAGACTCCATTTGGCCTTTGCAGAATTTACCTGTTATGGCAGTAGAAAACACTTTTGAATAGTGATGCTCTCCTGATTCTATATCTCATTATTGATAATTGGTTGCTTTCCTCGATAAGTGTTAAACAGCCACAGAGAACTTTGTTCGCTGATATAATAATGCATGCATGGAAGATATCTTGTTGGATTTTACTCTGAGCAAATTTTAATAGACAGAAAACAAAGTAAAATCTTGTATTGTTTAAGCTTTCAGAAGGAAGCATTACAAAAACTACTTTTTCCTTTTCCTATATTCAATAAGTATATCTTCAATACTTCTCAGAATGCTTTGATGTAATATAACTTGGACATTGAACTGAGTTCTCAGATTTAGGGAATCTCCATTTAAATTCTTGTCTACAAATGTTTTTTTTTTTTTTTAATTGCATGTTTTAGCTTTCTTTTCAACCCTTGCTATTTCACTAGGTTTCACCAGATGTCATCCTTCTTGACTTCTGTTCCTTTGGTATTGTTGAGCCAAGTTCTCTTCCTAGATATTCTTTCTTCTTTGAGTTTTTGTGACACAACTTTCTCTTATTTGTCCTCCAAATCTCTTTTTTCTTAGTTTCATTTGCTGTGTCGCCCACATTCTGCCTTTTAACTGAATATATATGCTAAAATTCAGTTCTAGAGTCTTTTCTTGGTTTGTATTCATATTCTGGGGGATCCTATCAGCTCCCATGGATTTACTTATCTCTATGCAAATAACTCCCAGATGATTGATATCTGGCTTTTTATTCATTGAAATTCAGTTTGACATTACAGACTCTTTTCAACATTTCCAGTCAGATGACTTGTAGGCATTTGACTTAATGTGTCCATAAGTTTCTTTTCCCTTCTTAAATTCCTTATTTCTCACAAGGGCACCACTATCCTACTAGTCACCCAGGTTCATAATCTAGTCATCATCTTCAATTTCTTACTCATCTCTATATAAAATTAACTGTCAAGTCTTGTCAATTCTCCTTCTACAATGCAGCTCACATTCTTTTTACTTGCATCACCAAAATTTTAATCCTAATACTCATCTCTTCTCACCCGTACACTTAGAATAAATTGTCTTTGTGTCTCCAGTCTAATTTCCAAAGCACATCTGACCTAATTCTCCTACTCAAGGATCTCCAATAGTTCACTATTTCCACAAGAATTAAATCTAGATTCTTCTCTTTGGAAAATGTAGTACCGTTTGGTTCCAGCCAACATTTCTACACTCCTTACATATTCTATAGTTCAAACTCACCTATTTGCTGCCCCTCATATACACTATTTCTTACATATTTGCATAGTTTGTCCCCTCTTAATAATATTCTCTTTCAGGAGGTGATCAGTAGATTCTTTCAATTCCTTTTTTACTCTTTGACTCTAGAATATTAGAACTGTTTTCCTTGATAATTTTTTTGAAAGATGATGTTTAGGGTCCTTTTTTGATTATGGTTTTCAGATAGACCAATCATTTTAAAATTATTTCTCCTGGATCTGTTTTCCAGGTTAGTTATTTTACAATGAGATATTTCACGTTGTATTTTATTTTTTCATTCTTTGTTTTGTTTTATTGTTCTTTGATTTCTCATAAAGTAATTTTTTCCATTTTTAAGGAATTATTTCCCTCTGAGCTTTTGTACTTCCTTTCCAATTTAGCCAATTTTGCTTTTTAAGGCATTCTTTTCCTCATCAAGTTTTGTATTTCCTTTTGCATTACCATATTCTCTTCCCAATTTTTTCTTTTCCCCTTACTTGATTTTCAAAATCACTTTTGAGTTCTTCTATGGCCTGAACCAATTCTTATTATCTTAGAGGCTTTGGATGTAGAACCTTTTGACTTTGTTATCTTCTGAGTGTTTTTTGATCAAAGAGTAAAAAAGAATTGAAAGAATCCACCAATCATCCATCTCCTAAAAGAAAATATTATAGCCAAAATCGGGAACCCCCAGGTTAAGGAGAAAATATAACAAACATCCAGAAAGAAACAATACATGTATAGTGGCAAAACAAAATTTGGCAACTTCTATATTAAAGGATCAGAGGGCTTGGAATATGATATTCCAGAGAACAATTGAGCTAGTATTATAACCAAGAATCACCTACCCAGCAAAACTTAAGTATAATCCTTCAGGGGAAAAGGGGAAAATGCAATGAAATAGAGGACTTCCAAGCATTCCTGATGAAAAGAGAAGAGCTGAATAGAAAACATGATTTTCAAATACAGAACTCAGGAGAAGCATAAGGAGGTAATTAATAAAGGGATATACGGGACTTAATAAGATTTATCTGTTTACATTCCTACATGGGAGGATGATGCTTGTAACTCAGGAACTTTCTCATTATTAGAGTAGTTAGAAGTGTGTGTGTGTATGTATAGGAGTGTGTGTGTGTGTGTGTGTGTGTGTGTGTGTGTATGTGTGTATAGACAGAAGGCACAGATATGAGTTGAATATAAAGGAATAATATCTAAAAAATAATGGGATGAGAGAGGAATGTACCAGGAGAATGAGAAAAGGATAGGTTTATTGACATAAATTATCTGCCATAAAAGAAGCAAGAAAAAACTTTTACAGTGGAGGGGAGGGAGGAGTGAGGAAGCCTTACTCTCATCAGAATTGGCTCAAAGAGGAAATAATACACATACCCATTATGACTATAGAAATCTGTCTTAACCTACTTAGGAAAGTAGCAGGAAAGGGGACTTGTGAAGGGGGAAGGATGATAAGAAAAGAGACCATATTGGGGGAGGGAGTGATCAGAAACAAAATACTTTTGAGAAGGGACAAGATGAAAGAAGGAGAATAGAATATACAGGATGAGGAAACAGTAATTGTGAAAAGAATTTTGAAGCAAATTTCTTGTGAAAACTTCATTTCTCAAGCTGGGTCAAATTTATTAAAAACACACACACACACACACACACACACACACACACACAGAGCCACTTGTAAAATCATGCATATCCTTTGACCTGATAATACCACTACTAGGCATGAATCCCAAAAAAGATTTTTTAAAAAATGAAAAGAACCTATATGTACAAAAATATGTATAGCAGCTCTTTTCTCTGGGCAAAAAAATTGGAAATTGTGGAATGGCTTGTGGTGTATGATTATGATGGAATATATGATTCTGTGGAAAATGATGAAAAACTTGGGAAAATCAACAATAGCAAAACCTGAGCAAAGAAATAATAGCAATTTTGTCGCATGATCACAGTTAATTTGTGGGATGATCAACTGTTAATGACTTTACTGTTCTCAGCAATACAATGATTCAAGACTACACGGAAGGACTTATGATGAAAAATTCCAGAAAACTGATTGTGTCTGAATATAGACTGAAATGTACTTTTTTTTTTCTTTGTTTTTCTTAAGGGTTGTTTTCTTTTGCAACATAACTTTTATAGCAATATTTTATGTAAATGTTTTCTCAATGGGATGAGAGGCTGGGAAAGAAAGGAGAGAATCTGGAATTCTACAAATTTTAAAAACAAATGTAAAAATTATTTTATATGTAACTGGGAAAAATAAAAATGTTACATAATAATAAAATCCTATTAAAAAAAAAGAAAATAATACAATGGTGAGGCAAACTGGTGGGAAGAGGAGTATGAAGGCAAAATTGATAAGGAAAGCAATTTAGGACATACAGAACTGATATTTTCAATCATCTTATATTAATATATAAGAATACAATCAATGTGTGAATACATATTGAAGAATATGGAGGGAGGGGGGAGAGTTGGCTATTATTTTCCATAATTGTTTATAATTGAGTTGTGGAGGAAGAAATAGAGCATTTTGCAGAATAAATGTCATTTTATACAAATTAAATACAAACTATGGCTAAATTTTAGAGTAAAAAGAGAAAGGGATGAAATATCAAAACATGTACTTTTAAAAAAAAAATCTTGCTTTCATGAAAGTGAGAGAGATTCTAAGGCCAAATGGTGACAGTAAGTCTTCAATAAATCACAGTGAACCAAACTTAGAACAAGGTTTTTAGAAATTGAAAAGTAATGTTATTTCTATCGTGAGAATGATCAATTTTGATCCAATTATAATCTCAATTACCTAAACCAAATAACCAGTAACAAAAAAATTGTTTTGAAGATTAATACTTGTAAGGGGCAAGCTGAAAAAGTTTTTTTTTTTTTTAAACAAAATACAAAACTTATTCCTCTTAAAAAGACTAGAAAACATAAGAATTAAAAACGACTTTTCTTAAGATGAGTAGTACTATCGAAAATCAACAACAAGCATTATCTGTAATGAGGATAATAAGCTAGAAGCAATAGCTTCTGGAATACCAGTAAGACCAGAAGTTAAGCAAGGATGTCCATCATCATCATTATTATCTAGTATGATGTAATATACCATAGGGCTTAGTTTGTGGTAATGGGGATGAAGTTGCATAGATAATTGAAACTTTTAGATTATCTAAAACTTTATTGAGTTGTTAATTTCAGCCTTCACTTCAGAATTCTTAGAGCTATCAGAAGTATCTTGATGTACTGTTTTGTACCCCCTTCTGCTACCTGTTCAAAAACTTTAGTTGTTTTTCAGTCATGACTGACTTTGTGACCCTGTTTGGAGTTTTCTTTGTAAATGTACGAGAGAGGCTTGTCATCTGCAGTTCATTTTATAGATGAAAAAACTAAGGCAAACAGGATAAAGTGACTTGCCCAGGGTCACACAGCTAGGAAGTGTCTGAGGACAGATCTATATTCATTAAGAGAGGCTTCCTGACTTCAGACCTAGCTCTCTATCCACTGTCACTGCCTAGCTAGCCCACCCAGTGGTAAAGAATATAAAAAGTAGTAAGACAACCAAAGTACAGTTCATTAAAAGAAAGGTGAAAAGCAAGTTGTTTGAAAAATCTATAATAGCAAATAGTGTCAGAAACTTGTCATATGGCCAGCAAGGTGAGGACAAAACATTTGTTTCAGATCTTACTAAGTCAAGTAAAACCTAAATAAATAAATCCCAAAAGAAGAATTAGGTTTAGAGGAAGTAGTTCCACTTCATGGAAAACACAGATGCCAAATAAACAGTCTTTATCAGCATCTTTAACATGCTCAACTCCCACTAATCTCTTCACTCCAAGAGAACATAAACCAACCCATGGACTTGTACAAAGGAAGGAAAATTTCAACCTGCTTCCATGGTAGTGTTGAGGTTGGGAAGGAGGGGACCCAGAAATTTGGGGTCCCAGACCAGTGTTGCAAGGTATCAAAAGAATTTGCAGGCTTGAACCCATCTTTTAGTCAAGGGGCAAAGTTTATTGAAAGTAACAGTAACACCATTACAAAGTGGACTGAATTGTAAGGGAATTCAGCAAAGAATAAAGAAACAGAACCAAGGAGAGATGTTTTATCCTGCATCTACCATAGATATGGTAATTCTATGGCTCAATGATGAGGCTAGGGAGTCTATCTTTGGCATGTTAATTCTATGGCCCAAAGGTAGAGCTAGGGAGTAGTCTCCCGATTAAGGGGTGGTCTCCAAAATTTGATTATCACTGACCAGATCCTCAGTCAGCAAAGAACTGAGAAATAGGTTATTCAGAATCAGACAGATTGGGCATGGGAGTTTCCTGAGGCAGACTCCAAAACCAAAAGACCCAGGATTTCCTGACTCACTGCCAGAACAGAAGCCTCCCCCTAAAATCAGAGAAGTGCAAAATCATATTACATCAGTAGGAAGTAGGAAGTGGAGAGAAAGAGATATCTTCTAATGTAAAATGGGAACTCATCACAATGAGTGTAATCTGTAGGGATTTGTTGATCTGTGGAGCCTCATGCATGAATGAAAGAGAAAGAAGAGAACAAAGGGGGGAAAATTCATTTTAGAAAAGGTGTACAAAATGAAAAAAAGTTGATGAGATGAAAGATTTTACTTAAAAGGAAAAAGGGAATGAATTAGATGAATAGAAAAAGAAAAAATTGAAATGAATTAAGTAAAGCTTAATTTGATTGACAGGGATTTTGAAAATAAAATGAAGAGAACTTATAAAGTGACTTGCCCAGGATAACACAGCTAGTCAGTGTCTGAATTATGAAGAAGAGTCTAATTAACTCTAGACCTGATATTCTATCTACTGTGCTTCCTAGCTGCCCTTGTTTTAAAGTAGATTAGGCAAAAATAACAGAGTAGAAACAAAAACAAAACTTCTAATTCATAGTGGGAAAGCAATTTAGAAATGGAAGAATATATGTCTAATTTATAACTTTAAACATGAATGGATTAAACTATTGGATCACAGTTCCTCAGAAGCATGACAGTTCAAAAAACTCAGAGTACTCTAATACCAAAAAACTGCTCAGAATGTCAGAAAATGAAAAATAAAGCACTAATCAAAAGAATCCACAAATGCCCTCCTGGAACATAAAACAAAGCATGTGCTTCAAACTTCTGGGCATGCCTACCTGTAGTGGGTAAAATTTAAAATTATAATTACAGTGAACAAATTTGGAAAGCTCCCTGAAGAAAGACTTTCAAATATAAAGGAAATTTAAATACCACAAGACCACTCAGAATCTATTTTTTAAAAATCATATAAAGATACACTATATCCTGAAAAACAGAGGTACTCCAGATATAGCCTGAAATTATTTGCCCCACAAACTTAAACTGAATTATAAATGGAAAGAAACCCAAAATATTTGAAGCAAACCTAGAAAAGACTTGAGTAGATATTTGCAAATACCCTAAACAACAGAAACACAAGAAAGGTAAAGAAATGCAGTTATGAACAAACTCAAATGCTGAAATAAATTATTTAAAAGAGGAAAAAAAAAAAACCTAGGAAATATTTCTCTGTTCTTCAAAAAAGGAGAGACCTATAAGCTATTCTTAGTAAAAAGAACACCTGGTTTTAAAGATGAAAATGAAAATAAAGATGATAGAAGTGATAGCAAAGCAACAGGCTTAAAGAATATTCTCCAGAGCTCTAGGAAGATATATTTTGTAATAGAAAGTGAGAACCGCATAGTGGGTCCAGTGGAAAGAGAATTATTTAAAAGATCTAAAGAAATTGTTACTAGAAAAACAGAAGAAATGAAAGAAGTGGAAAGGGAAGAGTAGAAGGTTTAAATTAACTACATAACTGAGAGTAGGGGGAAAAGGGGAAGAATTATACAACTATTTAAAGAAGGGAAAGAGAAATAGTTAAGTAAAATTCTGAAGCCAAAAAAAAAAATTGACAAATGAAATGTGGGCAAGGAAAATATAAAATTGAACAAATTTCTGGAGAAATTAGAGATGAAAGTGTTGTGGAACCTACTGAATATGACCACTAACGAGTACATTTCTTAGGAAGACAACATGAAAGTTTTACGAGACATAAATTAGCAAAACAGAAAAGGAGATATGTGTTAATGTGTTAAAAATTGGGCACCTAACAAAATAAACTTGTAATAAGCACAGATATATTGGGAAATACAGGAGAAATAGATCAATGGAGAGACTATAGAAATGCAAAAAAAAAAATTAATTCTGGTTCTTTTTAACTTAAGAAAATAAACCCTTTTGCCAAACATTTAAAAGAAGAGGACAAAAAGTACGATGAAATTATGAAAAAGCCCCATATCAAAGCTATCGGAACCTCCTATGCCCAGTTATAGTACAAGAAAACTGCAAACACAAAAGATATTGTATTGCTTTCAAATTTGCAAATTATCCAACCTAATAGATAACTACATTAACCTCAGGACAGGTTAGATATTACATAGAAAACAAAGAAAGAAGGTATAGTGCCAAGGATGGCCCAGGGTCATATGCAAAATTTCCTTTCAGAGCTTCTATTGTTTGCATCTTCTGTGGAATAACTGGTCATATTCCTATTCTGGCTAACATTGTACAAGGGCATATGTTATGAAACTTTGGAAAATAGCAATTCATTTGGAGGAACAAAAATATATCAAGGGAGATAATGACCTTAAACTATTATAGAGCAGCAGTCATCTAAACCATTTGGTATTTGATATTAAAACAAACAGAATAGCTTAATTGGAATTAGAATGTAGTAGACAAGTGAGAATCAGATTATGGAATAATAGTAACAGTATTTCCTACAAATAACATAGGAAAGAACTTCATATTCGTTGACAACTGTTGAGAAAAGTAGAAAGCCATCTGACAGAAATTTACCTCAGCCTGACAGCTTATACCTTATTCCACGTTAAATTCTAAATGTATGTCATCTGCTGAATGTTAAAGATTATACAATAAAAAAAGCCATTTTTTCACATCCATGAATAGGAAATGAGTTCTTAACCAAAGGGCAAAATAGAAAGTTTAGATAAAATTGAAAAGCTTTTTGACAAAATTTATGCCTCTAGGATTAGAAGGTAAGCATTAACTCAAAAAAAAATTTTTTTTTATCAATTTCCTCAGAAGAAAATTTGATATTCAAGATATATAATTAACAACTATATTGGACCAAAAAACATAGGTTACAAACAGTTCACAAAAGCCAAATTGCAAATAATTAAAAACATAAGAATTCTCCAGAAAATTAATAATGAGAAGGACAAATCAGAACAACTCGGGGGTTTTACTTAATAACCAGTAAATTGTCAGGCAGCACAAAAGATGGAAATAGTCAAATACTGGCATGGTTTTGGAGAGATAGATACATTTGTCGATAGAACTGTGAATTAGTATAACCACTTTGAAGTGTTTGAAATTAAGCAAGTAAAATGACTAAAATGCTTTTTTACTTTTTAAAAGTATTACATATTTTGGTTATAAATTAGCTGTAATTAGTGATATTTTGCGAACTGTGATGAGAGACAGGTATTAAATACCTACTAAATACCTAGTATTATGCTCTTCTGTACCACTGTACACATACACATACACACACACACACTCTCTCTCTCTCTCTCACCTGTCTCTTTTTTTGTAGCATTTGTAATATGAATTAGAATAAGCACTGCAGGGAGGAAAATTGTGTGGTACAAGCCCAGGTTCCTAAAAATTTTGAGAAATTAAGACAATGAAGATGAGAGATTAAAAAGCTTGCCTCAGGCCACATAGGTAATCTAAACTTTGATCTAGTCTTCGAGTCATTCCTTGTTTTGACCCCTCACATTCTTTCTCCTTGCTTCCATGCCTAATAGACAAGTGACAAAATAGAAAAAGTGACTACAGGTTGTAGTCAAATTCTATTTGACTTTGGGCAAATCTCTTAACTTTTCAAAGTATCAGTTTCTTCAGGTGTAAAGCTAGACTGGATTGAAGAGCTTTTGAAGGTCCTTCTAGCTTTACCTTTTTTGTCCTTGTTGCTGTTCTTTGGATACACAGCCAACTTTGCTCTTATTCTCTCTGCCTAAAATGTCTTCCCTCAAACCCTATAAAACTCTTGCCTGGTTAAGCATAATACAATTCCAAAATATAGTGTCTTTGCTCACAAATAGCATCTCCTCTAAGAGACTTCTTACTATCTCTCAGCATGTATTTCATTGAGTTTTGTGGCAAGATAAAGGTATTAATTTTAATTTTAATAAATTTTAAATCATTGATTTATCTTTGAATCCCAGCTCTAAAAATGTGAAAAGGAAAATATTTTTGCCTTTCTAAGCCTCATTTTCCTAATGTATAAAACAAAGTAATTGAACTTGATCTCTAAAGTTTTTGAATTCTGTGATGTTTCACTATATCAGGGACTCTTTTCTATTTATCTAGCACCTAACACTGTCATATGCATAGAAGGTGCTTATGAAATAACGAATGAATATAATTAGTTAGGAAAGACTTAATGGAAGAGAGAATGATGGGATGAAAACTGATGTCAGTCACTGTCTATTCATCCAGTTCTTACTAAGTGATAAGTTGTATTCTAGGCAGGCAGTGATTAACTATAGAAGGAAAAGAGTTGAGCATCATAGATGGAAAAGATAGTGTTTTCAAAAGCACAGATGCTATGAGTATGAAATAGCTTTAAATGAACTTCAGAATAAGATGAAATAGCTAAGAGTAGAAGGTTCATATTGGAAGATAGAGGGAAGTAATTTTGGAAGTTATGCCAAAATGTGACTCTTTTTAGCAGTGAGATGATTCAGGTCAATTCCAATAGACTTGTGATCAAGAGAGCCATCCACATCTAGAAAAAGGACTATGGGAACTGAATGTAGATCACAACATAGTTTTCCCACCTTTTTGGTTATTGTGTGTTTGCTTTTTTTTCCCCCTTTTTTGATCTGATTTTTCTTGTGCAGCATGATAAATGTGGAAATATGAATAGAAGAATTGTACATGTTTAACATATAGGGGAGGGAAGGGAGAAAAATTTGGAGCACAAGGTTTTTGAAAGGATGAAATTGAAAATTACCTTTGCATGTATTTTGAAAATTAAAAAAAACTATTATTTTTCAAAAAATTCAAAGAAAACAATGACTAATAAAAAAGCTGATGACATTCAAAAAATAAAAATAAAAAAAAAAGACTAAAGAAGGATCAAGTAATGTAGATATAAAGACATTGGTTTATGAGGCAGAGAATAAGGCAAGGAAGCATTGAAGGTGTCAGTTCAATAAGCATTTATTAACTGCCTGTTAAGTATGAAGCTCTGTGAAAGATTTGGGAATATAAAAACAAGTGTTTCATTTTTGACCTGAAAGAACTTATGTTCTATTGGGAAGAATAACAGATAAGTAAATGCCAAATATTCAGAAAACAAATACAAATAATGTTTCTTTAGAAGGAAAAGGACTAAGAGCTAAGTCTATCAGGTAGGGCTCCTTACAGGTAGGTGATCCGGGAGCTATGGGTGCTAAGAAGGTGAGGAAGGGAAGTACATTGTAGGGATAGAACTATGCAAAAAACACAGGGACAAGAGATGAATGTACTATGAGAGCAACATTTGTCGGTTGATTTGACTAAAACACATTCACTCAAGGTCAAAATTTAGGAAATATCTATTTGTATGTGAAGAATGGGTTAGAGAGGGAAGGAAAACCATATATGGGAAAACTACTTAGGAGGCTATTGTAATAATTTAGGCAGGAGGGCATAAGGGTGATTATGATGAGTAGTAAGAAGATAAATGGATATCAGAGATCTTGTGAAGATAGACTAGACAAAATAGAACAGCTGATTGCTTAGATATGGGAAGGGAGAGGGAAGAGTAATAGTATACTACAATGTAGGGTACCTGGAAAGAGACAGTGGTGTCCTTAACATTAAAAAGAAAACAATGAGTTCTATATTAGATATGTTGATTTTGAAATACCTTTTAGACTTCAGTGTCTTTTTTTTCAGCATAGTTTTCATGTTTGAAAAGCTAGTGAGAAAATATATCATCCTATTTCTATTTAATAAATAGAATTGATTATAAAAATTCATTAGGAAACTTTCTTTAAAATCATGAAATGAAATTCTATTGGCCACTTAATGATGCGTGATTTGCCTGTGAGTTGCCTAATCCTTTCTAAAACAGAAAAGAAGCTGAAGTTACTGACATTGAAAAAACAGGAGACAGACCTAAATGTATGCAAAGCTGTGGAAATAGTGAAGAAATTTACTTACTGTATTGCCAAAAGCTTCTCTGATAGTCATAGCACATCCTTGAAAGAAAGATGTGAATTATTAAAGCTGCTTTTGGTTTATTAAGTTGAACGTCTGCTGAGAAGATTACAGGAGAAGAAATAAACATGTAGATTTGCATGGACCAAATTTAAGTTGACCTTAGTGAACTATTGCAGCAGTTGCCTACAAATAAATGGTTTCAATGAAAGCAAACATATGGTACCAGACATAGATCATATATTTTTCAAATATGTTTCTTGGGAAAATAAACATGCATTCTTGGAGGTAATTTTTGTTAGAAAATTAAAGCACAGTCCAAGGGAAAAAATTAGCAGACAAATTCTATTTCTAACAGATGTTTCTTTTTTCATTTTATATTAAAGAACAAATATAAAATGGTATTAAATTGTTGAATTTACTAATGCACTATAAAAATCCTTAACTAACTTAAAATAGATGACAAAATAAAAATTGATTTGTTTTTACATAGAATTGGTTTATTAATATTTATATTATATATGCAAATAAATGCATGATAATATTGATTTTCATATGGAAAAATACTTTCATTTAGGGCTTATTTTTAATATTAAACACATCCTAGAAGCTCTATGACTGTAATCTACTTTGACTCACTGTATGTATGTAAATGTATGAATTTTTACTCATTGAAAACTCTCAAAGCTGCATATTAAATCAGTAGAGACGATGTGAATTAAATCCAGTAGAGAAATATGTAGAATTGGATTAAATTCGGAAATATTCTGTGTTCAGATATGTTGACTTTCCCCTTCTTATCTTCCATATTTAAATAAGGTGAATCAAATTTTCCCCAATAATAAATATAGGAATCAATTATTATATTTTAGGTCATTTTTCAAAGTATTCTTTTATGCAACTGAAGGAGAGTTAATAACTTTTTACTCCATTCCCTGAAATTCTCTACTGATTTTAAATTGTAATTATTCAGAAATGTTTTTAATGAAAGCTTTGGTGCTACTAAGCACACATAGGGATTTACTCTTCAATTATGTGGGATTGTGTTAGATAGCAGATTACACTTCTTTGCAGTTGATGCATTGCTTTAGAAGAACTGATATTTATGCTATTGATCCTCCAGTAATTTAGCATATCAAGAATAGAGTAGAGATATTTGTCATTTACTCTGTCTTAAAAGCAGACAGAATTTAAATAAGAGGATTTTTTTTGCAAGCTATAAAATGCAAATTATAGGTCTTTTGAAAAAGCCTTGATGACCTAAATGCTTTTCTTTTCTTTTCTTTTTTTCTTACTTTTAGGTGCTTGGCAAGGGACTGAAGATTTGATTCAAATATATTTTGAAAGTTTGAAACCAGAGATGCACTAGAATTTAGAGTGTTTCATTTGGTTAAGGTAAAATTATTTAATAAAATTTTACATGTCATATACTACATGTTTTCAACTTTATATTTGCTTATTTTGGAGACATAGTTTAATGTTTTGGCTTGTCTTGGCATTTGCTGATTTTAACTTGTAATAATTTTAGGAGTCTCCACACTGTTTAAATGATCTGTTCGACAACTTTGACCTTCAAAAGGGCATAAGACAGGATATCAAATGTGTCATCTTTATGTATCAACAGGATTAATGTTATGTGATTATGTGAAAAATGATACAAATATGAGGTCTGCATATCAGAAAGAGGACTTGATAGCATCCATGAGTAAATGATATTTCATTTTTGAGCCAAAGAATTAGTTTCTGAAATATTGGGAAATGAATTAGTTCAGATTATTAAAAATTATCTTCATAATTACACGAGGACTAAGTTCTTAAAATTTTTCAAACTAAAATTGTAGATGGATTTGTTGCTTTTTTAATCCTGTTTTTCATGTGTGATTCCCCCCCCCATGTTATAGGTGAATAATTTGTTTATTGCATAATAATGAGGCTTTTTAAACATCTGTGATGATAGCTTTAAAGGTTGAGAAAATGAGATTTTTTAAAAAAGGAGATCACTGTAATGCAAAGTCTTTTGGAGTGGTTTTATTATTGGATAATATGTGTTTTAGTCCTTGAAGCTTAAATTGAATAATTTTTTTGTGTTTCTGGTAAATGTTTAATACAACTTTAGAGAATAATTTTAGAGAAGAAATTAAAATTATAGGCCAGAAAATATTGTACCAAATCTTAAGACTCAAAAATCTGCTGGCTGCACATAGGCTATTTTAAAGGAATATTTTTTTAAACCATGATCTATATTTTTAGACCTGATTTAAATGCTCTTTGCTAACTACCAAGAAATATTAATAAAACATTTAATATAGACTTTCCTGAAATTTGATTCAAATGAAGAATCCATTTGATTAAGAAAACAGCCTCTTTTATCTTTAGCATAGGAAATAAGCTGAGGCATGACATAGGATTTCCTAATTGTCATGTGTGTTGTATTCCTTTATTTGCTTTCACATAAAGTCCATTTAAAGTGTCCTTTTTTTGATTTAAGAAGGGAAAATGTAAAAGCATTCAAGAAAAATAAATTAGTGATTTTAAAGAGCTCTGTTTCGTCACCTCTTATATTTTTCAATATTCCTCATTTATAATTTTTATATCTGAATTCTTTAGTATAATGATTACAGTTTATACCATTGTAAGGTTTAATTTAACATTTCTAAAACAGGCATAGTAATGTTATTGACCCTTTACAAATAACAAACTGACATTTAAATTAAATAATTTTCAAAAGATTTAAGAAAGATTAATTAATTAATTAAAAGATCTTTGAGAGGAGTTTTATGCAAGATGATTAGGCTAAAGCAGGAACAATGATTTGTTTAGCTTTGTATCCAATTCCTTATTTATAATGAACACTAATAAATATCACAAAAAGAGTGAATGAATGAAAGTTGGGGAAGACTGGAATTGGAGGAGGTTACTATAATTTAAGTAATATGGTTGAAGAAGGTGCCCTTTGTGCCAGAAAGTTTTGCCATCTCTTGTGTATCAGTATTAAGTTCATAATTTTAAGAATGTTTCCTACTCAGTTTATACTGGCATCATGAGCTTTATATTTACATTAGAATAATTTTTAGGATGAAGATGCCTGTAGAGTTGAGTTGTGAGAGATAAATGAAAATAAACTACTGAAAAATTGATGGAAACCTTGAATGCTTAACTGTATAAAAATAGTCTTGGTATCACATATACAAAGAAGTAACTTAGATTGAATCCTTGGAGAAAAGAAATTATTCATATTTTGATGTCTTGAAAATTACCTTTTAAGTGATGAACTATTTAAAACAGTAATAAGAAGTAGCTGGTGAAGTGATTGAGGCCACTTCCAATGGAAATGTGAAGGAGAGAGCCATTTGCACCCAGAGAGAGGAGTGTGGCCAATGAGTGTATATCACAACATAGTATTTTCATCTTTTTTTTTGTTGTTTGCTTGCCATTTTTTGTTTTCTTTCTCATTTTTTTTCCCTTTGTGACCTGATTTTTCTTGTGTAGCATGATAATCTTGGGGAAATATGTATAGAAGAATTGCATGTTTAACATATACTGAATTACTTGTTGTCTAGGGTAGGAGGTAGGGAGTAGGGAAAGAAAAAATATTTGGAACACTTAGTTTTGTAGGAGTATATGTTGAAAATTATCTTTGCATATGTTTTGAAAAGAAAAAGCTTGTTAAAAAAAGGAGCTGGTAATGATTGTTAAAATCATCTACAATAAACAGTTAATTAAACAGTTCTCTCACTATTTTTGTTTGTTTTGTACTTCATCATAATTTTATCACTAATAATTTCAAGGTTAGCATATGTTGTTTCATTTTTTAAAAAACGAGATAGTGAGTCACCAGCAGTTAGAATCATTGAAATAATGTTGGGGGGGGGGGGGGGGTGCAATGGATAGAGCAACAGCCCTGAAGTCAGGAGCAACTGAGTTCAAATTTGACCTCAGACACAACACTTCTTAGCTGTGTGACTCTAGGCAAAGTACTTCACCCCAGTTGCCAAGAAAGAAAGGAAGGAAGGAAGGAAAGAAAGGAAAGAAAGGAAAAGAAAGAAAAGGAAAGAAAGAAAGAGTAAAATCATGTTCCCTAAATTCCTTTTGCTTATGACTCTGAAAGATATCAGGTAAATTTCAGCCTTTTAACATTTTGGACCTAGACCTAAAACAAAATATGTACCTCAGGCCATTAAAATTGTCATTTTATAAATAAGGTCTTGAATCTCTTAGAAAAATATACACACTACATTTACACACATACACATACACACACAAATATGTATTTCAAAACACATTCTGGTACTTGGTACTAAGATGTGAGAAGGTCTGTGGCAGTGTACCATCCTTCTGTTGTTTAGTTGTTTCAATTGTGCCCAACTCTCCATGACCATTTGGGGTTTCTTGGCAGAGATACTGGAAATGATTTGGTGTTTCCCTCTCTACCTCATTTACAGATGAGGAAACTGAGGCAAATTGGGTTAAGTGACTTGCCCAGGGTTACATAGCCAATATAGGTGTTCGAGGCTGGATTTAAATTTAGGACCAACACTTTATCCACTGTATCACCTTGCTAATATACCATCTTCCTTTTTCCTAAAATAGATTTCTAGGAGGGACTTTTTTTAAACGTGGATTTGCCTTCAAGAAAAGATTCATGTTAAATATAAGATCACAGTTCTTTTTAAAAGAGCAGGAAACTTGAAGTATATTTGGAATTTACTCTGAAGTACCCACAGTGATGTAAATGGGAGCCCATCATCTTGCTGTACTGAATTATTTCTGCCATTTTAAAAACTATCAAAAGATGCACTTCTTAAAGGAAGCACTCTTAGAAATCATTTAATTCGGATTACCTAATTTGAAAGTTGGGAGGGATGCCATCTAATTTATTCCATACAGGGGAGGATTCCTTTCTACATCTTACTTAGCAACCAGTCCACCTAGGTTGTGTATTCCCCTTTTGGACAACTCCAGTTTTTATGAAGTTGTCCTAACATTAAGCCTAAGCCTGTCTTTTTGACTCTTAGCCCTCTTGCTCTGATTTTTTTTCCTTTGAAGTCAAGCACAAGTCTAATTTCCCTACAATAAGGTTAAATAGTCTCATTTCCTTCACAGCTGAACCTCATATGATGCGAGTGAGGCTCTTGAGTGTCCTGATTGACCTCCTCTGGACACACTCTGGTTTATTACCAATGCCCTTTTTAAACTTTGCCTTCCAGAACTGAACATTGCAAGTAAGTTGTTACCAGGCAAGTGCTAGAGTAAGACCTCTTTATTTCTCAGAACATATCACTTTTTCTACTTGCCTAGAAATAAAGAAGCTCTGTCTCAGATGAAATGATTTGTGCAAGATCACATAGGTAAGTAGTGACATGATTGAGACTAGAATGGAGGGCTTTTTTTTTCTCAGTCAGGTGTTCTTTCTATTATAATATGCTTTATATTTCTTATCCCTACTTTATCTGATGGTTCAGATGGTTCAGAAAGGTAGAAAACCGTTTCCAAGAAGAAATTTTCAGATGGAACAGTTTTCAGGAAGTACATATTTTCAGGAGGAGCAGCTCCTATTTGGAAATTTTTACAAATGCATAGACCCACTTAATTTTGTTTGCTGATAGAGTACTTCCCACTGGACTTCTTCACTTTCAAAGGCAACATCCTAGCAAACATTTCTGCAGTCACTATAAAAGTGCCACATGACTATATTTCAGGATTCTATGCAGGAAGCAGAGCTCTCTTTAATGTAGAATTTTGTAACAGATGCTATAAAACAGACTATTCTACAGGCAACTAAAAGTTATTATACATTTGACAATACTATATATGTTCTGACCAAAATCATTTTGCATTAAGTATTCTGAAACAAATCAGCAAAAGCCATATAGAAACATAAGCAAAGGGATGTGGTTTTGAATTAATTTTGGAAAATAAAGGTAATTTGATTCACAGAATCATAGAACTGAAAGGGTTCTCAGCACTCAACTAGTCCTATTCCCTCAACTCTATGCTTGTCCTCCAGCCTTTGCTTGAAGACCTCAAACCCATTATTTCTAGAGGACTTCCATTTTTGTCACAGAGCTTAATTAGGAAAAATTCTTTCTTTATATCAACCCTTAAATTGCTTTTTTTTTTTTTTTTTTTTTTTTTTTTTTTGGCAATTTCTACTAATTTCTTTTGGTTCTACTGTCTGTAACCAGACAGAATAAGTGTTCCTCTTACTTGGGATACTTCAGATATTTGATAGCTATCATATCCTCTTTTCAGTCTTCCAGGCTAAATATCTCCATTTCTTTCAGCCATTCTTCATGTAAGATGAACTTAGGACCCTTTCCTGTAGTATTCTGATTAGTTTTCTGGAGGTCTTTGGGACCAACCTTGGTCTCTGCTGAGGTCTCACCATGAGAATACCCAGGGATAAAGTCCAAATTCTTTATTATCTCCTTCACTGTCTTGTCTCCTTGCCTGGGGCTCTGCTAGCTTTCTGGAGGCCTTCAGATGGGCCTTGGTCTCAGTGGGGGAAACAGGAGGACAGGCCAGCCACTACAAAGGGGGGAGATGGAATGAATGTCTCTTGTCTAGTCCTTGTTGGTTCTTATTATACTCTATTATAATTACATCATCATAGGTGTCAATCTTGTAGAACTGTATAGTATTAAGTACTTATAAAACTAGATAACCATTGTCTTATCTATTCCACTGAGTTAATACCTTGTTGTAGGATTAAATCAATCAAATTGAGCCTTAAGAATACTTCTCCAGAGTTCTGACCCATTTTACTTTCCCATCTTTGTTGCCCCCCTCTAGACATTTGACACTTTGTGCTCTTCCTAAAACGTGCCTGGAACTGAGTACTGAGTAAGATACTCCAGATGTCTGAACTGGACTGAGTCCAATGAGACTGTTGCTACCTTATTCCTGGTCACTTTGCTTTTCAGCACAAGTGGTTAGATAATAGAAAGCATTGTAGGGTTCAGGAAGGAAGGAAGAATTAATTTCATGTTTACTATCGTATGATTTTAATATGTACTGTGGAACAAGTTTGTTTTTGTTTTTGGAAAATTGGGTGGGGGAAGAAAAGTAAATAAAAATCTCTTTTATGAGATTGGACAAGCTCTTATAAATGTTGTTTTTACATTTAAATCTAAATCTTTGACAAATAATTATAATTTCTTTACATATGTACCACATATAAAAGTACTTTAAAAAGGGAAATCTCTTGAATTGAAGCAAAGTTCTGACTCTTGCACCTAAAAAAGAGACTTTTTTAGCTATGCATTATAAGTATGAAAATAATAAATATTGGAATTTAAACTTTACTAGTAGGTGAATATGAACAGAATTACAGGGAAGTATTAACTCTGTTTAGAATTGAGGAAGCTTGCCCCATATTCACTTAAATATTTAATGACTATTGTGTGAAATGGTTAGAATGCTAGATCTGCAGTGCATAAAAGTCTGGGTGAAGCCATAATAAAATGTGCATTTCTGCAGAGACTCTTATAGACTATTTTCTGTAGAACAGACTTTTGCTGTCCTCCATTTTACAGATGAAGAAATTGAGGCTCAGATAAATAAAATTACTTACCCTTCAAGAAAGTGTGGTTTTTTTTCCCCTCTCTTTTATTCAACCCTGTGATTTCATCATTGTAGGGATCTCAGCATCTGTAGCCTCATCAAAGTAATCTATCTATTCCCAGCAGAATAAAACAACTTAATATCTTTGATTAACCTAAGCTTTACTTCAAAGCCCACCAGATAAAGTACCAAACTCAAGATTCTCCTCTATTTTCTTAGTTATTGTGTGATCAGTCATAGAAATAATCATTGACCCACTTATTCAGATCCTAAAAGGAAGTTAAGTGAATTCATAGAGACAAAGTAAAGGTCCAAAAGAAATATAATGTATTCTGCTTTTTTAAAAAATCATGTTTTTTATTTTAATTTCATGGGAATTTGTATTTCCAGGAGATCATTATTTCTGTTTACCAGTTATTATATTAGTTTGCTAAAATGGAATATAGTTGAAGAGATAGAAATAGGAGCCATAAAGTTTGGTATTGATAAATGAAAAGGAGCCACTTCAGTCAGAATAGAATTTTGGGGAAAAACAGAAAACATTTGAAAATCAGCCGTGCTTATCTATACTCTTACCTTCCATATCTACTGATTCAGGCTAGCCAAATCTTCTTGCCATTCTCTACATTTAGTTTTTACTTGGATTTCTGACTATTTATCCCCATATCCATAAAAACCTTCTTGTTCTACCATATCATGCCTCTCCTACTACTTAGTATTCTATGCTAGTACTGGTCCTCATTACCTCTCACTTGGACTACTGCAATAACCTCCTAATTGGCTTCTCTGGTTCATGTCTCTCTCTAATCCAATTTATCCTCCACACAGCTGGTGAAGTGGTTTTTATCAAGTGCAGATTTTACTGTTGTTCTCCTTCTCAATAAACATGGATAGCTCCCTATAACCTCTAGGATCAAATATAAATTCCTCTCTTTGGCCTTAATAAAGCCCATCACAATCTGGCGAGCTTTATTATCCATTATTTCCCTTTGTATACCCTTCAGTCCAATTGGATTGACTTTAATATTCTTTATGTGTGATGCTTCATTTCCAGTCTCTGCTCCCCAAGCAAACCTTAACCCCTGGAGTGTACATACCATTCCCTCTGCTTCTTAAGAATCCCTAATTTCTAAATATGTAATTTCATGTACCACTTCTTTCTTATATGAGAACCTTTCCTGAGCCTCTGTCCTGGACCTCTTTTCTTTTCTCTCCAAGATTTCATTATCTGTATGCAGATGACTCACAAATCTATATCTCCATTCCAGTATCATCATCTGCTTATTGGACATTAATTTTTTTTCAATTAACAATTTTCTCTCATAATCTCTGTTTCCACATGCTCATTGGAAAAAGAAAAAAAATCCTTCTAACAAATACACATATTCAAACAAAATAATTGGCCTTGTCCAAAAAATATTTGCTTTAGTCTACACCCTGAGTCCATAATCATTTAATATTGGACATTTCTAACTGGATGTCCCAGATACATCTGAAATTTTTTTGTGTTCATTATTCTTTCCTTTTTGTTCAGTTTACCTGGTTCTGTTAAGCACACCACTGTTCATTTACTCTCCCAGGGTAACTTTGGTGTTACCCTACACCATTCACTATCCTTTATCTGACATAATCAATCAGTTGCCAAATATTGCCATTTCTTACTCCATGGCATTTCTCCTGTCTGCCTTTTTCTTCTCCATCACCTCTTGTTTGAATACTTGTAATTAGTTAATTTCCCTGTATCATCTCTCTTTGCAATCCATTTTCCACATGACTGTCAAAGTGACTTTTAAAATACTTTTTTCCAATTACATGTAAAAAAATTTTTAACTTTTGGAATTTTTTTGAAATCTAAATTTTCTTCCACTTTTCCTTTTCTCCCCCTTCATTGAGTAGGCAGGAGTTTGACATAAGTTATACATGGGCAGTGATGCAAAATATATTTCCATATTAATTATACTGTGAAAGAAAAATAGTCTCCTATCTGCATTCAGACTCCATTACCCTGCAGGAAGATCATGAATCCTTTGAAATTGTCTTGGATGGTTGTACTGCTGAGAAAAGATAAGGCATCTACAATAGTTCCTCATACAGTGTTGCTGTTATTGTGTACAATGTTCTCCTGGTTCTGCTCATCTCACAAAGTGACTTTCCTTTAGTGCAGAACTGACTATATCTATTCATTCAATTCACTCAGTAACTTTGGATCTAAGATACTTCATAGGCTAACTACCATTTACTTGTTCAACCTCTTTATGTCTCAGATTACAGTCTAGCAAATTAACCTTCTTGTTGTTCTTAACACACTAACTCTTATTTCTTCATACCTTGCCCTTGTACTGTCCTCACATTCCCTGCCTGGGGTACACTCCCTCTTCACAGCTATCTCATAGAATCATTCCCCTTCAAATAGCTCTAGCATTTTGCAAATGAAGCCTTTCCTGATTCCTCAGCTGCTAATGTCCTCTGGCCCTAATCACTTTGTATTCTGTATATAGTTATAATGCATACCCTTGACAAAATATAATGGGAGAGTTGTTTTTTTTTTTTTTTAATCATTGTTGTCCAGAATCCAGACTTATGTCTGGAAGAAAGTGAAAATTATTATTTCTTCTTGGAAACTAATCTGATTTTCACATGGTTAAGTAGCTAGTGTGTGTCACTTAACCCATCCCTTCTTGTCTGCTATCTCACTCAAAACCCCTAAAATCTTATTGATTTTATTAGAAGAAAGAAATTAGGAAATATATTAGGAAAGAAAAATCTGGCTGCAAGGTTGAGAAATAAGTTTCTGAATAAGACAGCATTTATAAAAGCCTTGAATAAGCTTTGAGTTTTACGGGGAGAGTAATTCTAGATGAAGAGAAGTGCAAGAATAATTCAGAAGCAGGAGATCATAGCTTATGTAAAGGAAATAACAAGTACCATTTGGCTGGAATAATGGAATATGAGGCCAGAAAATTAGGTTTAGGATATAGTATGTGTTCTGTTACAGTGTTTTTAGGATTGTCATAGAATCTTAAACTAGGAGCTCAAAGAAAATCTTGAATTAATGTGTTTTGGTTTAATTGCCATAAGTTTTTCCAGAGGGAACCATCAAAGAGAGTCTTTTCCTTTTCTACTGTAGATGATCATAAAATAGTTGAGATAAAAGGTTAGAGTTGGTTTGGTGGGACTAGACATGTTCTAGTTCAAGAGATGAGATAAGGAACTTTACTACAAGTTTATGAAGAATTCCAAGCACTATGGATGGTCAATTCAACATTTCTTGGCTTAAGGTTTTGGGGTTTTTTGTTTGTTTGTTTGTTTGTTTGTTTGTTTTGTAATATAAAGGGTTTGGACTAGATAATCACAGATGTCTATATCTTGTAGAAATTGACTCAGCAGAATACTACACTGAGAATCAGAGAACTTGAATTTAAATTTTTATTGCAATATTATCTTAGTGTAATAAGTTATGCATCCAGTTTTTTTTTACCTTAATTTCCCTATCTGTAAAATGAGAGATTAAATTACTGTTTCTTGTGTCTCCTAGCTTAAAAAATTAGGTGGTATTTGTAAAATACTTTAAAGTTTGCAAAGCACTTGACATGTTATTTGATTTGACCCTCACAACAACCCTATGAAGTAGATATTATTATCTCTACTTTTACAGAAGAAGAGAACAAGAAAGATTAACACATTAAGTGATTTGTACAGAGTTCATATAAATATTATATGAGGCAGTATTCAAATTCAGGAAGACGCCAAGTCAGCACTCTACTTACTTTGCTAATTGTACAGTTCTGTTCTATGAAATAAATATTTATTGACCCATCCTTCAGAGTGCATATTGAAGTCTTTGAAATTTTTCCATGTTCTCTCCTTTATTGTTTCATGGAATAAAAATATTAATATTAATACTGTTCTTTACTTTTAGGCTTCAATTTGCCAGAAACATTTTTTTCTTTAACATACCATTCATCTATAATCAGGCTATCTTTAGTTTAGATAGAGTAAATTGTCCAAACTGGCACAATCCCCTTCCCTCCAATATGACTTTCTGCCTCAGGAATATTTCAGGGAACATTTTTTGGAATCTTGAATGAGGAAAAAATATCTCAAAATATAGCCATAGTTAATATTCCAAAATTGAGTGACCATTTTTCAAATCCCCTTCCTCCAGGATAGTTTGCCTCAAAGTATCAATGAGATTCTTTCCACAGATCTGTATTGAAAATCCAAAGCAAAATTTGGAGGCATTTTGTATGGACAGTGGATTTGACCCCAGAAATGTATAAAAAAAGAGTGAACAAAAGTTGATTTGAAAAGAAAAATGCAATGTTCTTTTAATTATCCTACTTCTATCTGAAAGAAAAGTTCATCTTGTTATGTACTATGTGGCTACAAGTCACAAAACACCCCTATCTTGGAAGTTAAAAATCACACAAAGAACATTTATAGAGGCATAGTGGGCTTGGGTAGACTGCAGTGTATTTCCAGCAAAGAAAGGCACAGGACAAACTGTGCAGGATAGCATACTTTAAAAAAAAAAAAAATTAAAAAACAATTTTAAAAAAGGAGATTGACTGATCATGTGACTGAAGTGAGTGAGGGATCACTAGCAAACAGCTCTTAGGTTTCATTCATATCTATTTAGCATCAAGATGTCTAAAGGAATGCATCTTCCCCCAGACCTTTGGGTGGACCCTTAATGGGGAATTTATGGTCATGTATGCAGATGTATGACATAGATTGAAAAAAGTAGGAATAGATTTCAATCTGCATATTGGAGATAGAATCCATATTGATGAGATCACAAAACCACTGAAGTGTTAATTTACTAATGAAAAGTCAGAGAAAGCTATTTAGTAGCATTCAAGTTGAATTTTAAAAGATTGGCACAAATAAAACTGGCAAAGAGAGTAAGACATTACAGACAGGAGACAGTTTAAACATAAAGCATGAAAGTCTGAGATAACAGTATTATTCAATGGTCAGAAACTAGTTCAATCTGTTTAGAGCATAGAATACATGCTCAGGAAAACATGAAACAATAGTAAAATGGCAAGAAAGGGACAAAGTTGTGTAACGTCAGTAATGCCAGTGAAAAAAACTGAAATTTTCTTAATTTTTGACCAAAGTAGTAAAATGGCCAGATATAACAAGGAAAATTATTTGGGTAGTAATATGAAAGATGAATTGCTGTACAGAGAGACTGGAGACAGGAATATCTTTTAAAGTATTTTAGCAGGCAAGGGGAATAACAAGGCCTTAGATTCAGATTTAAGGAGGAATATAAAGCAAAGAAAACAGTAGTTAAGTGTTGCAGAGTGAACTAGATAGGACTAGGTACTGCTTCACAACTTCAGATTGGCTTTGAAAAGGATGTGGGAAAACTAGGATACTTAGTACGTTGTTGGTGGAGTTGTGAACTGATCCAACCATTCTGGAGAGCAATTTGGGACTATGCCCAAAAGGGCTATCAAACTGCATACCCTATGATTCAGTAGTATCTCTACTGGATCTGTATTCCAAAGAGACTATGTGCAAAAAATGTTTGTAGCAGCCCTTTCTGCAATGGCAAGGAACTGGGAATTGAGTGGATGCCCATCAGTTGAGGAATGATTGAGTAAGTTATGGTATATGAATGTTATGGAATATTATTGTTCTATAAGAAATGATCAGGAGGATGATTCCAGAAAGGCTGGAGAGAATAACTGATGCTAAGTGAAGTGAGTAGAACCAAGAGAACAGTATACACAGCAACATGATTATATAATGACCAACTGCGTTGGACTTCGTTCTTTTCAACAATGAGGTGATTAGAGATCATTTGGGCTAATCCAATAGATTTGTGATGGAGAAAACCATTTGCATCCAGAGAAGGGACTATGGAGACTGAATGTGGATCACAACATAGTATTCTCACCTTTTTTGTTGTTGTTGCAATTGTTTCCTTGCTTGTTTTTTTTTTCTTTCTCAATTTTTTTTCCTTTTTGATCTGTTTTTTTTCTTATGCAGCATGATAAATGTGGACATATGCTTAGAAGAATTGCACATGTTTAACCTATATTGGATTACTTGCTGTCTAGGGGAGGGTGAGAGGAAAGAAGAAAGAAAAATTCAGAACACAAGATTTTGCAGGGGTAAACATTGGAAACTATTTTTGCATATATTTTGAAAAATAAAATGCTTTACTATAAAATGAAAAGACAACTTTTCCAGAAACCAAAAGATAGATAGATAGATAGATAGATAGATAGATAGATAGATAGATAGATAGATGGATAGATAGATAGATGGATGGATGGATGAATGAATAGATAGATAGATAGATAGATAGATAGATGAGATTTGGAAACCAGCTGGATATGAAAGATCAAGTGAAAAAAAACCACAAGATCGTGTACATGGGAGGAAGATCAGTGAATTGTAGTACCACAGATAGAAACATTCTAAAATTTGGAAGCAGGAGTAGATTCATACAAAAAAGATAGTAATATGCAGTGGTGTACTGAAGCCCCAAGGGCCATTTGTTCATTTTTATTGTGAGCATTTAAGACTTTGAAATTAGCAAACACTACAAATTATGGCTTGATTTGATGTTTTGTTGATTGTCTAGAATTAAGAAAGTGAGAGAGAACATGTTAATGATCCAGATTAAACTGAAAAGTATATTGTGCCTTTTTTCTTCTTGATGCCCATGCCTTCCCCCCCAACTTCCATCCCAGGAGTCTAGCTGAATATATCTGAGCATTGATATTGATATGTATCTTTGGCTTAAACATACTTTGTTTAAGTACATAGTAGAATGATAGGTAAAAATCTTTTCTCTTAAGTCTCTCCTCTATCTCCTGGGTCCTCTCTGAGAGTAGTCTCAAACTTAAAATGCTATATAAAATTCTATATAGCATTCAACCCACTAATGTCACTTTTTCATGTGACATAGCTGATGAATAAATCATTCTCTTGCTGTAGGACAATATCTTGGTTATGGGTTATTCGGCTATTGGACTGAAAAAACAAGTTGCTTACTTTTACATTTAAATGTAGATAAAGTCTATATTTAAATACATAATTTAAATTGTCAAGTGAATGTGATCCTGGGTGAAATAGGGTAGAAATGAATGTTTAACGTTGAAGTAGAGTTTCCTCATGTAAATATACTTTGATTGACCACTTTTGGTTTATTTTTTTTAAAAACCTGTAATATATTATTTCATTGGCCAAATTAATTAAAAATTGGAAATTCTTCACCTGCATTTTTGTAGATCAAAGGCTACTGCTGAATAATCTAATTTAGAAATTAATTGGACTTTTTACCTTATTAAAATAAAGTGGAAAAATATTTAGATCTTAGTGGTTGGATTTATTTAAATAATTTTTATTGGGTTCTTGTTTACTAGAGAAATGATTTATTCTAAAAAGTGTTGGCAGATTAGAAGCTCAGGTCATTATTTTGTCCCTTCATTATGCAACTGTTTACCCTCTAAACTTTGATTTTCTCATTTGGAAAACAGGAATGATTCTTGTTTTACCTACTTCACAGGGTTTCTGTGAGGAAAATAATTCCATTTTTATGAAGCAGTATGCAAAAGTGAGATTGCTGTTGTTTTTATCCTTTCTTCAAAGCAAGGAATAGATTCTGCTGATAATTCTAAGAAACTAAATGGAATACAATAGTAAAAGGCAAATATGACTAAGACTTTTTAACACTACAATTTTAAAACTACAGTTTTATGGTAGCTTTACAATATAATGGGATATTTGGGGTAAACTTAGTTGAGAAACTGAATTAAATCAGTACTTAAATTATCTTCATTATGTAAGGATCAGGCATGGAATGACAGTTTAGTTTTAGATTCTTTTAAAATTTTAAATATTACTAATTTGTCAGTAAGCATGACAGAATAGTAGAACAGGTATAGGACTTGGAGTCAGAAGATCCAATCCAAGTTGTCACTCAAACTTAAATATTTAGCTGCATAATAGCAGATCTCCTAAGCTTTTATTTCCTTTTTTCTTTGGGGGGGGGGGAGGATTTGTTTTAAAGAATAATCTTTTTTTTTTAAATCACCTTTTCTTTATTTGTTTTTATATCACAAATTTTTAAATTATCTCTCCCTTTCCTACCTAGTAAGTCATCCCTTGTAACAAAGACTTAAAAGAAAGGGGAAAAATAATTTAGCACAACTAACCAACACATTGATAGTATTGTTTTGTGTTGCTTTTTGTTGTTGTTTTTGCTGAGGCAATTGAGGTTAAGTGACCTACCCAGTATCACACAGCTAGGAAATGTTAAGTGTCTGAGGCCAGATTTGAATTCATGTCCTCCTGACTTGAGGGCTGGAGTTCTATTCTCTATGCTACCTAGCTGAACCGCATTGATAGTATGTTACAGCAGTTTTGACAAACTCAAATTAAAATAGATCCTGCTGCATATTAACTTAGAAAACCTCACATTAATATTATGGTTGTTGTGTTTATATTTATTTTATTAAACATTTTCCAGTTATGTTTTACTATGAATTGGGCACTCAGGAATTTCATTTCAAAGGTAGTGAGTTTTGACATCTCTGTTTCACAGTATATTTGTAGCCTATTTGGACTTTTGGGGTCCTTATCTCAAGGTTACTGCCACTCCCTGTTCTAAGGATAGTCCTGAGTGTTTGGGGTATTTTTTCTGCTTTTAGTTCAAGTTCCCATTCCAGTTTATGTTTTCCCCAATATCATTTGCCAGTGATTATTTTCCAGCATTATTTGCAGCAATTATTAGTTAGCATCTCCTAATATCATGAATAAATAATTAGCATCAATTAACTTTTACAAAGTAATATTTCCTGAGAAATTAAAGCAAGAACAGAAGTTCAATCATCCCTCTTCACAGTTGGGAGCACACTCTCCCTTCTACCAAATTAGTCTTCCTGAGAGTGAACTTGACTTAAAATAGTTATTACAAAGCATTCAAACAACATCCCCACTCCAACCTTCAGGGCCTCCTCCTGGTGCAGTGTAGCTGAAGAATAAGTCTAACAATTCATTCCCTTGCTTATAGAATGGTGTCTCGGCTAAGGATTGGTCCTTTGCCAGGCTAGATCAAGCAGGTGCCCCTCTCAGGGCTAAAGCAGTTAGGACTGCTCACAAACTGGGATAGCTTTTATGATCGTTTGAAATTCATAGGGTTATCCTTCTTACCCTTCAGCATCTAAATAGAGGAAAAAATAGTCACATTAAATACAAGCAGCATAGTTTCAGTATGTTCTTGTAGGCCATGTGGCACAGGTGGGGAGGGCCCAAGTTCTGTCTCCTTCAGCATCTATGAAAAGAGATAGTCGTACTTTTTATACTCAGTCATCACTCAGAAGCCTTTTCCTTATTCAAGGGGACAGGTAACAATCACAGAATACCTATGAGTCCTCTGAAGCAAAGAGCCAGATTTCTCCAATGCACATCCTTGGAGCCCATTGGTTTTCTCTGAGAGCAAGGCCCTTGCTGGCTAGACCCTTCTTCATTGACATCATTTCATATCCAGTGATCCATATCCCTGGAATGAAGAGGAGATGCATTTTTTCAACTCCCTTTAGAGACAAACTTGGTCATTACGATTACATGACATTTAGAGGGTTTCCCCCTCCCTTTTCATTTACATTGTTGTCATAATATGTATTGTTTTCTTGGTCCTACTTAGTCAGTGTAGAGGATTAGAACTCTGAAGAAGTATACTTGAAACAAGGTGTTAACTAAATGGAATTGATAAGATAATGGTTCTGTAGTTCACATGTATACTTAATATTTAGTATGGTGATATAATGGTTCTCTAGTTCACACATTTTCAGTATGCTGTAATGATGTAATTGTAATAGGGTATTTAAGGGCTTCGAGACTAGAAAAGAGGCATTCTGTCTTTGGCTAGACTCGTGGTGGCTGTCTTGCCTTCATCACTTCTCCACTAAGACCAAGGACTAGGGCAGATCTTGAGGACCTCCAGAAAGCTGGCCTGAACACTACTTAATCCATTCAGCTTATCCATTAATAGTGATTTGTAGTATTTCATGTTTCTTAATTATTTCCATTTCTTTGGAAAACAAGTCCTTATTTCCTTTTTTCCTTTGGAATTCTAAATGTTTTATTCCTTCAGATGAATTCTGTTATCTTGCCAGCTCAGTATAGAACTCTCCCATAGTTTGGCATAGAATTAAATTTGTTAACTAATTTAGGGAACATTTAAAAAATAATGACACAATGAATATCTTTCCAATTATTTGAGTTCTCTTTGTGTTTTTAGCCAACATTTAGTATCTTTTTTTTAATATCACCTTCATTTCCAAACACATAACTTCTGCTTCCCATCTGCAGAACCATGCTGTGTAACAAAAGAATTTTAAAAACAAAAATAAAGCTGTTCAATAAAACTAACTGACAAATTAACAGTGTCCTCTGTAGTTATAAAAGGTTGGTACATTTTCTTAACATTTCTCCAAGGCCACAGTTGGTCATTATAAAAATTACAAAGTATTTAGTTTCACATTTTTGTTGTTTTTCCATTTATGTTGACATTATATTGTGTTTTGGTTTTCTGCTAACTTCACTTTATATTATGTCGTATACTTTCCGTATTACATCATCCTATTCATTTACATAGCATTCCCTAGTTACATAGCCATATTTGTTTTGGACACAAAGTTGGAAGGAAAAGACAGCATTTTGAATAAAGACAAGATTCAGAAATATTTCAGAAGTCATATTTGAATTTCATAAGATTAAATTTAGTGGCAATAAAGGTAAAATTCTTCACTTGAATTAAAAAATCAAGTTCATATGAGGAAGGTATAGCCAAATTCTTCTTCAAAAGAAGATATGGGTGCTTTAGTGAACTTGAAATCTCATCCTCTTCCTTTCAGCAGCATTTGACCCTCTCATTTTAGGCATTCTGTCCTCCCTAGATTTTCACAACTCAGCTTTTTCCATTGACTTCCTGCCTCTCTGGCCATTTTTTGGGTCATTTTCACTGAATTATCATCCATACTGTTCTTCCTTGATTGTACATGTACTCTAAGGTTTTGTACTCGGTGCTTTCTTCTCTTGGAAGATAGATAGATAGGAAGGAAGGAGAAAGAAGGAAGGAAGGAAAGAAGTGACATGACATGACATGGCATGAGTTCATTTTCACATGTATGCAAATTATCCCTAAGTCTGCATATTTTACTTGAGTTTCTGTTCTCAATTCCAGTGGCACATCTACCAGGAGGACATCCAATCGCAAACTCAGTATATCATAGAACTCTTACTTCCCCTAACACTTTTCCTTCTTCTTAACTTCCCTGTTTCTACTGAGGGCATGATTCTTCTATTCATCCAAGTTCACAATTTTGTGGGAATCATCTCAGATGATTCCCTATCCCTAAACCCAATATCAGTTCTACCCCTAGGATAAATCTTCCCTCTTCCCAGTCAGCCAATCAGTAAGCATTTATTAAGCATTTACTACTTTCCAAGCACTATGCTAAGAGCTAAGGATGTTGGACCCCTGGGAAAGCTAGGTATGAAAAGAACAACTCTGAACTCATGATGACCCAGAAACTCTACGCCCTCCTCACCATTGTGCATCTAGAAACTAGCAGCTGTGAAATATTGTGCAAGTTTCACTTGCTTCCCCCTTCCCTGTTTGCCTTAACTTGAGAAAAAAGCAGCAGATGTCAGATAAGGAAATAGGCTAACTGAAAGTTTGGCTTCTGGCAATCTTCTCCTCGCCCAGTCTAGTTAGAGCCCTGCTTAAACCTTGCTCCCACACCTCGCTCCTCGGGGCCCTATAATTTGGGTAAAGAGCTCCTGACTGTCTCTGACAATAAACTCCATCTTAAAACTCTATAGGTCTCCATCTCACATCTGTTGGTGTGGCCCAACATTTTGGAGGCCCCAGTGAGATTGATGGCATTCTGCATTGTTATCGGAGACCTATGGGCTTCAGAGGGGAGCCTTGGACCTGCTTGTCCTGGAGACATTCCAGGGCCCTGGGGTAGACTAGGTCCAGCTGCATTACAGACTTACCACTGACAGAGCCCCTATTCGGCCTAAGTGGAGAATCTAGTCACTTTTTAGAAATCTTTAAGCACTGTGACTACGGTATATCATAAAAGAAACATAAAGTTTAAAACATTCTGTCAAAATGAATAGCCCACCTTCGGAGTGAGGTGGCTGCTGGAAGGTGCTTATGACAGGGGAATAATACAGACTGTTTATCAGATTGTTCCTGGTAACCCAGACCATCCTGACTAATACTCATTCATTGATGTCTGGTTACAGGTTGTCTCCTATCATTCACCTTGATTAAAGGCTCAGGCCATTTGAACGGCATTCAAATCTTGGTTGCTGAGTCAATAGGAAGGGAAAGGGAGGGCCATCGAGTGTCAAATATTCCAAAAAGGCCAGAGGAAGTGGTCCTACAGGAATCTCCTGAGGACCCCCTAGGTGACCCCCACCCCCTCCATAACAGGGCCCATGCTTGTATCCATTTTTATCTGAATCTCCCCCACCTTGTAATCCATTACCTTCTGTGCCATCCTCTTCCTCAGCATCTACCCTGTCACCTTCCTCCCTCTCACCATTTTGCACTTGAGGCAAAATTCCATATAAAACTTCAGAACCTGTTCCACTGCCCCCCCATCTTGCCATTGAGAGAACTGATGGGATCAGGGGGAGGCTCCTTCCTTGTTTATGTCCCTTTCTTGACTAGCAACATCTATAATTGAAAAAGCCAAAATCTCACCTTTTTCTGAGAAGCTACGGATCTTAATAATAATAAGCCTTTTTGAGTCAGTCTCTCATAACCCATCAACTTACATGGGATGACTGTCAGCAGCTTCTCATCACATTTTTTACTACAGAAGAAAGGGGTAAGATTAAGCGAGAAGCCAAGAAGGCAGTCCTGGGACCCAGTGAGGGCTTGATTGAAGAGCACTGAAATCAGGTTGAAACCAGTTTTCCATCTGAAAGGCCCAATTGGGACCCTAATTCCCACCAAAGTTAAACGACATTATCTACCTATCCTAGGTTTCTTCTTCAGGGCCGTAAGGCTTCTGCCTGGAAGCCTACCAATATGACAAGGATCTTTGAAGTTGTACGAGATTCAAATGAATCCCCTAGTACCTTTCTGGAATGCCTATAGTGCCATTGATCCTAAGGCACCTGAAAATTTTAGATCTTTTAACATTGCATTTGTGAGTCAATCTCATATGTAGGAAGCTACAGAAGCAGGAGGAATTTGAGGTCATGAATATGTCCCAATTAGTTGAGATAGCCCTTAATGGTTTTTAACACCCATGACTTACCAGCTAAAGAATCAGGGAAGCAGTATGCTCGAGTTTATTGTAGCAGCCTTGAGAAAATCACAAAGCCCTTTTCCGGGTCTCCCTAGGCATCCCCAAGGTTCCCGACAACCCTTGAGTCCAGACCAATGTGTCTATTGTAAGGAGATTGATCATTGGAAAAATGAATGTCCAAAGCAGGGTCAAGGGGCCCAAAAGTGTTCTCTCCCTAGCAGGGGAGCATGGAGGGTCCCTGATTCTCTCTCTTTGGACCTCCAGGAACCTAGGGTTTGCTTGTCATTGATTTTCTAGTTGACACTGGAACCACTTACTCTGCCCTTAAAAAACCCCTTGGCTCGGTGTCTTCTGATTCAACCTCCATTCAAGGCGCTATAGTAAAATCACCTCCTGTCCTTGGACTATCGCTCATACAGTCCATTTAGGGAAGAGCACAGACACCCACTCTTTTTTTTGTCATGCCAGATTGCCCCTACCCCCTACTAACTAGGGATTTACTCTGAAAACTCGCTTTCTCTGAGGATTAGGCCATCTTAACTCTGATCCCCCTAGTCTACATGTCTTCTCATTACTCTGTCCCTTTAATTTGAACATTTGTTAGTAGCAACTTCCTCTTCTGTATCTTCCTCCCAAAGGAGGCTGACTTCCCCCATGTCTGGGCGGAACAAAACCCCTGTGTCTGGCTGCCCATCATCCTCCTGTGATTGTTCACCTCCTGGCTACAGCTTCCCCTATATCCATCAGGCAGTATCTCATGTCCAGGGAGGCTCATCTGAGTATGTCTGTCCACATTAAAAGGCTGAAAGATGCTGGTATTTTAGTTCCTTGCCTTCCGGCAGTAGTTGACTACCTGCTCTGTCCACCCTGTGGTCTTCCCCTCTTCTGCTTGGGTTTTCTGCCCAGAAGGCTGGGCTTATGGCCCTCGTCCATGTTCTCTGCCATTCTGAAAGGAAATCGGTAAATAGTTACACCGACAGCCATTATGCTTTTACTACTACAGCTCATGTCCATGCTACCATAAAGAAAGAGAGAAGTCTTTTAACTTTTGCTCATGAGGAAATAAAAAATAAGATAGAAATCGTTTCCTGTTAGAGTCCATCTGTAGCCATTATCCATTGCCTAGGACGCCCATCTGGTAGCTCTGTGGAGGCTGTTGTAACCACACAGCTGACATGGCAGCTCGGCATATGACCACCCTCTCCCTGCTTTCTTCCCTGCCCTTAGCCATCTCTCTACTTCCTCCCTCACCTGTATATTCTCCCTCAGAAGATTCCTTCACTACAGAAAACAGAGGTAGAAAGGAAGGTCCTTGGTGATATATAAAAGACAGAATCTTCATTCCACAAGTAATAGGCAGAGCGCTTGGGAAGGACTTGCATGATTCCACCCATTTGGACACTAAGAAAATGCACCAGTTACTAGGCAGATATTATATAAAAGATGTTAGTTAATCAAAAGCTATGTTCATAGATGCTTGACCTGCACCCAGGTAAATGCAAAAGGAATTAGAGAAACCTGTATAGGAATCAGGCTTAGAGGGCATGCCTATGGGGAAGAGATGGGAAGTAGATTACACAATAAAGCCATCAGTGGCAGACTACAAATAATATCTCCTAGTTTTTGTAGACACCTTTTCAGAGTGGTTTGAAGTGTTTCCAACAAAACACAAGACAGCTCTCACAGTTGTCAAAAAGATGCTAAATGAGCTCATGCCCTGATTTGGATTCCCAACAACCATTGGACCTGATCCTGCTTTTATTGCAAAAATATTTCAAGGCATCAGTAAAGCACTAGGAATTGACTGGAAACTCCATTGCGCATACAGACCATAGACCTCGTAACAGGTAGAGAGGAAGAATAGGACACTTAAAGAATTTCTCACTAAACTTGTCTAGGAAACCTAAGACTCCAGGGTCTTGTTACTCCCTCTAGTTCTCCTTAGAAGTCAGTGTAGTCCGAATAGACTAGGTTTGACTCCTTTTGGAATCATGTTTGGGAGATCACCACCCATTCTTCCCCTTGTCAGGGAAGAACTGACTGCTCCCTTATTAAGTTCCTCCAGGGTCTGCAGAAAACCCCAAAAGACTCTCGAGCTTGATCCGAGAAGCTCTTCCTATTCCAGACTCTGCTCTTGGCCACCCATTTCAGGTTAGAACCACAATGGAAAAGACCACCTTATACCTTATATCGTGATCCTCACTACATCTACTGCCATGAAGGTCAATTCCATTCTTGCCTGGATGCACTATAGTAGAATAAAACCAGCAGTCACTACAGAATGAAAAGCAGAAACCTGCAAGGATCCCCTCAAATTAAGACTGGTTCGTTCCTCTGCTCCCTCACTTGCCTTTTCATACTTCCTGTCTCCTTAGGGAACCCCCACATCCCAAGCCCCATATGGACCCTGACTTAAGGAAATCCCCTGAAATATGTAGCCTATTACTCAGGAATGGAGCCCTTTGTGTCAGTAGACCCCACTCTAGCCTCTTGTTTTTATTTTCATGCCTCAATTTGTAATCTAGTTCACCTCTGCTCCAATACTGAGTGGTGTTCACTCCCAGGGGATACCTCCTTCATGGTGTCGGTCCAGACCTTTGACCACCAGACCTGAACTACCCTCCATCCTCCACGTGTCATCTTAACCATCCAGCAACCCTATAACTCTAAGTGGAAATCGCCTCAGAAATTCACCCTATTCTCTACACCAGGTGGCTCAGTTGGAATCCCTTTTTTCGTGCAACACACAGACCCACCTTCTTCATGGGGCCCCGTGGGACCCTTGGCCTCTATAGAAGGAGCCCCCAGCCCTATCTAACCCGTCTCAGGCATTATACCCCCTCCCACACTCCCAGTCTCAGTCACAAATCAGCCCCAAGGTCCCTCTCTCTCTCTCTCTCTCTCTCTTTTTTTTTTTTTTTTTTTGGCTTCCTGCCCCCTGTTCATTTGTTCATTTCTGAACTTCACACAACCTCAGTTGGGCTGTAGTTGTTGGCTCTGCTTTGACCGCCAAGCCCCTTATTTCATTGGACTTATCCTAAGGACCCAGTCACAGGGACCACTTCCTACTCTGCCTCTTATCGGACCCAACCAAAAATTACCGTTGGAGGTCTTCGTGGTATGGATACCTGTTTAGTGAGCACACCTACAAGCCCCTCTGACCGCTCCTCTGGCCTGGATCCCTAGCACTGTATTAAGGTTTCAGCCTCTCAGGCTCTGGTCCCCAGCTCCAGAGGGTTCTTGGTTTGCTTGTTGTGGCAGTCTCACTAAGCCTGTGTATTCTCAAGCTCTTCTCAATAGCCCAGATATCTTCTGGTCCAGTGGTAGTGCTCCCACGGCTCTCCCTCCTCCTGGAAGAGGACAGGGGACTGGTTTAGGCCCCTTCTTTCCTCCCTGGAGCCCCACAGTGCCGCTATTTCCTCCCCTCCTTGCAGGGTTGGGGTTGGCAGGCCCAACAGCCTTGAGCTCTACTGCTCCCCTGAAGAGCAGCTCCAGGATGGCTGAGTTGAGTGCACAAATGAAGACCTAACTCATGTAGAATCCTCCATATCTAAACTAGAAAACCAAGTAGACTCCCTTGCCAAAATGGTACTCCAGACCCAGAGGGGACTGAATTTGCTCCTCCTTGAGGATTGTTGTTTCTATACTAACAACTCAGGGGTCGTCAGGGAAAGTCTGGCTCTTGTTCACAAGAACTTAAGAGTCTCTATGACTGGAGCAGAAAAGTGGATAAAAGTGGTCCCAGTCCTTATTTAATTCCTCCCCACGGGTAGCCATGCTTATTAATATGCCTATTGGGACCCTTTCTCTTCCTCTTCCTCACTGTATATTCTCAAGCCTCATTAGGCTTATACATTCCCAGGTAGAGTCAGTCAAGATCATGGTAATGCAACTCCCTGATTATGTGCAGGATGAGGATTCAAAGGTTTGAATATTCCCCTAAAAGAAGCAGGGAATGTTGGACAAGCTGGGTACGAAAAGAACAACTCTGAACTCGATGACCAGAAACTCTACTCCCCCTCACCATTGTGTATCCAGAAGCTAGCAACTGTGAAATATTGTACAATCCCTGACCTTTCACCTGCTTCCCCCTTCCCTATTTGCCTTAATTCAAAAATTTTCTCAGTAGAACTAATAGCTAAAAGCAGCAGCTACAAGATGTCAGATAAGAAAATAGATTAATTGCAAGTTTGGCTTCTGTTATCTTCTGCTTGCTACCTTAGTGAGAACCCTGCCCTCCCACTTTTCAGGCCGTATGATTTGGGTAAAGAGCTATCTCCAGCAATAAACTCCATCTTAAAACTCTAAAGGTCTCTATCTCAGATATGTTTGGTGTGGCCCAACAAGGATACTAAAAAAAAGGCAAAAACATTGCTTCTTCTCTTGGGGAACTCACATCCTGATGGAGATGGGGATATATACATATCTGTGTACACGAAGATAGACTCAGTGTAAGTTGGAGGAAGGGTCCAGGTGTGCCTCTTACAGAAAGTGGGTTTTAATGGAGCCTTGAAATAATCCAGGAAAGCCAGAAGGCCAGGAGGGAGAGCATTACAGGCATGAGGGACCACCAGAGAAAGGCCTGGAGCTGGGTGGGGCTCGAGTGTTCTGTGAGACAAACAGCAGAAGGCCAGTCAGTTTCAATGAACTGGGAAGGATGTAGAAAGGAATCCTGCATAAGAAGCCTAGAGCACATTGTGAGGATCTTTAAAGGACTAAGGAAAGATATTAAGCATTTAATCCCTGAAGTAATTTAAAGCCTCCTGAGAGAGGATGGACTAGAATGGGGCTGGATTAAAGGTTGGCAAAAACACCAGAGTTGTGTAGGCCTGTCTTGGTGGTGGATGAGAGTCAGGTCTAGACCCACCTTTTCTTACTCCATCCAGACTTGCTTCTTAATTGATCTCCTGACATCTGGACTTTTCTTTTTTTAAACCCCAACTTCTTAGAATTTAATATTTCATAGGGGGCCTTAAAACTGAATTTGAGGGCCATGAAATTATAATTTATTATCATTAAATGTTTGATATGTAAACCTACTTTACATATCTTTATACCCAAGGTACCGTAAAAATTTATCTTGTGAAAAGGGGTCATGAGTGGAAAAGGTTTAATAGACTATCCTCCACACAACTACTAAATGTTATTAGTAAAGTACAGATACGGCTGTCACTGTAATACTCAGGATGCATCAGTGGTTTCCTCTGCCAGTAGGGCCAGCTGTGACTCCCTGTGACCCCATTTGGGGTTTTCTTGGCAAAGATACTACAATGGTTTGTCATTTCCTTCTCCAGTTTATTTTATAGATAAGGAACTAAAGCAAGCAGGGTTAAGGGTCTTGCCTAGCATACAGCTTGTAAATAAGTCACGAAAATGAGTCTTCTGATTCTGGGCCCAGTGCTCTATCTACTGTGCCACCTGCTGTTTAGTAGAATACAGTTTTTCTTTAATGAAAAAACATTTATTAAGCATTTATTATGTGTCAGATACTGTGCTAAGCACTAATAATACAAATATAAAGGTAAAAAAAAACAAATACTTCACTTCAAGGAGCTTATATACAAATGGGGAGACAACACATAGATCAGAGTGGTTAATGGGGAAGAGATTTGAAAGGATTTAAGAATCATAGGGGCAGCCATTCCTCCCTCAAAGTAATGGTCATATTGATCTGAATACTGTATTCTGTATTCAAAGCAGGAAAGCGAGTTGGGTATTATATGGTGATAAGATAATATATGAAGCAAGATCTGGTCCAAGCAAAGATCAAATAGCCACATATTGGGGTCTTGTGGATGAGCATTCTTATTCAAACGTGGGTTGAACTGGTTGATTTTTTTTGTCCCTTCCAAACTTTTTTTTAAAAAAATTTTTATTCTGTTCAACAGCATTATATAGATGGAAATGTGAAACAGTTGAATGTGTGTTGTTGCCTTTTTTTTTTTTTTTTTAAGTGTACTTCAGATGGAGGGGAAAAGGCAAAAAAATGAAAGCCTGGTGAATATTTACATTTTAAAAATATATTTCTTACTTTAACCATCAAAAAAGTTGTCATTTTAAGTAGAAAAATGGTTGGAAAATAACAAATAATCTTCAATGTTCCTTTAAATTTCTGATCCTCTGGAGAAAGAAAATACTAATTGGACAAAGATAAAAATATCGATAATATGTTTGTTGTGTTTCCCTCAACTATATTAAAGATCACTTCGCGAAGATTATATACAAAAGCATAACAGTAATTAATAGAAATCACTTGGCTACCTTCCAATGAAAATTAACTTCCAATATGTCATTAGTAGTTGTAATTCTCTTTTAAAAACAAGTCATTGGTCAGTAGGGACTAATATTGCAAATCCACATTAGTATCATATGTATCTACACACATGTCAGGTTCAACAAACATCTTAAAGTAACTTTTTTATTCCTTTATCTTAATTAAACTCATGGGGTTGGTATTGGGTATAGTATTTTCAAAGTAAACTTATATGGTTCAGATAATGCTTTAACTGTTTTGCCAATAAACTCATTTTGTAGTGGATCAATAGCTTCCATTTGTGGAGTGATTTTACACTCTTTATCCTAATAGCTACTTACTTTTGCCTGTAGTAGTAGTATACTGTCAAGATTGACAACTTTATAGAATCATCCACTTTTGGTTGTAGTTTTTTAAAAAATATACTTAAATTACATTAATGACCTTGTCATGCAGAAAATATCTAGAGAATTAATTACTTTTAAGGTATTGTTTTTAGCATTTTAATAATCTTTTAAAATCTCTGCATTTCTTTCTTTAAAATCTCTGTTTTCTGTATATTTTTATTCCAACTTGGAGTCCTCTAGAACCCTTCCAACTCTACAGTTGTGATCTACTGTTTCCTTTTAGTCCTTTTTTTTGTTGTTTCATTTGAGATTCTAAACTCTGATTCTAGATTTTCCTCTGACTGAATATTATTATTAATCTATAAAATGACCTGTTGGTAATTTGAGATAACACTAAATATATGAATCAGTTTGCCATTTTTATTATATTGGCACAGCCCAACCACAAGTAATTAATATCTTTACAATTATTTAAGCTTTCCATTATTGCTATAAGGAATGTTTTGTAACTGTACTTGCATGAATTAATTAAAGGTCTCTTGATTGATTGGACTCCCAATAGTTATGTATTTTAAATTATTTTGAATTACTTGAGCCTCTCTGCTGATTGGTCCTCTTTCCTTTTTCTGTCCCTGCTCTCCACTGGAGCATTTTCTTTCTTTCCCCCCCCCTTTTTTTTTTCCCTGAGGCTAGGGTTAAGTGACTTGCCCAGTCACACAGCTAGGAAGTGTTAAGTGTCTGAGGTCAGATTTGGACTTGGGTCCTCCTGAATTCAAGACTGGTGCTCTATCCACTGCGCCACCTAGCTGCCCCTTCACCTAGAGCATTTTCAACCCCCTTTCACATCATGTAGCTGGGTAGGATCAATGTTTTCTACCTTTTAGGAGTTGGATTCAGACTGATTTACTATTATGAAAAGAATAAGAAACTACTACAGCTAGAACTTAAAACATAAGTATGCCAGATTTCATACATTGGTCAGGCTCAGTGTACGAGACACATTTGGGGTGGATAGGGTAAGTAGTAAGTTTAGATATTTCAACTTTTCTATGTTATAAAAAACATTTGACATTGCAGTGTTTCCTCATATTGGTGATATATTTTTTATTAAAGTATTAAATCCACAGACCTATAGATCTAGCACATTTTGAGGGTATTAATTTGGGAGAGTATATAGAAAATAGTCGACTCTTCAGCAACCATGTAACCTTCCCTCCCCCTTTTGTCTAGTATTCTTTCCACTACACAAACTTCTCATCAAAGATTGTAGTGTGCTTTCTAGAGCCCCCAAGTTGAGGTGACAAAACGTACCTTTGCTTTCTAGAGCCCCCACCCTAAGGTGCCAAAATATACCATCCAGACTTGCTCTCTGGAAAACCTTAGGACCAGGCCTAGACCTTGGTCTTGGTGGAGGAGTGAAGAAGGCAGGAGACTCATGAGGATGGTCAAAGATGAGTCCCTTTATTTCAAGTCCTCTCAGCCCTTAAATATCTTAGTACAATTACATCACTATAGCACACTGAGCACATGCCAATTGTAAGACTATCATATCACTACTGCACAGTGTTATTGATATGTAAATGTTTCTCTTTACGGTAAGTATCCCTTGCTTCAAGTAGAACACAGGCGGTCACGCCCTCGCTGACTTCTCAGGAAGGCCAAAAGCCCTTAGGAGAGATGGGGAGCCAAACCATATATTGTCAGCAGGTTCCCTCTGGAATGAAGGATTTTCTACCTTATCCAGCGCTCCCCCACTATCTGCAGCCCTTTACAAAAGATAATGATAGGAACTGAGATGGAAAAGAATACACTGAGCCTTTGAGGCAGGAAGGGAAATGACCTGGAAGTTGTTTGATTCTGCAGAGGATAACATAACATGTTCTAGTATTTCATATAATTATGGGACTATCACCTCTCTAGTGCCAGACATTATGTTTTTTCTTAATACAACCTAAAATAGGATTAGTTTATCTGGTTAATAAATCAGCATTTAATTAAGTGCCTGCTGTGTGCAAAACATTATGCTACATGTTGGAAGCACAAATGCAAAAGACAAAATATTCTATCTTCAACTTTTTTCTTTAGCTATTGTGAAAATACCTCATACAATAGGACGAGAACTATTAATTTTGGAAACAATTTCTGGTTTCTAATCATATTTCTCCTATTTATTAGGTATTTGCTTTTAGATTAGTCATTGAGTCCTCTCAAATTTGGTTTCTTCACCTGTAAAATAATATTGGATGAATTTTAAGATTACCTTTATGTATAATTCCTATATTTATATGTAAAATGGGGATAATAATAGCATGGCCCATTTTGTGAGGATCAAATGAGATAATAATTGTAAAGTACAATAACAGATATGGTAAACACTATAAATGTTAGCTGTTATTATTAATTAACTAAACATTAATTAATATTAATTTTTTTAGTTCTAATTTTTTGTACTAGTCATTTCCTCCAAAACAGACTGATAGTTCACCTGGTAGCATATACAAGAGTCCATACTCTGTATGACTATGAGTATGAGAGAGACCCACTCTCCTGAAAGGAGACAAGTATTTCATCTTTTCTAGGAAAGCAATATAGAATACGTAGGACCTTGGGAGTTACTAAGTACTTGATGATTCATTGATCTTGACCTTTATTAAAGACTTCTTGCAAATATTATATCCCTCTCCCCAAATTGGTTTTATTTTTATCCTATTTGAATTTATTTGTTTTCATATAATTACAATTTTCTAGTTTTATCTTTTGTGGGTGTGAGTTTTACCATTTATTTGGGGTGTGAGTTTTTCTCATAACTATATCTATATCTTTATTGTGGTGTGTTTTTTTTTAAATATTGAAATAGTATATCCAGTTTATTGTCTTATATGACATAAATACTAGTTTAAACCTATTTGCTTCTAGACTACTTTTCAGCTTTTTCAGCAGTTCTTGCCAAATATAGTCCTTCTTCAACCAGTTTATATTCTTGAATTTTTTGAACATTAAATAGTGAGAATTTGATTCCTCATGAACTTTGCTTATTTGTTCTATATCACCAGCCAACTTTTTTATTTAGTCAATATCAAAGTTATTGTTTTCTTTTTCTTAACTTCTTTATAAAATTAGATCACTGAAAGAGTATTGTTTTCAGAAGAGGCACTCTTGTAGAAAATTATAGTCATATTTGTGCATCAGAAATCAGAAGACCTGAGATCATCTACAAACTATCAATCTACCTACTTGCCAATTGATAGTGCTGTGTAGTAGATCTTTAGTAAATGTGAATGGTATGTAAACTGAGGCACAAAGTTCCAAGAGGATTAAGTTTATTTCAAAGGCTAGCAGTTAATAATAAATGGGGTCTTTAGCTTCTCAGCAAACCAAAAGACCTTGACTGAGGACAGATTGTTTTTATAGACAAAATGGAAAGCATCTAAAAGCTGGAAACCAATATCATAGTTGAAGCAAACAGTATGATTATTTACAAAACTTGTAGTATGATGAGTGTATGGAATAATCTGTCTTGAATTTGGGGATGAGGAGCTTGCAATAACCTCTCCTTCAAGCCTATCGTTGTTCATCATTGAAGTCCTCCATATGAACAGTTTAGTGATGGTGGACTTACATAAAAGACCAGACTCCTTGGCATTTATCTGCATCCTTCAAGGATAATAGATGCCCTTAATATAAGAATAGAGTAGTGATTAGCAGGAGATCTGAACTTCTAAACTTAGTTTAAAGACAGGAATTCACAGAAAAGCTGAAATTTTCAAACTTAACTTTGAGACAAACAAAACATGACTTTGGCAGTTAAAAATGTCAGCAGTAATACAGAAGGGAATCAATAACAAATTAGAATCAATTTGATTTTCCCAGTTTTCACCTTGTAATCTCTAAGGTCCTTTCCACCTCCAAATAGTCTAGTAAATGATATGATGATCAACTGTAATGGGCTTTGCTCTTGTCAGCAAACCAGTGGTTCAAGACAATTCCAGTAGAGTGGGAAAATGGAAAATTTCATGTTCATCCAGAAAAAGAACTATGGAAACTGAATGTGGATCAAAGCATAATATTTTCACCTTTGTTTGCTTTTTCTTTCTCATGGTTTTTTCCCTTTTTGGTTTGATTTTTCTTGCACATTATGATAAATATGAAAAAATGTTTAAAAGGATTTTTAATCTATATTAACTTGCTTGCTGTGTTGGGGAAGAAGAAGGTAAGAGAAGAAGGGGAAAAAAATTTGAAACAAAAAGCCTTACAAAAAATGAATGTTGACTATCTTTGTGTATTTGGAAAAATGAAATACTATTAAGAAAAAAGGAATTTCTAGTAAATGTAAGTCTTGTGATTTAATTTCTTGCTTTAGATATCTGATGAATTTCCTGTTGCTTTGAATTATGCAATATTTCATTTTGAATAAACTACTTAAAAATTATGGTGATGGTTATTACCTGAAACTTGTTATAGGTTATGTAGAACAAAGGTGTCAAATGTATAAACCCACAACACTCCCAAGTGTGATATGAACCAGATTAAAATGTAGTTACTACCTGATTTTAATATGTTGACATTAATGAAAAAATTTTATAAGCATCTGTGATTTTTTAAGTCAATAAGTGGCCCATAGAGATCCTTACAGAAAATTAGTGATCCCTATATTTATATGAATTTGATACCACACATATAGAGCAGCATACAGAAAGACTTCTAAGCTAGAACAAGCAAATACATCAGTTTGAAAAATACATATTTTTAAATGTAAATTAAAATATTTCCCTGTTTTTTATTACTTGGGTAAGGTAATAAAAAGACCAGGGTTTCATGTTTAATTGCCTATGATAGGCAATATGACATAGGGGTTAGTGAGCTAGAACATCAATCATTTCCTGCCTCTGACATATAAATTGGCTTTGTGACTTTGGGCAAGTTCATTAACCTACCTGTGCTCCAGCAACTCTCTCTCTAAGATTCTAGTTTGTAGAGAAAGTACTGATCTGCTATGGTTGATGAAATTTCCTTTGTGCCAGTGAAATCACATGTCTAGTTCCTATCACAGGTTACATTGTATTTGGGAAGGGTCAGGATATTGCAGAAGGGATGTTGGGACACTATTAAAAATGCTTTATTTTTTGTAAATGCATATATTTGGACCTTAAGGTTCTGTTTTCCATTGTGCATTTATTTTGTGATCTGTCAAGTTCCTTATGTTTTGGGGAAGGCTCAAAGCCTCCTGAAAGCCATGATACACCAAGGGTATAATTTTCAAACCCATCCTAGGGCACACAGTTGCCTGCTCCCAACTCTCAGAGTACACTCTGAGTACAGAGTACACAACATCCTTCCATGAGTTTTCAATGATTGCTCTGCTTTTTCAACCAATGCTTATTTCTGTACCACAAGTGAGCTCTTAATTATATATTGTCCTGTTTTTTCCTCTTTGTTCCTGTCTTACTTCTTCAACTAGCTTTGAGCTTTTAGAAGTCAGGAACTATGAAAATCTGTATCTTTCTAGTGTTCTGTGTGTCATTAATGCATATAGCAAATGCTTGATTGTTATTTGTGCAATGATTTATGTAAAGAAAGGCTTTGTATTGCATAGCAGTAATAATTTCTAAATAGATGTACAAAAAGCATAGCCTCTTCCTACAGATTTTGTTATCTGAAAATTGAAGATTTTCACCTGACATAAGGAGCAAAATAACTCTCCTCTCCAACCCCACTCCCAGTGATTTATTCATACTGTTCTTTGTAATTCTATGTATTAACCATAATGTATTGTGACCCTACCTGCCCCCCACAATTGCCTTGTCTTCAGGTGAGTTATGAATAAATTTTTCTAGTAGAACCCTGGACAAATCCTTTTGTATTTTAGATGATGAAAAATAGTGTTTAGATACTTTAGGTTAGGTTTCAGACATTGCTATTCAAGATGGTAAGGCTTGATAGGTTTTTGAATATTTTTGTGAAGTAGATAGTATAATTGCGATACTATTATGGTTCTTGTTATTCTAAGGAATTACGAATGCTAGCTTGTAGAACTGGGCAAATTCTCAAGGTCTGTTGGTATCCTAAATATACAAAACAGAAGGAGCAGTGGAGCTTTCACAAAATGACACATGTACCTTCTTTTGTATATGTTTCAAATATGCAGTTTTTTGCCTCTTGTTTCCTATCTATCCTTCCCATTATCATCAAATGTATGTTTTTAAACACAGTGTTCTGCACATAGTAAGCACTTAACATAAAAGCTAATTGGCGGACAAATTTGCCAAAAAAGAAATAGAACATGGCCCAGGTTTTACATGAAAATCAAAACAAAGTGGTAACTTGTAGTCTTAGAAAATCCACGGTACAGTAGCTGCTGTTAGAGTATCAAAAAACATATTTCTTATTTGTACATGCTACTAACCTTAAAATCTAGATTGTTTTTATCTTGATATAATCCTTCTAATTAGATACTCTGAATAGCAATAGAATACAATTTTGTCTTACAAAGATCCCTGTCAGTATTAAAATTTCTAACCTTATCTCTCAGTCAATATTGTAATGCATAATAAACTTCTTAAATAATTTTATTTACATTAACTTAATTTTAAAATTTTTTATAAAACAAAAAAGAAAAAGAAAAACATGAAAACACACCCTGTATATCCCAACTTATCCTATGCCACTTTATCCCTTTCCCATTAATCTACACACCTTGTCAAAAATTTACTCATCCTTCTAAACCCCACCTTATCCTACTTCCTCCCCCATTATTTGTTTTTAGATTTTAGAAGGTGCTATTCCCTTTATGGTCTGTGTGTATGTATATGTATATGTGTTCGAGCCTTTGTGTCACATCTTCCTCTGTACCTCACTCATATAACATAATTACTGTTTTTACCTTTTCCACTTTTGCTTTTTAGAGTCAGATCATAGTCAAATCAGCCCCAATCTTTCTTTGAGCTACCCAATTACTGATGTCAATCTTTAAAATATGGCATATCTTTCCATTAAAAAAACATAAATAACTTGTCTATGTTAAGTCCCTTGAAATTCATTTGTGATGTTGGCTCTTTATATGTTAAATTTTCTATTAAGTTTGGGTTTGGTTGAGATGAAGTCCTGAAAATCTGCAATTTTGTTGAATGTCCATTTTTTTCTTTCAATATTATGATTAGTATTTCTGTATATGATATTTTTGGCCACAGGCCTAGTTATTTTGTTTGCTGATATATATAAATCCTGAAAAATTCTTGTTGTAGCTCCAGCATATTTGATTTGTTTTTATTTCTTGAAAATTTTTCTCTTGATCTGGGGGTTTTGAAATTTAGCAGTGATATTCCTATTGTTTTCCACATAGGATTTCTTTAATGTGATGATTGGTTGACTTTTTATTTCTATTTCTACTTTCCCTTAATATTCATTCTTTCACTCTAGGATAATTTTTCTTTGATTATTTATTTTCTTTTTAGCTTTTTTTATTTTCAAAATACATGCATAGATAATTTTCAACATTCATCCTTGTAAAACCTTGAGTTCCAATTTTTTTTCTCCCTCCTTTCCTCTACCGCCTCCCTTAGACAGCAAGTAATCCAATAAATGTTAAACATGTGCAATTCTTCTATACATATTTCCACAATTATCATGCTGCACAAGAAACATTACATTTTTTATTATTTCTTGCATTATTGTATCAAGGTTCCTTTTTTGGTCACAACTTTCAAGTAATCCAGTTCTTATATTTTCTCTTATTGATCTGTTCCTCAGATGTATTGTTTTTCTTATGTTTTACCTTCTGTTCTATTTTTTCATTCTTTATATTTTGTTTTGCTATTTCTTGGTCTTTTTATGTTAAAATAGAGAAGTTCTGAAAATGAAACGGTTTTTCACTCACACATTTGAATCATATAAAATGTTTTGTATAGATGGACTAGGAGTCATGTAAGTGAAAACTTTTGATGTTCCCTAGGCTTCTTCCTGATAGAAATAATAGTTGAGATTTTTCTATGCCTTTTTGTGTCTTATTTTAGATACCTTGAATATCCATCCTAAATTGCCCTCAGAGGTAAATCCCTTCCAAAACAGATCTCAGCTGTATATATACCTGATCCACTCTGGCAGATTTCTCCATCTTTATTCTCTTTAATGTCATTAATATTTCTTTTATAAGCATTTCAGGGACTAATGTTATTATGGTCCAAATTTGACAGTTCCACTTGCACAGATAGAGAAAAGTTTGATGTTTTCTTTGGGATGGCTGCTTAGTTGAATATCTTAGAAAGTTTTATTTTACTTAGTTGTTTTAGAAAGTTCTATTTAGTTTGTTTTTATTTTCTACTGCTTTCTCCTTTACAAGATGATATTGTTTATAAGTATTCATCCTTATTCATAATAATTTTACAGACAAGGTTATATTATAACTTAATGTTTCCTTTGGTAGCATTCTCTGACAAAAAAAAAAGTCACAAGTTGTTAGGATTACTAAGTGAGAACTGAGGTTGTCTGGATAGTGACGAGGTGAGAATTCAGTTGGACAATTACAAGGTGAGAACTCAGGTTGACTTGATGGAAGAACCACCTCAGCCAATGAGCCAACTAAGCCAACTAAGTTGTTTCCTAGACTCTTTTGGTCTTCTTGTATTAATTACTTTTGGTTGTTCATATTTGTCATTGAAAGGTGACCGGGTATAGAGTCCAGATCTAGGAAGGATTCCCTGTGATGAGAGTATATCGGTTGATTGATGACATTGTATTGATAGCATCAAGCTCTACTACATTTCAGATCTTCCTGGAAAGGATATGTTATTCTTCCAAGGAGTTAGTGTGTGTGCGTGTGTGTGTGTGTGTGTGTGTGTGTGTGTGTAAAAATGCATGTGTGTACATATATGCATACATACATGTGTGTGTCCAAGACAAACAATATAAATGACAGTGATCTAGGCCTAGAATTGAAAAGTAGAAAAGAGCATGCTGAATTGTTTGGGGAAAATTTCATAGAATTTTACTGACTCCCAAGTGTCCTATAACAACAAAATCCCATCTTTTTCTCTTTTTGTTGTTGTCCAGTCATTTCAGTTATGTATAAATTTTCATGACCCATTTGGGGTTTTGTTGGCTAAGGTAATTGAAATGATTTGCCATTTCCTTCTCTAGCTCATTTTACAGGTGAGGAAACTGAGGCAGAGTTGAGTGACTTGCCCAAGGTCTCACAGGTAGTGTCTTCCTAATTCCATGCTCAGTGCTCTATACATGCTCCATCTGCTGCTTCACAAACATTTTCCTAGTGTTGCTGTATGGAAGCAAGACCTGGCATATCACTGTCCCTGAAGAACTAAATATGAGGATTCCCAGGGGGCAATGGAAAGATGTATATATGGTGGGCAGGAGTAGCCACAAAGTATAACTCATAAGAATTCCTATGAGGAAGAGAAATAAAAAATGTCATCAAGGGAATGGATGACTAAAAAAGCTGGACAGGTCACATGGCAAGAGGAAGGGATGCCATAGGATGGCCAGAATACTCCACTGGTCCCCTGATATATCGAGAGAAATGAAGGATGGCCACAAGCATGTTGGGTAGATCCCTGTGGCAAACCTTTTTTTTTTTTTTTAATTCATTTTTCCAAATTATCCCCTCCCTCCCTCCACTCCCTCCCCCCGATGGCAGGTAATCCCATACATTTTACATGTGTTACAATATAACCTAGATACAATATGTGTGTGTAAATACCTTTTTCTTGTTGCACATTAATTATTAGCTTCCGAAGGTATAAGTAACCTGGGTAGATAGACAGTAGTGCTAACAATTTACATTCACTTCCCAGTGTTTCTTCTCTGGGTGTAGTTACCTCTGTCCATCATTGATCAACTGGAAATGAGTTGGATCTTCTTTATGTTGAAGATATCCACTTCCATCAGAATACATCCTCATACAGTATTGTTGTTGAAGTGTATAGTGATCTTCTGGTTCTGCTCATTTCACTCAGCAATCAGTTGATGTAAGTCTCTCCAGGCCTCTCTGTATTCCTCCTGCTGGTCATTTCTTACCGAGCAATAATATTCCATAACCTTCATATACCACAATTTACCCAACCATTCTCCAATTGATGGACATCCATTCAACTTCCAGTTTCTAGCTACAACAAAAAGAGCTGCCACAAACATTTTGGCACATACAGGTCCCTTTCCCTTCTTTAGTATTTCTTTGGGATATAAGCCCAATAACAGCAATGCTGGGTCAAAGGGTATGCACAGTTTGACAACTTTTTGGGCATAGTTCCAAATTGCTCTCCAGAATGGCTGGATTCTTTCACAACTCCACCAACAATGCATCAGTGTCCCAGTTTTCCCACATCCCCTCCAACATTCATCATTATTTGTTCCTGTCATTTTAGCCAATCTGACAGGTGTGTAGTGGTATCTCAGAGTTATCTTAATTTGCATTTCTCTGATCAGTAGTGATTTGGAACACTTTTTCATATGAGTGGAAATAGTTTCAATTTCATCATCTGAGAATTGTCTGTTCATATCCCTTGAACATTTATCAATTGGAGAATGGTTTGGTTTCCTATAAATCAGGGTCAGTTCTCTATATATTTTGGAAATGAGACCTTTGTCAGAACCTTTACTTTTAAAAATATTTTCCCAATTTGTTACTTCCCTTCTAATCTTGTTTGCATTAGTATTGTTTGTACAGAAACTTTTTAGTTTGATGTAATCAAACTCTTCTATTTTGTGATCAATAATGATCTCTAATTCTCCTCTGGTTGTGGCAAACCTTTTTGAGGACATGTGTAAATGTTACACAGAATGGAACATATAGGTTGTAATCTGCATCATTGAAGGAAACGCTCAAGTGAGATCCAAGCTGTATATGAAAATTTGATTATTAACTGCAAAAAAAAATTTTTATTCAAAATACAAGGAATTCTTGATAAATTGGAAAATTGGGAGGATTCTATAAATGCCACTAACGTATTTGAAGTTAAGTTCACTGATACATAAACACAATTACTTCATTTCTTAGTTGGCATATTTTTAAATCGTATTACCCTAAGATTCTCGATGGAGGTGATATTAACTCTTCTGTTAGATAGAACATAAAAGAAAAAAGACAATTTGTGCTTATTTTTAAAAGCCATGCTTTTCATTGTTGCTGACAAAAAAGTTTATCAGTTATTTTATATGAAGTTAAAAAAATTGTATGTAGTGGTATGTTTTTAAAAATCAGTTCAGCATTGCTTCTTGTATTTAGCAGTAAGTAACAGGATTTCTTTTCTAATACAGTTCTACTACTTTCAATGGGTAATAACTGTTCTTTAAGACTACAGTTATTTCCTTCTGTGGACATTGTCATGCTGAGATTTATTTGTTTGTTTGTTTTGCCAGCAGCCTTAATAAGAAAAAGTTGACTGTTGCTGAAAACATTTTCCCCTACAGAGAAGAGGATAAAACATGTGGTTTTTGAATATACTTGAATAACTGTTTTTAAAAGAGAGAGGTTTTAAGGCCCCAATAAAACTGTCACTATGCACTTTTAAAACAAAATAGAGTAATGCCCCCACTTATTTGGACGTCAGGCCTCTTAACAGTCTCATACATTTGGAATATTACCTAGAATTTGAAATAAGTGAAAAAAAGGTCTCCAATAAGCCAGAATAGATGTCACAAAGCCTATGTAATAATGCCAAGACACTCCTAAGAGAGACTCACTTTCACAGACTACCCTTAATTTAGAAATAATTTTAATTAACATGGCTATCTAGTAAGGATGAGGATTTGAAGAGGAGGAGGAGGAAATTGCTACTAGCTTCAAGAAATGACAGCTGACCAGAAGAATGGAAAAATTGAAAAAGCAGACAGATACCCTATTCTTGCTTGTAGGGGTCAGGAGTCATATATAGCATTGTCTATAATAGATTTAATATTTCTGGAAGTAGTAATAAGGAGCAAAGAGAAGGCTATATAACCTCCTAGTCCAGGATGTTTGGATTATGTGGAAAGAGGAGCATTTGTTAATTAGAGAGGGTGAGGGTGACTATAGAGATACAATATCTTCTGAAGGAAGGCAGGTTTCTAGGAGCCCCAGAAGATGGAGATGGATAGTGTGAGATGAAGAGGGACAGGTAAAAGTAGAGAGTTCTAGGATGATGGAAGGAACAGGGAGGAGGCAAACATGTAGGGTAGAGGTAGCAGAAGAAAATCACTTTCATCTCTTAATCTCATCCATTATGGTAGGAGGAGGAAGTACCAGGTAATGGGGTTCCCTCCCTCTGTTATTATGTGCGATGACTAAGCATAGTGTTCATATAGTGCTGGTTTCAGAGCAGTGAACGATGAATGTAAAGATCTGAAAGTTTTAATTTTAGAAATGGCCCTATAGCACAGGAAGACATTCATGTAAACTTTTCAGGTTTATATTTTTGATTATTGTCTTTTCTGAACCAGTGAGTTCCTCCCATTACTATGTGGTAGTCCACTTAGGTTTTTGTTTTGTTTTACCTTCAGAACTACTGAAAGATACATATTTAGACAGCATACTTCTCAGATCTTTGTACTGGGGAAATGATATGAGGTAATCAACAAGCATTTATTGTGGATCTGAAGGGCAGAGATAGGTGGGGGGGTTGACTTTGTATTACTTGTGCTTAGCACAAAGATACTTAATATTTGAATTGATGGTGAATGGCACAGGTGCCATGTTTGCATCATCTTTTCTATCCTAACTTTTTTTTTCCTGTGATCAGGTAGGAGAAAAGTCTGGGGCACATGAAGGTGAGATGTGAGATGGGACAAGGATGTAATTGCTAGCAAGAAGCAATATAGGAGAAGAAATATGTGAAGTACTTAAATAGGAAATGATTCTAAGATAGAAAACTTGCTATATAAATGTTACTTGCTAACCTACTTGATTTATAGAAGACTAGCAGTCTAACATCAAGCACCTGCTCTTGAAATGATTATATTCTATAGGGCCTAGAAGAACTAGTTAATATTTTTCCAGTGTTCTTTTCATTATCAAAATTTTGTTTCACCTTTACAACCATGCATTATTGACACTTCAGCACCTTGCTTGCTTCCCATACTCTTGAAGAATTGTTCATGAAGATTTCTTTTTTAAAACCGTATGTTATTTTCTTTTATTTCAGTCCAGATTGGAAGAATGTTAGGAGGATTTGACCTAGAACTTTCAGGTTCAGTTTGTGGAATGGGAATAGAAAAAGAACATTTTCATGGAAAATTATTCCTTTACATTCATACTTGATTTAGTATGGGCTTTGTGGAAGAACATTACTTTATGAGATAGCTAAGTAATTAACACTTGCCCTCGTAAAGTCTCTAAGTCTAAAACTGACTGAAATATGATAAGGTCTTTGTAATATGCAGAGAAATGATTCCATTAAAAATTAAATGGAGCTTTGTAATACTAGGGATTGACTTCTCATCTGCCCTTTTATCTTGATAGTTGTATAGCTCTTGTCAGAGTTTACATTCTTAACTAGGTCACTTTCTGATAGAAATAACCCAGATGTTACAAAGGATAGCCTGTTAGTCTGTAATTTAATGGAGACATATTAAGGTACAAGATAGTTCCTTATTGCATTGACTGTACCTAGCTATTTTCATCAAACAGTACATCTATTTCATATCTCACTAGAATAGATACCCTCTATAAAGGATGCAAGTAACTTTAATCAATAAAATACTTGTGAATATCAAAATATCCTTTGACTCTGCTATTGATTCATACTAGAAAGCTTCACTGAATAACTTTAAAATCTCTTAATTTGGCTGTTAACAAATTGTGTTATGGACCCTTGGTGAGAATATTGTGGATTTGAGGAAATATTCTTAATTCTTTTTTAAAATAAATACTATTTTTTCATAGCACATTTATAATAATTTGAATGTATATTTTATATTTTTAGTTTTGTTTAAATGTTTTTAGAATTCTCTATTGTATGAAAGATACACGATATTTAAGAAAATTATTTTCAAGAAACCTCTGACTCCCAATAAATATCTCAGCTGTTCCTAGAATTGTTTTAAACTTTAAGTTCTGTTTTTGTTATCAGCAGCTGCTTTGAAAAATAATAAGAATTGCTTGCAGATAAGTTTACACTTCGCTTGGATTAACAATAAATAGCTGAAGAAGGTAGAAATACTAAAAAGAATATTTAGCAGAAATTTACTCCTTTGGTAGTGTGAAAGAAAGAGAAGGAAAAATAACATACATAGTGCACTTACTTAAAAAAAAAAATCTCCCATGTTGTGTTTTTCTGCTATGCCTTAAAGAAAAGGTAAGGACTGCAGGGAGAAAGAAAAGAAAGATTTGTATTTCTTTGTATTTAGTTGGAACAATCTGGACAAGGAAGATCTATGACTCCGGACAAAGAAAAAATTTTGCTGAGAGAGCTTAAAGATTGAGAAGCAGATAATAAAGAATGGGATTTTGATTCTAAATTGAGAAGATTCCCAATTAATGGATAAAGGGGAATGTTAACTGTGAATTTGTTTTTAAAGTAGAAAATTTATGGTTAAATCAAGCAATTCAAGCAATCAACAGTATGCATTTATTAAGTACTTGCTTTTTGCCAGCACCTCTGTAAAGTACTGGGGATATAAAGAAAGGTCACCCCCATACACACACCATTACTAACACCCCACTACCACCAGGGAAAACATGATAATGACTACCACAATATCTTACAGGGTGCCTAAATTACTGGCTCAACTTTTTGAGAGATAAGTGAGTGATCCTTTGAGAATTCACTATGTAAAAAAGAAAGTCCTGAAGTGAATAAAGAAGTATAGTTCTACTAGCTGTGTGACCCTAGGCAAGTCACTTAACCCCAATTGTCTCAGCCAAAAAAAAAAAAAAAAAAGTATAGTTCTATGTCACCCAGAGTTATGTGTTTAATTGGGCCCACAGAAACAAAAGGATTGCAGGGAGAGAAGCATGGCACAGGACAGATTTATGGCATAGGAACAGTATTCCTATTCCACAATATTGTGAATGAAAAATGGGTTGCTATATTATCAGAATTTAGATTAGGAAAGCTTTAAATGAGCCTTACTCAGTGTATTGATAAACTGGAAAACATGGTTAGATGAGGTTGATGATGATGATAATGATGATAAATGTGTCTAGATGGTGGTGGTGGTGGTGGTGAAGACGACGGTGGCTTACCATTATAGGTTTATACTTGCCATCATTAGATCATTTGATTTCCAGCCTGGTTTTACCTCTAGTAGCTTGGTAGTGTGCTTACTTTATTTAGCTCCCCATGTGGATTTATCCTATTATGATTGGACCTTAGCATGAGTTGGGAAATGAAAACTGCTCTCTTGCTTCAACCAACTAACAATTTGTAAGATGAAATTCAGCCCTCGTCCCTTTAATATCCTCTTAGGGTGGTCCCAAGTGATTTCCCTCTTATTACTTGTGCTTGCCAAGAAACCCCCTGATCAAAATGGAAGGGTCCCCAGGGACAAGTGCTTTAGAACTGGAAGGGCGAGGTCCAACTCCCATTTTACAGTTGACGAAACTGAGAAAGCTTTAAGTCCCCTGACCAAGGGCACACCATTTGTGAATCACCATCTTGCAAATGATTGCAACAGGGTTACAACAGGAGCTAAGTAAGGCCTGGTGGTGTTAATGACATCCTTGCTAGGCATAAAAAGCTATTTGAATGCTTATCATTTGCACAGCAAATATCACTCTTGCAATACTTTTTAAAAAGGATTCTTTTAAATATCTCACTATGCATATGGTTATAAGCTTTCCTTATATAAAGTATAAAGTTTATATGTTTTAACCTCCCAGTACACCACCAATAAGAATTTGCCCCTCTTCCACACAGAGAGTGAATAACGTGGCTTAAAGTTCAGAATGTAGCTTTTGGGATTGAGGGATAATCAATTCTGGAATTTGTTTTATTATTTAATAATTATATCTCTTAGAAAATGAAGCTTCTCATTGTCTCAAATAATAGAAATTAAAAATGAGATTATCCTTTAACCAAAAAGAGACAATATGACCAATCTATATAGCACGGGGTATAATATATTTGAATAAGTACTAGCCAAAATTGTAAAGTAGGGTATTTTGTGCCTTTGGCAACCCTGTTTGCTATTTTTCTCCTTGACTAGTCTTATATCCTTTCATCCTCTCTCTGTTGTTCTTAGGGTAAGTATTATATATTTGAATAAATTGAGATTTTGTATATAAGCATATTTCTCATTGTGGAATGAAAAACTCATTCCCTATTAAAGGAATTTCAGGCATCATATATGGTCAGGTATATTTAGGGGACAGGAGAAAGTAAAAGTCCTTGAAACTACATGACAGTTAAACTTTGTCAGCCAGGATTTTTTTTAATGCACAAATATTAGATGGGAAATAATGAATATAAATAATTTAAAATAATCAGACATAACCAGTATACAGAGGTCAGAAGATGTACACTTCAGAAATAACTTTTTGAACCACTAAAGATATAATTATTTTCAATGAAGTTTATATTTACTATATTATCTGTCTTTGATAATTGGTAATTCATATATGCTGTGCTTGGCAGTTCTCACATAACTAAAATATATTCCTCCTCAATTCTTTTGAATAGGCCAGAAGAATATCATGTCAAATATCTTTATAAAGTATTACTTGTTTGAAGATTGTTTACCACATGAAGAAAAGGATTTAAGAATTTCTTAAGAAAAATTGGTCATGTTGGAAATGCTTAAATTTTTTTTAATCCCATAATCCAGGAGGTTTAACATAACCCTCAAAAGCCTCAAAGTAGAATGGAACAAGCCTTGCATTTAGAGTCTAGAATTCACATCTTGTTTGATGGTTGATATCTGTGTGACCTTAGACTCCACCTCTCTGACCAAAGATTTTCTCATCTGTAATATAAGGAAATTGCACTAGACAGCTTTTGATGTTCTCTATAATCTTTCTGTATCTATAATCTTTTTGTCTCTTTCTGCCTTGGAAGTATTTGGAAAAACAGGAATCAAAATCTCATTGATTCCATAAGGGGAAAGATGGAGTTAAAAAGGAAAAAAAAAAATTTTTTTTTTGCTTTCTTCTCATGTTATTAAACTACAAACATAAATTCATTTTTTAAAAACCTGCCAAACAAATTAAATTTAAGACAATGAACAGAGACTGGTACTTTCTTTTTTTTTTAATTGTCTTTTTCACCTAAAAGAAAAGAATTTGATGAGGTGAACTTATGAGCAATATAAACAGTTATGACTGTCTCTTTTTCTAATGAGCAACCAAGAGATGACCTCTGTCCTTGGTACATAAAATCATTCATAGTACTTAGTGTGAAGCTCAGTTTATATACTCTATTTCTGTTGTATTGTTTTAAGATGGGCAAGGACCATTTTCTACCTTCTTTTGTATCCCCGGCACGCAACATAGTGCCTGGTACAGGATAGGCACTTAATAAAGGTTTATTGATTGGTAGAAAAGGAAGTTTGTATCTCATTGTAATCTGTTATTTCTTAACTAGTATTTGGCACATCTTGAAACCTCACACTTGAAGGACACAAAATAATATAGAGATAACATTTCTTTTAAAATCCCTTTGGAAAGGTGACAGTTTCTTAACATGAAAAACACAATCTCATCAGTCAGTTTGTGGAACACCTGGTGTAGGGCTAGTTGCCAAGAAATAATAGTGTAAGGATGTGGAGAAATGGATTTTCATATAAAAAGATGAAAGAGAAAATTCCTTGAGCTGAATATTATAATTCATGTTCTATTAAGAATTATATTTCTGGGGCAGCTAGGTAGGGCAGTGGATAGAGCACCAGCCCTGAAGTCAGGAGAACCTGAGTTCAAATCTGGTCTCAAACACTTCCTAGCTGTGTGACCCTGGGAAGTCACTTAACCTCAATTGCTTCAGGGGAAAAAAAAAGGAATTAGTTCTGGCAATGTCTCAAGCATTGAAAAACATTTAGAAATATAGAAAAATATTTAACTATATAGATGTTTGATGTTTTTATTTTTATTACATATATGTTGAATGTCAAATAAAAGTGTACTAATTTTTTAAAATATTAAAATAAAATAATTTATTTTTAATTGACCAAAAATACCTTATTCAACAAATAGCATCTAGATTCCAATCACAACATGTATTTACTTAGCTATATAGAGCTAGTTCTGTATTTTAATTATGTGTTTGCATTTTAAAGCTTGTGAAAAGCCTCTACTAGTGGGGTTATAAGTGGGAGGCAAATGAAAGCTCTTGTAGAGTCAAAAGTTAATTTGATTTGGTAACCTTACTTTTGGCTTTCAAATATTGTACATTTTGCAAGTTCAAGTCATAAGTTCATGATTACTTTTAATTCACAATATTGCTACTAAAATTTAAACTCCTTGCCAGTACTTTATTCTAAATGAAAAGAAAGACTTTTTCAATTTTTAATTGCTGTTCCTTACACCTTTCAACTTAGGGACAAGTTACAGAAATATTCCTGGAAAGATTTTTTTTGGCAGAAAAATTTTTAAATGCTTCAATTTTTAGATTATTCTTAAGAAAAGGAAAAAAGAATAGTGCCTTTAAAAAGTGGTTTGCCAATCTGGAATTATGCCCAAAAAGTTATCAAACTATGCATACCCTTTGACTCAGCAGCGCTACTACTGGGCTTATATCCCAAAGAAATACTAAAGAGCGGAAAGAGACATATATGTGCCAAAATGTTTGTGGCAGCTCTTTTTGTAGTAGCTAGAAACTGGAAGATGAATGGATGTCCATCAGTTGGAGAATGGTTGGATAAATTATGGTATATGAAGGTTATGGAATATTATTGCTCTGTAAGAAATGACCAGCAGGAGGAATACAGAGAGGCCTGGAGAGACTTAAGTCAACTGATGCTGAGTGAAATGAGCAGAACCAGAAGATCACTGTACATTTCAACAACAATACTGTATGAGGATGTATTCTGATGGAAGTGGAAATCTTCAACATAAAGAAAAACCAACTCACTTCCAGTTGATCAATGATGGACAGAGGTAGCTACACCCAGAGAAGAAACACTGGGAAGTGAATGTAAATTGTTAGCACTAATATCTGTCTGCCCAGGTTACCTGTACCTTCGGAATCTAAAGTTTATGGTGCAACAAGAAAATGATATTCACACACACACACACAAAAAAAAAAAGTTGTTTGCACCTAAGTACCTAGAAAATAGACTTAAATTGATAGAAATTCTACCCACATAATAACACATCAGATATTGTTTCATTCACTTGGGGTGGGGAGAAATTGGTTCTTTGGTAAGTTCTACAGGGATTTGTTTTTTAGTTTCAGAGATACAATTGCATTTTTTTGCCCAAAGAAACTTAAAATGATTATCATGTATAAGCTAATGAATCTCCTAATGACCAGATAATTTAGTAACTCAATTTTTCTATGAAAATTAAAAGAGATCAGACAGTGAAAATATAAAACAATTACCTGTTATCTTATTCACCAAGATATGGCAGTTGGATTATCTTGTATAATACATAATATTGTTCTTCATAATTTATTTTTGGCATTTAACAGTCATCTAGCATACTTGTCTATTGAATGGGGTGGAAGGTGGGGCATAATAAGTGGTATGGTCAGTCCTGTGCTCTAGGAAGATCACTTTAGTGGCTGGATGGTGGTTCTAACCAAGAGGCTGTTACTGTGGTCCAGCTGGGAGGTGGTTAAGGGCATGCATCAGGAAGTTTGGAGGTGGGGCATATACTAGAAATGTTAAGGAGGTAGAGAAATAACAAGGTGTAACCACTGATTGGCTATGAGGAGTGATAGAATGAGGATTCAAGGATAATACCCAGGCTGTGGGCCAGAGTGACTGGAGGAGAGTGCATGGTAACAGGCACAACTTAGTAAGAGAGGCAGGTTGAGAGAGGGTAATAGTGGGGCAGGGGAAACACTGACTAGTTCAGTTGTAGACAAATTGAATATGAGATGTTGTGGCGGTGCAAAATGAGGTCAAAAGGAAGGTTAGAGCTAGACTTATCTGAGAGTCACCTGCAGAAATAATAATTGAAACTATGGAAACTAATAAGATTGTCAAGTAGAATAGTATAAAGGAAGAAAGACCTAGGACCGAGCCTTAGGGATTCTACCATGGTTAGCAGGCACGACTTCCTGAGGATCCAGCAAAAGAAACAGAAGGAGCGGTCAGACAGGTAGAACTAGAAGAGAGCAGTGACATGAAAACTTACAGAGAAGAGAGATCAACCATGTCAAAGGCTGCAGAGAGGTCAAGAAGTGTGAGAATTGGGGGGATTGGAGAAGGCTATTACATCTGGCAGTGAAGTGGTCTTTCATGATTAGAGAGAGCAATTGAATGATGAGGTCAGAAGTTAAACTAAGTTTAGTTAAGAAGAAAATGAGGGGCAGCGAGGTGGCGCAGTGGATAGAGCACCAGCCCTGAATTCAGGAGGACCCAAGTTCAAATGTGATCTCAGACACTTAATACTTCCTAGCTGTGTGACCCTGAACAAGTCACTTAACCCCAGACTCAGGAAAAAAAAGAAGAAGAAAATGAGAGGAAAGGGGGTGGAGCCACCCAGTGTAGATGACTTCAGAAAAGGAGAAGAGGTCTAGGACAGTAGCTACCAAGGATGGATGGATCAAGTGAGGCTTTTTTGAGGATGGGCACCTGGTTTGTATGCAATAGGAAAACATCCAGGGACAGAAAGTGACCAAAGATTAGATAGATTGGGAATCATAGCGAGTCAGTCTGCTAAAGAACACAGGATGGCATGAGGCTACTTATGAGGGAGAGGGATTTGTCTTAGCAAGAAGGACCCTCTATGTGAAATAGGAGTGAAGGAGGAAATAGTGGCAGACATTTCTGACTGGTAGAAAATGAGGAACAGGGAGAAGGAGGAACCTTCTGCAAATGGCTGAAGTTTTTTTTTAATGAAATATGAGGCTATGATTTCTAGTCATATGAAAAAATGCTCTAAATCATTATTGATTCAAGAAATTAAGACCACTCTGAGGTGCTATTTCATCTCTCTCAGAGTGGCTAAAATGACAGGAAAAGAAAATGATAAATGTTGGAGGACATATGGGAAAACTGGAACATTAATGCGTTGTGGTGGAGTTGTGAACTGATCCAATTTGGGACTATGTCCAAAGAGCTATTAAATTGTGTATACCCTTTGACCCAGAAGTGTCTCTACTGAGTCTGTATCCCAAAGAGATCATAAAAAAGGGGAAAGGAACCACATGTGCAAAAATGTTTGTGGCAGCCTTTTTTATGGTGGCAAGGAATTGAAAATTGAGTGGATGCCTATCAGTTAGTTGGGCAATGGCTGAATAGATTATGGTATATGAATATAATGGAATATTACTGTTCTATAAGAAGTAATGAGCAGAATGATTTCAGAGAAGTCTGGAAAGATTTGTATGAACTGATATTGAGTGAAGCAGGCAGAATCAAGAGAACATTGTACATGATAACAATAAGGTTATGTGGTGATCCACTGCGGTTGATTTGCCTTTTTTCGACAATGAGGTGATTCAAAGCAATTCCAATAGAAATGCCATCTGCAACCAGAGAGAGAACTACAGATACTAAATATGAATCAGAGCATAGTGCGTTAACTCCCAGCTGCTTACCTCAGCGGGGGTCAACTGGTTTCTCCCTTCACCAGGTCTTTGGACGTCTCTGTCTCTGATTATCTCAGTCAGAGAGCTACCTCTTTAGAGGTTCCACCACAGAACACCCAAGTCACTCAAGTATGTGGCAACAGGTCTTTATTCTAACTCTTTATATAGTGTTCCCTAACGTTCCCTCTAGAATTCCTTCTGAAGTTCCCATCTTTCTTCCTCGGAGTTCCTTTGGAATTCCCTCGAGTTCCTTCCCCCCACCTTCTGCAACCCCCTTTTTATAGTCCCCAGGTCACATGACAGAGAGTGCAAGAGTTTGAGCATGATCCGTAAGATTGAGGAGGCTTTTCCTCATTAATGAGGCTTACTCAATACCTCAAAGTCCTGTTATCAGGCTCAGGTAGAATAAGCCTCTTATACTCTGTCCTTGAGATCTGCCTCTGATCATAACAATGGTGTTTTCACCTTTTTGTTGTTATTGTTTGTTTACTTGATTTTTTTCTTTATTGTGTTTTTTCCCTTTTGAACTGATTTTTCTTGTGCAGCATGATGAATATAGAAATTTGATTAGAAGAATTTCACATGTTTAAACTATATTGGATTGTTTGCTGTTGAAGGAAGAGGGGCAAAAAGAGGAGAGAGGGAAAAATTGGAACACAAGATTTTCCAAAGATGAATGTTAAAAACTATCTTTGCATGTATTGGAAAAATAAAATACTATTAAAGTATAAATATATGTATATATGTGTACATATATGGAAATATGAGGCTGAGAAGCAAAGTTTTCATCTAAGAGGGAGGGACTATAGGAGGTTTGGAAGTCTTTTTGTGTTCAAAGTAACTAGAAGAAAGGAGTTAGACTTATGGCATAGCATAAGCATGACAGGAAGTAAATATCTTGGGATAATAATTATGAATAACACTGATAACAAACCATGTATAAAGGTGAGTGTGGTACCTTTTCTTATTATTATACTTTCTGTTTATCCTGGTTCATCTCATATTCATGGTGAAGGAAATAAACCTATTAATTTACCAGTCATCTGGATTTCCATGTCACTGTTTACATAACAAGGAATAATTCCAATGGAATCCTTCCAATGGAATAATTGTTTACAGAGAACCCACAGGTAAGGTCTTAATAAATAGTTAGCAACAACAACAAAAAATACAGATGAATGTGCAAATGTAACTCAGATGTTTGTAAATCAAGAGCTGTTAGAATTTGTAAGAATTTAGCAAGATAATCCAGTTGAATCCTATTGTTACAAGAAAGAAATGCTCCTTTCTACATAGCAAGCATTAAGGAGAGGTGTATGTAGCACTTAAAAAAAGAAATTAAAAGAAGACATCTTGTGTTTATATTGCACCTTCAAATTTTATTAATTTAGCTGGTAAACCGTGTATCTGGATAATTAAAGTACCTCATTCTCTAGAATTAAACATCATGACTATTTAGCCTTCCACATTGTCAAAACAGTTGGATCAGAAATGAAGCTGTTTGACATTGGAACTTCAGTGAAGTAATTGAGAAAGGAGGAAGGCATTATAATTACTTGGTCTTCACTTGTCTTCACTCATTCTAGTACTCACTGGTTCCTAGGTATATGGATCTGTGTATATATTCAGCAAATAAATGTGGCATGCCATGTTATATATATTCTGAATTACTTGTAGGTCCCTGCCATCTTCCTGCCTCAAGCTTTTACTCTAGTTTCCACCTCCAAACCAAGACTTCAGCTTCTATTCTTCGTTACCGGATTCTGGTTGATGAGACTTAACTCTTTCAAATAAGTTAGCATACATAAGATGCTTTGCTAACTTTAAAATGTTATATAAATACTAGTTGTTATTATTATTATTACATTGGCTTGAACAATCCAAACTCTCATGCTGCTGCTCTCTTGAGTTCATGTGTAAAGTAAGGAGAAGAGCAACTGTAGAAAGTCTCATGAGGTTGTTGTGGGGATCAAGTTAGAAGGTACAGTGTGTGTGGAATGTCTTGCAAATAATTATTTTGTTCACATTTGTTTTGATGAAGTTCAGACAGAAACCGTCTAAGGACAACTCACCTACAGTATTATTTTAATGTTCTGTGGACTCTTACATAGATGGGTAAACTAACTGCTTTTATTATTGAAAAAAAGCAATTGAATGAAAACTCATCTTTTATAGGCAGACTGAAAGCATCTTAGAACAACAGCAGATAGGAAAAGTGGGGTGATAGATATTTTTTCCTGCTCCTACAAGGTTTTGATGTTATTTTGTAAGTGATTATAAGTATTTGGTGTGATAGTGTCTTTTTTAAAATATCCTTGAATTTTTATGTATTAATGTTATCTTTATACAATTACGATTGATTTATCTGTTAAATTTTCAAGGATGTTTTGAGGTTTTTATTTGTAGTATGGGGATTTGTCAAGTATTAGTTTACGAAAGAGCAAGGTTCTGTTGTATAATTCTAGCCATAAGTTTGCTATATATTTGATAACCAGCGCTACATTTTTGAATGTCAATAGTTGAAACATTTATTATAGAGTATTTACCATGTGTTGGACACTGCTAAGTGCTGGGAGTAGAAATACAAGTAAACAAAGCAGTGCCTACCCTCGGGAGGCTTACATTCAGTAGAGAATGAATACATAAAAGGAATCTGGAAAAGAGGGGTATTTATACAGGCATCAAGGAAACAAAAAAAGTTCCTGGAACTGGAATGAAGATGCCATGGTCTAAGTGTCTTATGAAATGATGGGCCAGGCTTTACCAATTAGGAGAATGAGCTTCAGATCAAAGGCATCTCCAGCCTGAGAAGGTTGTTGCTAAGAAGTTGGAGAATGAAGTAGAAAGTGTAATCTACAGAATTGTCTACTTTTCCCATCAAAAAATTATCATTTAATAGATTACTTCAGATTTCTTAATGATAATCCTTGTATAATTTTTCTACTATCATAAAACCCCTCCATTTCCATAAAAAGATTCTCATTATCTTATTCTCATTGCTCTTTTATAAGTGTTCAACTGCAAAAACAAAACAAAACAAAATCAGAGTTGTGTATGTAAATAGCAAGCATTTAGTTTCAGAAAAACTTGTAGGAGTACTCTGCACTAATGGAATTCATCCAATGGTCCTCTATCATCCTTACAAATAGAACTCGAACTCATTACATTAATCAATTTGCCCTGAAAGTGACAAGAAAATAAATAACTTTGACAATATCATATTCAGCAAAAATAGCAAAGAAATGAATAATAGAAGCTTTGACTTCTCATCTTCTTAGATAAAAGTCCGCTTCATCAGTTTTACTCTGAAATGCTCTTCTTATAATTAATGTGTTTATTAAGCATTGCTTCTAGATATTGAGTATCTTTTTTTGAGTACGTGAAAAAAGACATTTTTTTCCAGAAGAATTGCTCCCAAAAAGTTAAATATTAGTTGAAGTTGTTTCAAAGCACAATGTAAATTAAGCACTTCAGCAATTAATTTGGTTACAGTTGGCTTTGATGTCTCCAGTAATTTTCAGAGCATGGTGGAGGTAATTATAGAGAATCTGTAACCAGGATTATATGGTCCTGCCATAAATTAAACTGAAAAAAATTCTGGTTATTTAACATAACTAATAAAAAAAGATTTAATTACTTTAATAAAATCTTTTCATCGCAATATAACTACTCTCTTTAACCTCAATCTTCTATACTTATTGTATAAACAATGCTACCTTGGGACTTGTTGGGTATCAGTATATTATTTTCAAAGCCCAGAGTTAATATAGACCAATTAAACTGTTAAGTTTCACTTCCATCTCTTGGGAAAGATTTTGCTTCAGCAATTTTTACATCAATAATATAAAATTTGAAGTGAAGCCTTGTAATGCATTTATAAGCAGTTGCTAGATCAGGGTTCTGAGGGAGGAGGGGAGTTGTTTGTACCATTAGTTAGAGTTTATTGCTCCAATCCATCTTGAGAGTGAGTAGATTTATTGGACCATTTACTGAATGGATTTATAATCATGACAGCAATTTTTACTGTTTCCCAATATGTCATGTAAATGTGGTGTAAAGTTTGAAAAAAATTGGAAAATCCAACGATTTCATTAAAAAATGTTAATAACTGTAGTAATAACCTAATGGAAACCATATTTTCAGAGTGTTTGGGCAACTTTCCAGTGATTATCTTACTCATGAGAGCTTGAATCGAGATAAAAAATTTCGACTTTGCTTAAAAAAGAGCCCGCTTAGTAAGGAATGATTTCTTTGGTTCCATGCTCAATCTAGTAGCATAAATCTAAGTCCATTTAATAGACTACAATTCTGAATTTGAGATTACTATATTTTTGTAGATGCTTATGAATATATTTCGTACTTTCTCTGATTCTATGCTAGCAAATGTATATTACCTCATCTAGGGATAATGATACTTCTGTTAGTCACCTCAGACTGTTGGGAGGGAAGTGCTTTAAAATCCAATATAAATGTAAGCTTTTATTTGTTCATGTGGTCATGGTCACCAGAAAGTGAACTGAGGAGAAATTAAAGTTATCATGTTTGAGAGTCCACCAGAGAGATAGTATGTCATAATGCATGGAGAACCAGGAAGGCTTTGAGTTCAAGTATGTCACTGTCACATACTATCTGTGTGACCACAGGCAAGTCACTTCATTCCTCAGTGTTCTTCTAGGCATAGCTAGCATTTATATAGTACTTTACAGTTTGCTAAGGATTTATTATATTTGGTTTGATTCTCACTGCAACATTATGGATGGTGGTGGTGGTGGAGGAGGAGGAAGAGGAAGAGAAGGAGAAGAAGAAAGGGGAGAAAGAGACAGAGGGAGAGGGAGAAGGAAAGGGGGGAGAGAGGGGGGGGAAAGGAGGAAGAAGAAGAAGAAAAACAACAACAACAATGTGGCCATCTATGTATCTGCAAACGCAGTAGAATATTTATATGTGCATTATAATTTGGGCTATGATGATCAGTGTTTTTAAAAATGTTTTGAGCTTTTATAAAATTGTCTTTCAATTATTACTGACAAGGGATCATCAAAGAAGACATAATCAGGAGATTTTTATTTTCTATTTTGTATTTATCTTGAACAATAGAACCTTTTTCTCATATTATTTATTTTGATTAAACTCAGGTCCTCCTGAGTCTAGGGCAGGAGCTCCATCCATTGCACCACCTAGCAGCCCCTATAGTGTGCTTTTAAAATTATCATGTGATATTCAAAGCCCCGGTGAGTAGAACAGCTAGCTTCCTTGAAAATCAGAAATATGACATTTAAGAGCAATACCCGTGTCAATCATAGTCCAACTGAGAATCACAAAACTGGAACAGGATCCTCGAAAACCGCCTCATAAACTGACAAAGAATGTCAAAGAGGAATCGAGCTTAGAGAAAGTATGGTGTGCATTGTAACAATTATCCAGAGAACATTGGTAGATGAAATCAGGAGTGTGTCAGGCAGATGACTTATCAACAAGCATTTATGAAGCTCGTGCTGTGTGCTAGCAATGCAGTATGGAACTGACATGTGGTGGCCCATGAGCACCTTTGCATCTGCACCTAGGGTGTGCCATAGACCACTTCCAAAGGAATAACAGTCTTAGTAACAATGATTTGCACATTAAAAATGTTTGGCCAAAAAGGGAGATGTGCATTTCACATAGCAAAAATGAGGAGGGCTCAGTTTTTCTTTGTCCAAGATTCTAGAAATGAGACAAGGTTTTTTTTAGTGTTTTCATATTGATCAGTTTTATACATAGAAAATCAAGCTGCTTCAAAACTGAAAGGTTAACATTCACCATAATTTAGTAAGAAAGCACAGAACTTCTTTGTGCCTAACTAGGACTGTCTTCTCGGTTAACTCATGTATGGCCAAGGTGTCTTATGAATATCTTTGAAATGTAGAAAGTATCACATATGTCCCACCCTTCCTTTCAGGAATGTTGTTAACTATAAGTGAAATAATATGCCTGTGAACCCTGTCAAGCTTTTCTTGATCATTTTAAAAAACAAAACAAGACAGAAAGAGACTATCAAAAGTGGCCCCACATTTACTTATGTCTCATCTCATGGGCTGCCAAGAGATAATGTACTTGATAAAGTGGTGTCAGTTACTACTGCCTACAGGAAAGAATCGATGCTGACCTCCAGATATGTTAGGCATTTTCTGATTTAAAAATAAAGCATTATTCTATCACTAGGTACTTAACCATTTTACAGAATGATTTAAATCCCAATTCATCAAGCGGTACACAGATGGAATATTACTAACAGCAGTAATTAAATCATAAATCTGTGTTAAAGAATTAGCCAAACCACAGCATCTTAATCCATGTACTCTTTTGTTGGTTATGTTCCTTTGGTTTTGGATTATAGTTTCAGACCACCCAAATAATAGGAAGGTAAGCAAAGCTGTTTAGTTCAAATGTTTCTTCCTAAAAAAAAAAAAAAAAAAAAAAATTTATAAGTGCAGATTGATTAATAATGCGGTGTTGTTTTTTTCTATAGACTGATATGCTTAATAAACATTGATGGTAAATTTTTAAAGGGTAAGAAAAAGGCTATAGCAACATATCACAAAAATTATACACAATAACCAGATTGGTTTTTTTACCTCAAACACAAGGTTTGGGTTAGTGTTAGGGGAACTAAAAACACAATTGACTTTGTTAATAAGAACAATACAAATCAAATATATCTAGATTTAGAAAAAATAACTGCAAATTAAAATTTAAGGTAGCTAAGAAGAGCAGGAGGGAAATACTTTCCAAGATATATAAGGAACTGATTCAAATTTACAAGATAAAAGCTATTACCCATTTGATAAGTGATCATAAGACATGAGGAAATAATTTTAAAGGAAATAAATATATCTCTAGCCATATGGAAACATACCAAATCACTAATAACTACTCTCAAGTACTACCTCACTGGAGTCAGTGAAACAACTCTTTTTGTAGTGGTAAAGAACTGGAAATTAAGGGGTGTTCATCAACAGAGGAGAGGCTAAATTATGCTACATGAATGTAATGAAGTATTGTTGTGCTGTAAGAAATAATGAGCCAGTTTTCAAAGAAACCTGAGGAAACTTGTGAACTGATGCAGAGTAAAATGAATAGGACCAAAAATTTTATACCATAATACCAATATAGTAATAACAGTTTATAATTAAAAACTCTGATCAAAACAGTAACCAACTATGATTCCAGGGACTGATGATGAAGAATATTACCAACTTGACAGAAATGATGGACCAAATAAATATGCAGAACAAGACATATTTTTGGAAATGGCCACAATGGACATCTGTTTGATTAAAACATAAGCATATTTATTACAAAGAATTTGTTTTTCTTTTTCTTTTCTCCCCATGTGATGGGAGGTGGTTAGGGTCGGAGAAAGAAGAAATAAATGTTGATAATTTTAAGAAGATAAATGCTTGGTAATCAAAATATAATAAAATTAAATCTTAACATTTTTCAGTGGCTCCTGACTTAAAAGAAACTTAAGGCTTTAATTGGGCAAATAGAACTAACATTTTCTTTTTGCTTTTTGCTGAGGCAATTGGGGTTAAGTGACTTGCCCAGAGTCACACAGCTATGAAGTGTTAATGTCTGAGGTCAGATTTGAACTCAGGTTTTCCTAACATCAGGACTAGTGCTCTATTCACTGTGCCACCTAGCTGCACTGAACTAACATTTTCTTAAAGATTAAATAGCAATTAGATATACATATTGATATCCACAGGGTTCAAAAGGAATTTGCATAAGCTAAAACTTCAGGGTGGCAGAGAAGTTGCAATAGGCTTCATGAGAGTAACTGAACACGAATTGGATTTTGAAGGGATAGGAAAAAAAAAATAGCAGAATATTTCACACAAAGGAAGTAGTGTGAGCAAAGGAAAGAATGGGAATGAGTAAAATATGTAGGTAGATGGGCAAGAGATTTGCGCTAGGTAAATAGTAGGAAAAAAGTTAGCAAAGTAGAATAAGATTTACTTATGGAGAGCCTTGAAAATCCAACTCCTGGTGGCATGTTCTTTGCAGTAAGTCAGCAGTTTTCAATGGCAGAGGCCAGACTTATGGCTAAACACTGACCATCGACCTATATTCTTATTACAGAATTTATTCAGAATTATTTCCTGAACCGATTATTTTGGTTAACCAGTATCATTCTGTTCTTTTAGTGGTATCCTTTCCAGGCTATATAAATCATTGTAAAATGTAGAATTTATCCCCTACTTTGTGCTTGGCATCATAAAAAGCTGTTGAGTAAAAATATTATATGACTAATGAAGAAAGTAATGTTAATAGAGATTACCTTTTATGAGGTGTTTTTTAAAAAATAGTAACTGAAGAGCTGACTGATGAATTGCATTTTCAAATTTTCAACTTCCAGGAGGAATATCCACAGTGCCATTCTGAGATTCAAATGTGCCTGAAAGGTAATGTCTTAAGTATTAGTGTAACTCTGGCTTTCCTGGCCTTTACTGCCTGAAGAGTGGGTGGGTTAGATTTTAGACCTCCCACTCCTCTCTTTACCCAGTTCTCTAGAACTCTTAAGTGGAACTGAGAGGTGTTTGGGTTCTCTACCATTGATTCCAGTCCTCATTGATAGTGTTCCCCCAAGTATAAGAGGTATCCTCTGAAATCCAGTTCTATTTAGCCACTGAACAGTCAAATTAGATTGTGCCTTTAAAAAAAAAATTAATTTCTAGCACTAACATCTGTCTGCCCAGGTTGCATGTACCTTCGGATTCTAATGTTTATTGTGCAACAAGAAAGTGATATTCGCACACATGTATTGTACCTAGACTATATTGTAACACATGTAAAATGTATGGTATTGCCTGTCGTCAGGGGGAGGGAATAGAGGGAGGGGGGGTAAATTGGAAAAATGAATACAAGGGATAATATTATAAAATATATATATATATATATATAATAAAAAAAAAAAAATACTATAGTGAAAAAAAAAAAATACTATAGTGGACTAACCTAAAAAAAAAAAAAAAAAAAAAAAATTAATTTCAAAAAAATTTAACAACAAAATACACACCATTCACACTTACTAAAGATCTACTACACAGCATTGTCAATTGGTAGGTAGGTAGGTTGGTAGTTTCTAAATGATCTCAGGTCTCCTGATTTCTGATGCACAAATAATGACCATAATTTTCTACAAGAATGCCTCTTCTGAAAACCATACTCTTTCAGTGGTCTAATTTTATAAAGAAGTTAAGAAAAATAAAACAAAAACTATTTGATATTGGCTAAATAAAAAAGTTGGCTGGTGACATAGAATAAATAGACAAAGTTCATAAGGAATCAAATTTAGCTGTTTAATGTTCAAAAAATTCAAGAATATAAACTAGTTGAAGAAGGACTATATTTGGCAAGAACTGCTGAAAAAGCTGAAAAGTAGTCTAGAAGCAAATAGGTTTAAACTAGTGTTTATGCCACATAAGGCAATAAACTGGATATACTATTTGAATATTAAACACACACACACCACAATACAAATTTAACAAAAAATACATAACATGAAAGGGTTACTCCTTCACCCTTAGTTCACCTCAATCTCAGAGAAGAGTTAGGGGATTAGGTTCATAGCATAACTCAGTTCCTATGGAGTTGGAGATACATAAGTTTTCAAAGTTTGGCTTTTTTTTTATTATTATTATTATTAGCATTTTTCTTTGTACTTAAAAGATTAGCCTTAGCCCATGGATGTTACAGAAGCTTTCAAATAAATAGGTAGCTTATCACTGCTCAGCAGAAATCACTGGTTTTAACTTAGGATATTGACTTCATACCTATCTCCCTTCACCCTACCGTCCTTATCCTCTCTACCCCCCCAAAAAAAAAAGAATTCCAAAGCAATCTCTTATGCCTTTTGAAATTTGAAAGTTTGTATGGCAGGTGACATTTTTAGTTGTAATTTTAAGTAAATTGACTTCAGCCAGAATCTCTGGTATGGAGTGAGCTTGGGTCTTCCTCCGTGAGGCATAGCCATTAGTATATGTGTTAATATATATAGTTTTCTGTCCATAAGATACAGCTTTCTTTGATGTTGAAATCTTTGGGACACAATTTGAATGCTCTTTTTTATTTCTTTTTTTTTTTTTTTTCTTTTTTCCTGAGGCTGGGGTTAAGTGACTTGCCCAAGGTCACACAGCTAGGAAGTGTTAAGTGTCTGAGGTCAGATTTGGACTTGGGTCCTCCTGAATTCAAGGCTGGTCCTCTATCCACTGCACCACCTACCTGCCCCGAATGCTCTTTTTTCACTACCTTCCTTTTTGTGCCAGGAGGAATGACATATAACTAACTTCAACAAAGTGATAGCTTAGGTCTTTGGGTTTATTTGTTTTCTTTTCTAACAGAATCAAGATTTTTTTGGAGGTTGAAGAGACTTAGAGGTGATGTGATGACAGAGGTGGGTAAAGAGCCTTTAGAATTTAGCTTTATTATTTGTAAATGTTAAGCAGAGCTGATAGACTATATAAATGGTCAGTACTGTCAATATTCACTATGCTATAATGTAATTACCTTGTTTGCCAGTGGGTAACTGGTAACTGAAGACAGGTAGCTTACATGATTGAACAAGACCCTTGTCCCTCCCATCCCCCTTCATTCTTGCTAAGTATAATTTGTTCTCATCATTTCTTTTTCTTTCATTTTCCTCATCTTTCTTTGTTTTCTTCACTTTTACCTCCAGCTCCCCATCTCCTACTCCCACCTTTTTTTCTTCCTCATCTTCCCAAGGTGACTAAAAATATGTTAACAACTTAATATTTGTAATACTTTAAATCTTATATTTCCTGTTCTGTATTTCTATAAGGACAAACTAATTTTCATCACTGTGATAATAATAGCAGTCCTTTATGTAATACTAAAAGATTTACAAACTGATGCAGAGGGCTGGAACTCTGGAAAGGTATACTTAAATCAAGGGCAGTAGGGTACTCATAGTTAAGCACCTACTCAGTGTGAGATAATGGTTCTCTAAACATATACTTAATGTGATAGTGATGTAATGGGCTCATGTGTGCATGCTCAGTGTGCTGTAGTAATTGTACTGAGGTATTTAAGGGAGTCTCAGACACAGAAGACTCAGCCATCAACACAGAGAAGACTTGAGACTCCAGATTCTAGACTCCAGACTCCATCTTTGACCAGCCTTGTGGTGGCTTTCCTGTCTTCATCACTTCTCCACCTAAAGACCAAGACCAGTTCAGAGGTCCTCCAGAAAGCTAGTCCCGACATTACATTTAATACAGTCTTACACTGACTGTACTAAGATTTTGGGGACACTTTATATACAGAAATTATTTTGACTCTTACAATTTTGCCCTGTGAAGATATGTCATGTTATCTTTTATAGCTAGAAGAAACCTTCTAATGTAACCATCTCATTGTACAGGTAGAGAAAATGAGTCAAGGACAAAATTCAAGTCTCTTATCCTTATACTGTTTTGTCTTCTTTATTTGATTTTTCCTCTGAGTCAGGCTCCTTTTGGTAGGGAGAAAATAATTTGCCACACCTGACTCTGCATGGCCTATTTGTTTATTTATGATATTTCTAGAAGGCCTAGCTTTTGGAAATAAAGAGTAAAGTTGGCTTGGGGGGAAAAAAAAATAAGGGGAAAAATTAGGCAAATTTAGCTTCTCCACTTCTTTCAGTATCAGTTGTGCTGCCCCAGCTACTTACCAAGATCCTTGACTGTTAAGTTGTGGGGCTCTTCATTTCTCACTGTCTTCTCCTTCACTTAGGTCTTATGTTTCCTTTCCTGTGGCTTTATTCCATTGATGCTATTCTGTTGAATTTTGATATTAATGAATGCTAATATTTGCTAATATACACACCTCACCCAAAATGATTTTGGGGGGAGTTGTGGCCTATGGGACTGTTAACTATAGGCTACTGCTGCAGTTATTCTCATAATTGTCATCTCTCAAGTCAAATGTCTTCCTCATTCAGCTGGGACAAAAGCTCCCCAAGCCTCCAGCTTTGAGCACTTATTCCCTCTAATTTGTTTTTAGCAGATCACTATACCCATTAGCAGCTGTGCTGCAGCCCGTGCTGGCACATACCTATAAATGAATAATTTAAACAAATTAAATTATTCAGTTTAAATAAGGGCATGATTGACTTCACAATTCTGATTCTACTTTAGCTGCCAAGAAGGAAATCCTCTGCTCCCTTTGGAAATGGGCCTAGAGCTAGATCTGGCTTTCCATCCAGTAATTCCACAAATGTTTATTAAGGGCTACCTAGTATGAGGCACAGATGGTGCTAAGCTACAAAAACAAAAGAGAAAGTGCAGGGCCTTGAGAGGCTTACATTTTCCTAAGCAGATACAAAGGAGCTGAGAATTACACATTGGGGAAATGTTTTATTCTTTTGGTTAGCTATTTTCCCTAAAGAAACCTTTCAGCAGATTGGGTCCCAATCTAAGCCACTACACCTTGGGCAGTAGCCCTCCTCTATTCTGAAGTCTTTTCTGAACCTTGCTTTTGGTAATCATTTTCTTTCTCTCTCGCCCCAACTTAGCACACTAGTATTGTATCTCTCTTATGCAAGTCTCATATATTATTTTAGCTATTGGTGGATTCTTTGAAGCTAAAATCTATGGGGACAGGTACCATGTATTAGCTAAGTTTTTATTTCAGTACTATGTACAGCTCTCTGCACATATTAAGTGCTTATTAATTATTGAATGTAAAGTGTTCCTGGGAGGATATTACAACATTGCAGGTGAGAAGCAAATGGAGAAGGCATTCCAATCCAAGGGAATAACATGAAAAAAGTCAAGTAATATAAATCAGTGGCAGTGTAGTCAGCTTTATTAGAACAGCAAAAGAATAGCTAGAGAAGTTCTGAGATAATAGAGGTGAGGCAGTTTCTAGATGATTTTGAGAGCCAATCAGAGAATACTGTCTACTTTAATGAGTTAGGGAATAGGAGACCTTGAACTTTTTTTTTATAGTGGAAGAACGATAATGACAATGTGTTGTTAATTTAGAAAATTATCTGACAGTAGTATATACAATGAATCACAAGAAGCAAGAGAGCCTATCTAGAGCTGGAAGGAACCTAAAGGGCCATCTGGTTTCATTCAGTTTAAAAGATACATCCAAAATCATTCAGATGAAAATGGCAGGGTAAGGTCTGAAGATTCATCCTCTGACCCTGAAATCCAAGGTTCTGCCCAATGATTGTACTAGAGCCCTGAAATGAGCAAGGTTGTTTAAGAGACCATTCCAGGGAGCTAGCTTTGAGAAAGCTTAGACTAGTATTTCAGAGAGAAAAAAATGCATAGGATAACAAATGTGGCAGTATTGATGAAGAGAAAATGAATGAAGAGTGAAGGAAAAGCAAGTTAAATATGACTTTAGAACATAGGTAACTGGGAAGAGTTGTTGCTGATATTTACAGAAGAGAGAAAAGGTGAAAAAGGAAATAGTTTTGGGGGAAGATGTCAAGCGCTAGATCTCCAGCTTTTTGTTGTTGTTGTTGTTGTTGTTTTTTTAGTTAATATATTCAATTCCTTTGAGGAAATAAGAGAATAGAACAGGTAAGGATTATTTTCCTTGAACTTAAATCAGAAAGGAATCTAATTCCCCCCCCTTTTTTTTTAAAAGAGGAGTTTTATTTTCTCCTGAGAAACATTAAGAAGGTACACCAAGGATAAACACAGCCTCCTCTTCCCAAGTCAATGAAGGGATAGCCTTTCTTCCAATTAAATAATATCCACCACAGTTATATAACAAGTTTCACCTTCCACCTCACTCCCACTTTGAGCCATATTATTACAAAGAAGGATGCCCTCCAGCAGTACCACTTCTTGGTCCCCCAAACCTTTTCTGGGAGGGAGTTTCTTAGACCATTCCAAAAGAAATTCTGCCAATTAAGAGAGACCTGAGCTTCTTCTCCAAGGTCCATGGAGCTCTCTGTGGGCATAAGGACCTAGACCTTAGGTCAGCTCTCTTCTGGGGAGGGAATAAAAACTGTTTATTCTTATCAGACAGAAATCACTAGACAAATTTGCCTGTGCAGGCTGGAACTTAGATATTCTTAGTTTTGATTTACCACCCCCTTCTCTCTCATAAGAGCTACCCTCTGATCTGCCTTAGTCACCATTGTGTCATCAGTGTAGTGTGTTAGATACTACCTTGGGAAAAGAGTCTCTTTCGGGGCTCTCCTGATGATAATATGGTGATTTGGAGGAGAGTTAGATAGTCCTGGAGAATAAAGGTGAAGGTACATTGGTCTTCTCAGGTGAGAGCAAACCATTCCTGACCAGTGTCAGCCACAAGAATAGAGGGGGAAAGCATTGGCAAGGTTGTTAGCCCCTACCACTCAACTAGTAGTTGATCCCTGGAATGATATGAGTTTGATCAACTTCCTATAGTCAGTCAGTGAACAAGAATTTATTAAACACCTGCTATGTGCTCTGTATTAAGCACTGAAGTATAGAAAAAGAGGGACAAGATACTTCATGCGCTCAAGAGGTAGTATAGAGTGAGAAGAGGCCCAGAACAGAGTACTGAGGGATATCTATGGGATGGCATAATTTGGGAAAGAATTCAGCAAAGGACAGAGAGAAGGAGCAGTCAGATAGGTTAGATGGGAAAACCAGGCTGTCTTGGTCCTGAAAACAAAGTCAACATCAAAGGCTATAAGGAGTCAAGGAGAATGAAGATGGAGAAAGAACCATTGAATTTGATAACTAAAAGATCACTAATGACTTTGGGGAGAGCAGTTTCAGTGGAATAAGGTCAGAACTCAACTAAGAAGAGAAAGGAGAGAAAGTGGAGGTTGCTGTTGTAGCCGGCCTTCCAAGTTTATCTACAAAAGGCAGAGGAGATAGAGGAGGATGCTTAGAGAGAGATCCATGGGAGGGTTTTTCAAAAGAGAAGGAAGAGGAAGAGATGGAAGATAAGTGAGAATAGCCATTACAGAAGGGACAGTCTGTGAGAAGAAATGAAATGGAGGGAGATCTTAAAAGCCATGGAGAAGTAATGGACACTGGACCTTGTAATTTCTCACCCTGTTCTTTGACTTCCCTCCACCCTTCAGCTCCTTCCCAGGCCAGCACCCCTGCAGAGGCTGCCTTCCCTTCCCTTCCCTCTCAGCCTTGAAGGGCACTGGCCCCCTTCTGTGCTAGCTTCCACGGTGGAGTCCCTGGTCTGGCCTTGCCAAACCCCACCTGTGAATTACCTCCACCTTCTGCCAGGTAAGCTCCTATCTACATAGTGCTGAGGGCCGGGGTGCTACCAAAGGGTGCCATACAGTCTCTTACCATTAACACCATTGTGGCCTTGGTGCACATGCGTGGACTATTCCAGGAACCTTCTGGTGGGTCTCCCTGCCTGAAGTCCTTTTCTAGATCCGGTCACTCCTTCCCTCTGCTGCCAAAACGATCTTCTTAATGTGCAGCTGTTACCATGTTACCACCTTAATAAACTCAACTGGGGCAATGGGATTACACAGTGAATGGAGTCTAAAAAACCTGAGTTCAAATTTGGCCTCAGACACTTAACACTTTCTAGCTGGGTAAGCCCGGGCAAGTCACTTAACCCGAATTGCCTCAAATAAATCAGGTTGTTCCTTTTGCCTTCCAGCATCAAATATAAACATCCCATCTGGCTTTTAAAGCTCTTCATTTTTTTGACTCCTTCCTACTTTTTCAGTCTTCTTAAAACTGATTCCTTCCCATGGACTCTGCAGCCCAGTGACATTGGCCTGTTGCTGTTCCTTCAGCATGACATTCCATCTCCTGCTCTGTCCCCGCCCGCCCCCCCCCCCCCAAAGCATTCCCTCTTCCCCTGTGCCTCCTGGCTTCCTTCAAGGCTCAGCTCAGTCTCACCTTTCACAAGGGCCTCTCCCCATCCCCCTGCTCCCTCATGAGCTCCCTGAGGGATTCTCACTTCGGCCTCTATCTCCAGGGCCTATTTGCTTCACATGTAACAGGCATTTATACTCAGTGCTTGCCAACTCACTGGGCTCTATGCTTTCAAGAACTCCCTGCTTCAATCCATGAGCCGCCTCATCTTTTCCTATAAGGTGAAGGTGTAGTTTCTACCTCATAAGTTTGCTGTGGGGAGCAAGTGAAACAATGTACAAAAAGTGCTTTGTCAACCTTAAAAGGGACTACATAAATGGCAGGTGCCATAAAGCATAAAGTCTAATGCTTTAGCCACTATGCCTAACTTCCTATGCAGTCTCAGAATGATCAAACTACATATGCCACATAGAAAATAGAGGCCTGTCTTTAGATAGCTAAATAGGTTCTTTAACTGCAGCAGTATATATTCATTTCCATTTTAAAATGTGTCATTTGCATTTGTTCCAATAAACACATTAAATAAGTAGTTAACCTAGTCTTGTTTTCCACAAATCTCTTTTTTACCTTCCTAATAAAAATGCAATACTCAGTACTCTATCTTAAAATATCTCAGTACTCTAGTCAATTCATCTCCTACACAACATTAAATATTTTAGTGGAACTATTTAAATTTTTTGATTGAATGGAATTTATATTCCTACTTTAAAATGGAGATGAAGCAAATGGTGTATCAAACTGTTTTGAACACAAAGGCTTTTTTAAAAATTGGCCAAAAAAATTCTTAAATCTATTTTTACTGCTGTCATTCTGGTGTCTAGAAGCCAAGAAATCTTAATAATTCACACTATGAATTATAAATGACTAATCACAACTGTATTCCTTTTGTGCAAAAGAATACTCAGACTGTTTAAATTTGTCTATATTTGTTGGCACAGATGTGTACTTTTCATTTACAGAACACAAAAATGATTTTTTTAATCTTTTGAGGACTATGAATGACTTAGCTATTCACAATGATTCAAAACAGTTTTGAAGAACTTGTAATGAAAAATGCTATCCATCTTCAGAGGAAGAAATGATGGGGTCTGAATGCAGATCAAAGCAAGCTTTTTGTAAACTTTATTTTTCTGAAGGGTTTTTTTAGGCAGCCCCTCTGCTTTCTTTCACAACATGGATAATATGGAAATATGTTTTGCATAACTACACATGCATAATCTATATCAAATTGCTTGTTTCCTCAAGCAATGGGGTGAAGAGGGAGGGAGGGAGGGAGAAAATTTGGAGCTCAGAATTTTTTAAAAATCAAATGTTAATTGTTTTTACATGTTATTGAGGAGAAAACAATATAAAAATTTTCTCTAGAAAAAAAATTTTAAGTTTGTAACTATGATAAGAAAATAAGAGGAAAAAAGCTTATTTAAAATTCTGACATCTCATGGAAGGAGCTTTATTAACCTCAGGTTCTAGCTTCTCAGACTCGATGGGCACCTTAGACCAACTCAGTTACCATACCCTGAGAATTACTGACCAGATAGATTCTGTTTCCAGATGGAGAAATGAGCTAAGTGCCACAGTATCCTTTATTGCAGATCCTTGATGTCTTAGGACAAAATAAATCTCCTCACTTAAATGTTCAGGGAGTGTGAGGGCCTGATTTTGTGCCAATATTATACCTGAATTAAGAGGGCCATTTGGCATGCTCTTAGCAAGTTGAGATGAAAGAGAAATGGCCTTGTGAGTATTCTGATAGTAAAGTTGGAGGAAGAGCCCTACAGACAGGAAGGTAGGAGGGGAAGGGACTCACTTGAGAATGAGACTCTGCCTAGCTCCAAGTCATTAGGCACTGATCATACATGAAGAGGCCTCTCTGTGGGAGCTGCAGCATGTTTCTCAGACAAACATGGGCTGAGTGCTGGAGGAAGCTGCCTGGAAGGGGAAAGAAAGACCAGTATTCTGGGCTGCACAAGTTGGACTGACTGCAAGTTAGACCCAAAGTAAACTGGGCAGGAGCATTCATGCATAGCTCTCAGCTTCTTGGATCTTTGCAGTGAAAGCTGAGGGGTGGCTACCCATGGAGCTGCTGGCAGCCCAAGGGAAGAATGTAGCCTGATAGGGTGGAGGCACACTAGGCAGGGTTCTCTGGCCCAGAGACTCCTGTTCCTTCTGAGATAGGAATGAAAGTCTGGAAGGTTGAATGGAGGCAGAAATGGAGGAATTCTGTGACTTATCCTAACACTGCTTCCCAGGAGAGGAAGCTAGTGTCTCCCTGCCTTGAGGGAATAGAATGTGGGCGGAGCCCCTTCACCCAAGAGACACAACTGGACAAAGGCTTCTTAGTCCAAAAGGCTCTCTCTGCTTTGGCGTCCTGTGGTCTAGAAGTCTTCTCTGAGACCGTCCTTTATTCCGTCAGCCAAATTTGCCATGGCATGCATTTTGTCCCTTGTTAGGTAGCTGAGAACAGAGAGTTATTTGAACCTAATTTTGTAAAGATGTATGCCCTTTGGGGCCATCTGGGTGGCCAGAATAGACAACCAGACCTGGAGTCAGGAAGACCTGAGTTCAAATTTGACCCTAGACACTTACTAGCTATGTGACCTGGGCAAATCACTTAACACTGTTTGTCTTAGTTGCCTCATCTGTAAAGTCAGCTGGAGAAAAAAATGACAAACTACTGTAGTGTCTTTGCCAAGAAAACCCCAAATGGGATCACAAAGAATCAGGCAAGACTGAAAATGTCTAAGCAGCAAAGTGGGGGAGGTAGACGGAAGATGGAATACCTAAAGGAAATGAATTGATAGATTTGATTTATTGCCCCACCATCTTATTAAGATCTGCCACACTATGCCTAGTTTATTTGAAAGGCAATTAATACTGCTTTCTTTTCTACCCATATGACTTTCAGACTTAGCCTCCCCGACCATACAACCATACAAATGTAAACTGAAAATTAAAGCAGGATTTTGGGGTAGTTATGGCCTGAGCAAAGAGTGCATTCAATAAAAAGACATTTTGGGAATAGAGGAAGAAATCACAGAGATCACTGCTACTTTGCTAAATAGGCTGAGGGGGATTACATCAAAGTTTGGGTATAGTTCCTGAATCATGAGATTGATTTTTTTTTTTAAGTAATTGATGGCCAGTTTATAAAGGTACTTGTAAAACTACACCCAGAAATTAAGTGACAAAGTACTAGGGACCCTTCAACTACACCGAAGCTTTAATTATCTTCTAAAGCATCTACTTCATTGGGAAAATCCAGGGAGACTACAGAAGGGAGGGGGTGTGATGGGTTTTTGTGAAGGTCCTTTCAACAATCTTTAGTCATGTTTTTGTAATAGAGCTAAATGGAAACCCTTAGTTATCCAAATCATCCCACATAGTTAATATTTTATATTAGGTCCCCCTGAAGTGAAAGATATTTCTTCTGTAGTGATGAAGATGAAGGAAGCTAGAATGTTTCATTATAACAGATTCCCTTCCAACAATCCTGTGTTATCTGTTTCAAAAGATAAATGTTACCTTCTAATTGTAGGTATCCCTTAGGGTTCCGTCCTGGACCTTCTTTTCTTTTACCACTATACTACTTTATGGCTCTCCCATAAAATCAGATCATATCCTCTGCAGATTGATCATTTTGCATCCTCTGCCTATTCTTAGTCTTTTGATTTGTTTCTTGTATTGTTATTGTTAGTAACTCCAATATTCTCAAATAATAGTGTTGATAATAGATATTCTTGGTTTATTCTTATCTTAGCTTGTTTCCATTTCATATAATGTGTAATCGTGGTTTTAGATATTATTTACCATATAACAGGTTCATTATTCATCTGCTTTGTGATTTTCCTCATAAAAATGGATGTTTTTGCAACAAAACTTTTCCCATATATATAATAGTGATATAATGGTTGATATAATGATGTGCTTTTGAACATTGTTTTAATATGGCTGATACTGAACCAACCCTTCATTCATGATATTAATCCAACCTAGTTTTATTGTACAATCGTTTTCTGTGTTAATATAAACTCTTTACTAATATTTTATTTAAAAGTTTTAATGTATATCAAGGAATTTGGCCTTTAGTGCCTTTTTCTAATTGCTCTCTCTGTCAGTACTAATATTTTATTTCTTTTTAGAGGAGTAATTTGGCCAGTGGGATTCCCTTATTTCCTATTTTTGGAAACATTTTATTTATGCAATTTTAGAGTTAATTGAACTTTATTATTTGATAGAATCAATTGTGAATCCAATTGGATTAAGGTTGTCCCTCCCTTTTGAAGTTCATTTATTCAGTTTCTTTTTTCTGAGATTAATTTCTTGGGTTTTTTTTTCTATTAATCCAGGTTCTTTTATATACTTTTGATATCCATTAATTTCATTCAGAACTTTAGTATGTAATTAAGCAAAACAATTTCTAATAATTTCCATTATTTCTTCATTTCTTATATTTTTTCTCTCCTTCCTTCTTTTCTTTCTTTCCTCCTTTCCTCTTTCCTCCTTCATTTTTTCTTTCTTTTCTCTCTCTCTCGGTCTATCTGTCTGTCTTTCTTTCCTTCTTTTCTAACAATCTGACTCTTGTAGGCTTCTGATCCTTGATTCACAGTAGGATGATCACCAATGCAGGCTCCAGGAATCTTTAACTAGATTCTGTGCTGCAATTTGATCCATAATTTCCAGCCTTAGCTACCCTGATATCCTTTGTTTTCTAAGCTGGAAGACTTCTGAGTATGCGCACCAGATTAGGTTTTTCTATCCAGATCCCTTTCTTGATGCCTTTCAGACTTATTATTGTTTCTTTGTATAGACCTAAACTGCTAAAATGTATTCACTGTAATTTTCCCCTTGATTTTCTTGATCATTTTTGGGATGGTGAATTTTTTTCCCCTTTATCTTTTTCCCCCTCCTTTTTAAATATTTTCCTAGAATGTCTATCAGAGAACTGGACTTTTTCTGTTGTCCACTCATCTCACCATCTTGAAGAGAGACTATCATGCACTATCTTGATTTTCCATAATGGTTAGTATGAAAATTATTAAACAGATAGTGATAGAATAGACATTAAATAATGGACAGAAAAATTAAATGATCCACTCGTATACCACACTACTGCTGGGATTATTTAAAGACAAAGGATAAGAATTTTACCATTTCAAAATATTAGGCTTGTGTTGATACCTATAACCTTTTAGGATTTATCTCTTTTACAAATTTTATTGATAATAAAAATGCCCATGGGTTCTTGGCCTCCTGATTCAGAAATGAAATTATGTTTGGAACCTGTTATACATAAAGAATAATACTTAATCATTTTCGATGATTAGTCATCTTAACTATATAAGATTATGCTGATAGTGTTCTCACTACAGATGGTTTCACTAAAATGTGTTTTTTTTATTGTTTTGACCAAAGTATGTTGAAAATACTACTTCCCACAAATAAAATAAATAAAGCTTATTTGTTGAGGTCATCTTAAAAGCATAATCATTTAAAATTATCTGCTAATGTACAAAATTGGATTTATTATTTTGTTAACATTTGCATAAAATGCAATTATATAGAAATTGATATTCACTAAAAGCTTATAGTAAACTAGACCTTAGAAAATAGGATATGTACCATTTTAATGTCTAATTTGAGATGCCCAGATGGTGCTTTAGTATAGAAACATAAAATCGGTGAGACATAATTCATTGATTCCATTAGAGATTTGTTAAAATAACCTTGACTAAGAGTGTTTTAAGTTATGTTAGAATCTCACTTATAAATATCAGGGTGTTTTTTTTGGGGGGGGTCCTTTGTTGAAAATTTATGTGGATCATAGTCAAATACTTTCACTAGGACTTTTTAGTTTGATAATATTGGTACCATAAGGTCATTGATTATGACAGTATTTTTTAAAATTGATATAAGGATTCCCTCAGTTACCACAAATACTGCTATTTGGGAATTATCACTATTGATCTTGGTTTCTTCAGTTCAATTAAACAAGCATTTAAATACCTACTATGTACCAAATCCTAGAGCTGCAAGGGCAAAATCAAAAAGACCCTTCCTTAGTCTTATTTGAACTTTTATTTCTTCACTTCTAAAACTGGAGAGCTGGTTTAAACAAAATTCCCCTTCAGATCTAAAATTCTATGGTTGTGTGATCAATAATTTAAACAGGCTTCAAAATTCATTATCAAGAAGTACTTCTTTGAAATTAGAGCTGTCCAGAAAGAAATGGCTTAGGCTGTCCCTATATACAGAGTTAATTTCCTTCTGGAAACTCCTGGAATTGGGAAGGCATGAGTTGAAATTCAGCCTCTGGCACTTAATAGCTATGTGACCCTGAAAAAGTCACTACACTGTATTTGCTTCCGTTTCCTCATTTGTAAAATGAGCTAGAGAAAGAAATGCAAGCCACTCCAATATTTTTGCCAAGAAAACTTCCAAAGGGAGTATGAAAAATCATACACGACTAAAAACAACTAAACAATAATGGGATTTCTTTAAACAAAACATGTGGATGGCTAGTTTACCCATTAGAGATACTGTAGAGGATGTATTAGTTGGACTGGAAGGCCTTCAAGGATTCCTTCAAATACCTATGATTCTCTATATTTGAATGTATCTCTTTGATATGGGAGCAGATCACACTCACCCCTCATCTTATAATGTCTTATTTGTTTCTTTCAGTAATTCTTCTATGGGAGATCTCAGTTCACTGGGTGAAGAGATAGAGAAAATAATAAGTATTACATTTGCATATACTTAAGACATTTAAAGAAATTAGTAATAGAAAGTTCAAATTGATCTTTTGTTTTTTCATTATCCATGTTTCCAAAACCATTCCTCCTCTCTGTTGAGGTTATTCCTTATCACAAAGAATAAAAAAGAAGTTTTCAGACTTGGATTCAAATCCATGTTCTGCCTTTTATTTGTAACACTGGGCAAGTCATTCACTTTACCTATAGCAACCACTTACTTATATGCCTCTTGATATATATCGTTTTCTCTCACATGACATGAAAAACCTAAGGGAAGGAACTGTTTTGGGACTATGTTATTTTTTGTCTTAGTATTTCTAGCACTTGGCATAGTGCCTAGCACATAAACCCTTAATAAATGCTTATTGTATTATATGAATGATACAGTAATTATTGTAGAATCGTCAAAAACAAACGCCAGAGTTTTTTTTTCCATTTTGTATAGGATAATTTTTACAAAATTTAAATCTAAACATTAAGTATATTATGTATGAGGTACTGTGCTACATACTGCAGTTACATAATCAAAATAAAATTGTCCTTGCCCTCAAAAAGCTTATATGCTGTTATTGGGAAGCATAATGTATACAGATAAGTAAATCTAATGCACAGCCCAGAACTCAAAGATCTATTTGCTTATATAGACCAAAGTCAATCTTTGCCACTTTTCAGACAGCCTGCGAAATAAGACAATCAGTCTAAAATGAAAGGTTTAAACAAAGAAGAATTCTGAGAGTTGGGCTAAAATCAGTCATTTTGAAGCTGGTAGAATTTTTCTCATTTCTAAGGATTATACTTGAACCCAGGGAAAATCCTTACAATCTTCTTATTCGAGGCTATTCTACTACTCTCCTTTAATCTCTTCTTTTCAAATCTACATCTTCATTTCTATATTTTAGTCATCTTGCCAAATCTTAATGTTATATAAGATCTGAGAGAGTTTGGGATATTGGAATAAAATCTTCTCCGATACCCCCCTCCCCACATACACATACATATACACACACAAACATAAAATGAGAATCATGTTTATGAATAAATTAATAAGTGAGTGAATAAGTAATGAATAACGTAAGACAGAGATGTGAAATTATCCCCTTGTAAAAGTCACCTGATTACCATATAATTGTCATAGGTTTATACTTACTTTAATAATTTAATACATTTATATTCATTACTGTAGTTAACCTGAAGTCATCGATTGAAATCTAAATACCTTTACATTGTGTTTACTTTTATGTTATTCTGTGTAGTAAAATATAACTTCTGACTTTTGGCAACCTCATTGTCATGATAAACTTTCCTGTTCCTTTGCTACCTTGTCAGTGCAAGTTTTGACTTTAATTTTGACTTTAACTAATCTTGCCTCTCCTTCTAATCTACCACTCCACCGTCAAATTCTTATTCATTACGTACAGATTTTATGTCACTGTTGCTTAAAACACTTTATACACTCATGTAGTTGGAAGAGTTCCCTTCCTGAAACAAATTCTGAAAAAAAAATTTTATATGAGGCAAGGATCTGTTTCATTTCTTAAAATTTATTTTATTATAACTTTTTATTGACAAAACATATGCGTGGGTAATTTTTCAACATTGACCCTTGCAAAACCTTTTGTTCCAAATTTTCCTCTCCTTCACTCTACCCCCTCCTTTAAATGGCAGGTAGTCCAATACGTGTTAAATCCAATATGTGTATACATATTTATACAGTTTATCTTGCTGCACAAGAAAAATCGGATCTAGAAAGGAAAAAAAAAACCTTAGAAGAAAACAAAAATGCAAGTAAACATCAACAGAAAGAGTAAAAATGCTGTGTTGTGGTCCCCACTCAGCTCCCACACAGTCCTCTCTCTGGGTGTTCATCACAAGATCATTGGAACTGGTTTGAATCATCTCATTGAAGAGAGCCATGTCCATCAGAATTGACTGTCATATAGTCTTGTTGTTGCCGTATATAATGATCTGTTCTGCTCATTTTACTTAGCATCAGTTCATGTAGTCTCTCCAACCCTCTCTGTATTCATCCTGCTGGTTGTTTCTTACAGAACAATAATATTCTATAACATTCATATGGCATAACTTATTCAGCCATTCTCCAATTAATGGGCATCCACTCCGTTTCCAGTTTCTTGCCAGTACAAATAGGGCTGCCACAAATATTTTTGCACATGTGAGTCCCTTTCCCTCCTTTAAGATCTCTTTGGATATAAGCCCAGTAGAAACAGTGCTGGATCGAAGGGTATGCACAGTTGATAACTTTTTGAGCATAGTTCCAAATTGCTCTCCAGAATGGTTGGATTCTTTCACAGCTCCACCAATAATGTATCAGTGTCCCAGTTTTCCCACATCCCCTCCAACATTCATTCATGTCTTTTCCTGTCATTTTAGCCAATCTGAGAGGTGTGTAGTGGTATCTCAGAGTTGTCTTAATTTGCATTTCTCTGATCAATAGTGTTCCAAATCACTATTTGTGATTTGGAACACCTTTTCATGTGACTATAAATAGTTTCAATTTCTTTGTCTGAAAATTGTTCATAAGGGATTTGTTTTATTTTGCATGTTTTCTTAATGTTCTTGGGTTGTTGGTTTTTGTTTTTTTAAGAGAGGAGAGATTTCATTTGAACTTTTTGTCTCCATTTTATAAAGAAATAATATTTGTGTCCCTTACGAGTGGTCTCTGTTTAAAGACTTCTGGAGATGGAGATTGGCAATCCATTCCATTATTGAACAGTTTTAATTATTAGCAAAAGTTTTTTCCTATATTGGAACCATAATCTCCATCCCTGTAACTTTCACTCACTTAAACAGAACCAATTACTGCTGCTCTCCAGAACCAAGCAAATCTGTTACTTCGGTGACTCCCTAATGCCAGCCAAATTCAAGCCCATGTGCTTTTGCCTTTGTTCAAGTCCTCTAAAATCTGACGCCACCTCCTTTCCAACCTCATTTCACACTATTTATATCTGTATAGTTTAATGCTTCAGCCAGTCCAGACTACTCGCCATTCATAGGGTCCCTGCCCCATATTGTCCTGCTTCCAAATTTTTGTCCATTCTCAGAATAGCTCTCTTCTTTTTACCCACCATTCTAAGTGTTGAAATTATATCCATCATTCAAGACCCAGCTCAAATGTTATTATTCTTAAAACCCTACCTTCTTTACTCTCTGCTCAACTACTACTTTCTTCTAGTATATTTAAGTTCCACTTTATATTCTATTGATTTCTGTATATTTTATCCCTCTGCATTGTTGTAAACTTCATTAGTGAAAGGTACTATAATGCCGACTATAGTGTTGAACACAAAATTGGCATCTAAAAATGTTTGATTTGCATTGATAGTAGTCAATAGTTAACTTAATTTTTTCTGGAGAATAATAAATCTATTAAGTTTATTTTTTAGAAGTTTTTTTTTTTAATCTTTGTAAGCCCTCAAGACCACCAAATATAAATGGAGGGAAAATCTTATGAAGATGTTTCAAGAACTTAAAAAAAAAATCATATAACTTAGAAGAATTTTAGTTTGCTTGTATGCATTTTGGAATTATCCAAAGTTTATCCAAAGTCTGAGTTTTTATATTGGGCATCCTTAGCTTCAAAATAGCTCTTTATCTTTTTTTTTGTTCAGTCTTCCTCCCTGGCTTGGGACTTGAGTCTTTTAAAGACCAGGCTCTGCACATATCTGGTGGGACTGTTATAGCTTTCTCTGAATCTGGCCTTCTTATCTTTTCTATACATATTGAGTACTTTGCTCTTTAAGAATCACAGTACTGGCTTGAGCTACAAGGATACAGACTTTCATCAAGCTCTTTGCAGTTAGATCAAGAACTCAGTTTGATTGCTGGTCTCCTGGACTATCCAGGTTCCAGATCCTGGTTTGAGTCAAGGCAGCAGAGCAGCAGTTTTGTTTTTAGATGGTTCTTTGGCAAAGAGTGGTTGCCCCTCACCCTAGTCAGAGAGCTGAAAGGCTCAGCAGGATCAGCTCTGTGCTCCTGGCCTAACTATGTCTTAGGCTAAGGTTTAGATTCAAGATTCTACTTTGGGCAACCAGCAGTCCCATTCAGTGCCCTATGGCCTGGCCTTTCTTAGCCATCTCTCCACCCCCTGTTCTGAGCTTTAGCTACAAAATAAGTCAAAGAACCCAGCCCACCCTATTCTAGAGTTCCTGCCTTGTTCTCTTGCCTGTGGGTGAAATTTGTGCTTTTAGGCTCAAAAAATGCCCCTCTATGGTTTCTCCTTATATTTCCTAATAACTTCTCAGTCTGGTGGCCTTGGATCTTTGGTAGTATAGTTAGCTGCCTTCTAGTCCAATAGCTTGGCTAATTTCCCCAGGAATGTAGAGGACAAGGATGTGTTCAGAGTAATAACATACTAATAGAATCATGATATACAATAAGAAATGTTAACTACTAGATGAAATATGGTACATGTTTTCCAAATTGCCTAAGTATTTTATTCTTTGATATGAAAAAATATGCATCCTGTATAAATTTTAGAAAGTTTATTTGCATGGTCAACAAAATGTTGATAACAATAAATATTCCCATATGAGGAAGCTTCTTAGGGGAAGCCATTTATTTCATCCACATTTCATACAGTGTCTGGCATATAATAGGTACCTAATATTGTTATTGAGTTGTGTCTGACTCTTAAAGACCACATTTAGAATTTTCTTAGCAAAGGTACTAGAATAATTTGTCATTTCCTTCTCCAGCTCATTTTGCAGATGAAGAAACTGAGGCACATAGGGTTAAGTGACTTGCCCAGAGTTACATAGTATTACTAGTGTAAGTGTCTTAGGCTGTATTTGAACTCATATATATGCGACCTTGTTGCCCTTTGGCACCTAATAAATACGTGCTAATTGATTAGCTTAGCTTTTCATTGAGAAAACATTTTTGCTTTGCTGCAATTTAGAAAAATAAATTTAATTCCTTTCCTCTTACTCTCCCAGCTGCCTACTAGTTTTAATTTGAATAGAAGAGAGCTAGGAAAATGTTCTTTAGGATCACAAAATTTTATTTCAGCAAGGATCTGAATGATCATCTAGTTTAACGCATCATTTTACAGATAAACTGAAAATCAGAGAGTTTGATTTATTCGAGGTAACATAGACTAATTATTGACAGAGCCACGACCAGACTTTCCAGGTTTCTTTCTTCTATAACTTTGAGATTGTTTGGACCTATAGATTTATATGAAGTCAGCCTGGATATAGTTCTCCATCACTTTCCCCATGTAAATGGTGATTTTTTTTTAAAAATACTCAATTGATATTTATTTTCTCTCTCTCTCCATAAAAGAGTAGAAGGGAGTGAAGGGGAAAATAAAACTCATAAAGCATACACATTGTCAAACAAAACAAATTCTCTCATGGGCCATATCCAAAAAGTTTTATATATAAGACACTGTGTCTTGAGTTTGTCACTTCTCTGTCAGGAAGCGCATAACACTGTAAAATTGTCTAATAATTATAATCTGATCACATTATCTACTCACTGTCTTATGGATTTTTTCTTTTTCTCTTTTCCATTAGATATGGTCTGAATATGCGTTGCTTGGCAGCTCGGGTCAACTACAAGACTTTGATTGTCATCTGTGCGCTCTTCACGTTGGTCACAGTCCTGCTGTGGAATAAGTGTTCCAGTGATAAGGCTATTCAGTTTCCACGAAACTGGAATAAAGGTCTGAGACCAGACGGATTAGAAAAAAGAGCAGCAGCTTCTGAGAGTGACGATAGCGTGAACCATGCAGCCAGGCAGCAGCCAGAGGAAGCATCCCCACAGGAGCAGCAGAAAGCTCCCCCTGTAGTTGGAGGCTTTAACAGCCAGGGCAACAGAGTTCTGGGACTCAAGTATGAAGAGATTGACTGTCTGATAAATGATGAACACACAATTAAAGGAAGGCGAGAGGGAAATGAGATCTTCCTCCCCTTCTCTTGGGTAGAGAAGTACTTTGAAGTTTATGGGAAGATGGTCCAGTATGACGGCTATGATCGGTTTGAGTTCTCTCACAGTTATTCCAAAGTCTACGCACAGAGAGCGCCTTATCACCCTGATGGAGTGTTCATGTCCTTTGAAGGCTACAATGTGGAAGTCCGAGATAGAGTCAAGTGCATAAGTGGTGTGGAAGGTTAGTGTCACTGCCTAATTCTTCTGGGACATGGGAAACCACCTGTTTTAATTCAACAGGAACTAAAGGATGTTTGGCCTTCAGTCTTTTCAACAGTCATAGAGAAAAAGAATTCTTCCCTCAGATTAAAATAGAACCCTAGGTAGCCGTCTACATGATATGATTTCAGGAAATAACAAGAACCAAACGTGAACCAAAAAATGTCTGTTACTGAGACCTGAAGTTCACATTCTATAAATCACTTCTTTGAGCTCAGGTTTTATGTTTCCAGAAGGCCACTGTTAAAATGTAGAATTTGTTTATTAGATTAGGTTGTTGTCATCTTGAAAAACATATAGGCCCTTGGCAGATTGGGGAAAAGGATAGATTTCTGCTTTGTTTGGAGGGGGTGAGAGGCCCCCCATATTTTTTTATGAAAATAGTGGTAGGAAGTGGGAGAAAAGAAGAGTCAAAGTGAAAGGAGCTTTTTGGTACTTGGCAGAAAATATCATATTACAAAATTCTAGTTGACCTGAGTAAGTATGAATTCAAATAAAAATCAAAGAAATCATTCTCTTTCATCTAGCCCTGATCTCCCATCTCACAATTCAGCTTCCTATATTCCTAGTCTCCAATAAGAAGATATTTCTAGTTACATGTTCCCTAGCATCACTGAAAATGTCAGAAACTGAACTGTAATCTTCCCTACAGCAGGAAATGATTTTCTACTTTTCCTTATTTTGATCAGACATGCCTCCTGGTCTTCCACAGCCATAAGCTCAAAATTTTTAAAACCATTCACCATTTCCTTCGGATCTTCACCAAAAACTTTTTAATTACTGGATATTTTTCTTTTCCCCTAAACCAAGTGTTTTTATTCAATATAACTAACTTCAGGCATAGAAACCCAAATCTCTATTAAAGGAAGTTCTTCCAACTAGTGTTTTTTAAAAGAATTGGTTAGGATAACTGAGATGTTAAGTGATATATGTTGATGGTTTTATAGCTTGTATATTTGTCAGAGACAAGACCTGAATCCAAAGCTTCCTAACTACTTCTAGGCCTTCTGTTTTGTGCTAGTCCACAATGCCAAAGGTCCTTAATACATTCAGAATGACTCGTGGGAATTGGGCCCTCCTTTTCATTTTTACTCCCCACAAATCTAGCGTAGACCAAATGTTCTTATTAACCTAGGACTTGTAAATTTGAGTTTTCTTGTATTTTGATAACTGTATTTCAAGATAATTGGTTTCTTTTGTAATCCAAATATATTTTTATGCATTTAAGAGACATTTTTAGAAGGTGCCCATAGAATAGGCTTTACCAGACTGCCAAAGGGGTGAGAGAGTGATAGACATTTTTTTGGTCAAGAAGAATCTTGTTACTTCCTGAAATCATTACATAAAAAAGCAGTTAGAAATCCCTGGCTTGGGCTGTCATTATATTGTGCTTGAATTACTGCAGTAACTTCCTTATGCCAGCTTTGTAACTGCAACCTCTGTAAGCCTTTTTTTTCACATCTGGAAAATAGATGTCATAAGCGTTTAGTACCTATCTCAGAGACTCCTTGTAAAGCTTTAAATAGAATAATGATGTAAATAATGTTTGTAAATTTTAAAATACCATATTATTCCTAAGTGACCTCCCTGTATCTAGTCCTTCCCATTCCTGCAAATCCCTGCCAGATTAATCATCCTAAAATAGTGCTTTCATTATGGCATTCTCCTATTTGACAGCCCCCCCCAGAGAGGCGATGTTGTTTATTAGCTCAAATCTAAAATTCTGGCTCATTGTAGCACTTTCTTAAAGAGGCAGCATGATATAATTTAAAAGGGTATCAGATTTGGAGTTAAAGATCTAGGTTCAAGTCTTTGCTCTGCCACTTATTCTTCTGGAGCAGTGATTGAAATTTGAGCCTCAGTTTCCTCATCTGTAAAGTGAGGGATTTAAACAAGATTTTAAAGGAATTTTCCATCTTAATCTTATGAATCTAGCAAGGGCAATGCCTGACAAAAAAAGGAACCATTTTTTTCCTCCCTGCTTTCCTTTCCTTCTTTTGTCCCTTTCTTTTTTTCTCCCTCCCCTCTCCAGAAAACACTGCAGTAGTTACAGCTCATTTCTGAAATCACTTATCCAGCAATCTTGACTCTGTGGATAATAGCTAAGGATCCAAAAAGAACTTTTTTTTTTAATCCTCTGAGTATTAATAAGAGACGTCATTAAGTTTAAACCTCTAAAATAATGTTTATATACACTTGACTCATAAGAGAGCTACTTAGGCACTCACTCAGAGCCTCCTGCTACATATTTAGATAGACATAGTTCTGAAGTTGCTTGCCTGATTCCCTCTCCCACAGAAGAATTGAAGTTTATTAGAAGGAGATAGGTAGGACTGATATTTAAAGCTAGGCACATGGCCATCTGGGGGGAGGTGCACCTTGTAACTTAGAAGCAAGGAAAATTATTTTTTAAAAGCAGGTGCAAGAACTCTAAAAGCCTGGTGATCTGCTTGGTGTAGGGATCATATTACTGCATATCTGAGCAGTCAATTCATGAGTGCAGCTTTGTAGTATAGTATGGTAATTAATCAAATGATGGCTATGAATCATTAGAAAATGTTAAATTTTGTTCAATCTATTCTTTTCCAGAAAGCATGAAAGTGCTTGCAGACATAAATATCTCCCTAAATATTGTTGTCAGCGTTTTCCAGACATCATTAACACATTGTAGCCCAATCCTGTGGTAACAGCATTTGGCCAATTGTTTGATACTCAAATCAGATAGTGACAATCAGAAAGCTTTCTCTCCCAACAGATTAGCTAGCTGTGACTAGGCTTTGATCTCTGAGGAGTCATCTCTATTCATCTTGCCTCCTTCCCCCTCTATGTATTATTTATATACTCAGAGAATATGGGAATAATTTAATATTCTTTTTACCAACCAGAATCACCCCCCTACACACACACTCCTGAACTGCATTTTCTGCTCCTTCCTCTTCTACTTTGAATGGGATATTCTTTTTTTTTTTTTTAAATGATAAACCTGGATCTTTATTTTTTTTATAATTTTATTTTTTATTATAGCTTTTTATATATAAAACGTATGCATGGGTAATTTTTCAACATTGACCTATGCAAAATCTTCGGTTCCAACTTTTCCCTTCCTTCCCCACAGCCCTTCCCTAGATGGCAGGTAGTCCCATACATGTTAAAGTATATGTTAAATACAATATAAGTATACATATTTATACAGTTATCTTGTTACACAGGAAAGATTGGATTTAGAAAGAACGCAAAAATGCAAGCAAACAATAACAGAAAGAGTGTAAATGCTATGTGGTGGTCCACCCTCATTTCCCAGTGTTCTTTCTTTGAGTGTAGCTGGTTCTGTTCATTACACTTCAATTGGAACTGATTTGATTCATCTCATTGTTGAAGAGGGCTATGTCTATCAGAATTGGTCATCATACAGTATTGTTCTTGAAGTATATAATGATCTCCTGGTTCTGCTCATTTCACTCAGCGTCAGTTCATGTACATCTCTCCAAACCTCTCTGTATTCATCCTCCTGATCATTTCTTACAGAACAATAACATTCCATAACATTCATAGACCATAACTTATTCAGTCAATTCTCCAATTGATGGGCATCCACTCAGTTTCCAGTTTCTGGGCACTATAAAGAGGGCTGCCACAAACATTTTGGTCCCTTTCCCTTCTTTTAAGATCTCTTTGGGATACAGGCCCAGCAGTAACACTGCTGGATCAACAGATATGCATACTTTGATAACTTTTTGAGCATAATTCCAAATTGCTCTCCAGAATGGTTGGATCCGTTCACAACTCCACCAATAGTGCATCAATATTCCAGTTTTCCCATATCCCCTCCAACTGAATGGAATATTCTTTAGGTACATGAGAAGTATCTGAGCATTCCTGTATACTATTCTATTTTCAGCACTTACTATAGTTACCATCCCATTGTTCTCAAAACAAATGATTGCCTGTTCCAGCATCGTGTTTATTTCTAGATCAGTTAGGAAAGGATTTGGTCATACTGAATCAAGACTTCATATGGGGGTGTCTCATAACTGAATGTAGGGTTGGCAAAAAATTTGGCAACAGTAAAAGGTTTATGGACACTACAGCCAAAAATTAATTCGAAATCAAACAGGTAATGAATCCAGGGTATTTCTGGCAACCCTGCCCCCTGTTGCATTGAGTGACTTCATTGCCACTTTAGTTTTGAACCTGAATGTATGCACTGCACTGTCCAGCACAAAGGCAGTCCAGAAACACCTCAGATTCAAGATGGGGTTGTGTAAAAATTCCCAGACAGAAAGAGATCATGAGCAGAAACAGTTTAAGAAGCCTTGGTGTAAATAGCTAGTATATGATCAATTAGAGGAGTTTAGACAATTTTTAAAAGGAAAAAACAAGGTAACTGGGAAATTTACTTATGCCAAATAATAAAAGAATAAGAATGAAAGAACTACATTCTTTTGCAACCCTAAAAAATTAATAATTAGATTAAATTATTAGGATATTAATGAAAAACTTGATAAAAATAGAATTGTGTTTAAAACATGTTAGTGTTTAGCTGTGAATCTTCAGAAAAAAAATTGAATGAGAGCCAGTTTATATGGTTGACTCTATTTCCCAATGTTGTTGTAAGGAAAAAATGGGATAATATTTGTAAATCATTTAACCCATTGGCTGGCACATAGTAGGCACTTAGTAAAAGCCTATTAAATTTTTTCAAATTAAATTTTATATTTTAGGTTAATAAAGCAAGTATATGATATATAACTTAAATCATTGACAGTTCAATATTGGGTCCCCACTTTTAATCCATAGTGGGGATTGGAAACTGCTAGGCTTGAAGCTCCATATTTGGTATTGTCACTGATTCTTGAAAAATATTAATGTTCCTTTCCTTAAAGATGTGATGATGCATGTTTTATATTCACATAGTATCTTTTTTCATTTTTTAAAAAATTGCTAAATATTATTTCTGAACTTATTTTGCCCCATCATTGGTTTAATTGTGTTACTCACTTCTTCAGGAATCTTCTATGGTTTCCCCCCATTTTCTCTTGTATCAGAGGTAATTTTCTGTCACCTTTCAAGATCCCCATGACATGGCCTTCATCTCCTCAGCCTTTCTAACTTATTAGGACTCATATACATCATTTATGAGACAGCCAGACTAGACCCTTTATAAACATGGGATGCCCTTTCCATTTTTATCTGTCTAACCAAAGCTTGCAGAGCTTCAAAGCCTCCATCAGGTCCATCTTCCTCTTATTAATTCTTTCCTGACTTCTATCCTGTTCCATTTCCTTTGAACTGTCAGTTATATCATATACTTAGAAACTGTCTGATATTGTCCACAATCATTTCATGGCTCTGTTTTCCCTAAGTAGTTTGTGAGTTGTTTTGAAAAGAAGGACCAAACCTTAAGTATTATCACTTGTAAGTCAATCATACATAAGTCAATCAACAGTTATGAAATAGTAGGAGACAAATAATTCCTTATTCTATCTTTACTGCAGAATCATTTTCTATCTCCTAAATTGTATTTATTGATCACTTTTATGTAGATTAAGAGTTACTCAGTGCAAAAAGCACTTAGTCTTTCCTCATTAATAAACAGAACAAGAGGGTTACTTGGAGGTAAGTCTTTTCATTGATGATTTGTGAACTTCTAAAATTACTTTTCAAATCTAATTTATTAGCCATATTGAAGAAAGATACTTTCCTTTTGTAAGCAAAGTAGTTGTGGAACTTTTTTGGCTTTCTTATGTTTCCTTAGTGTTTTACTTTTACCATATCAAAATTGTTCAGCCAAAAGGTAACTGAAACAAACTTTTGAACTCCTACTAATCCATTAATTATCTTTAAAATGATGTAACAGAGGCCATGCTTTCTTAATCTTTAAATGAAGATCAATTAGGCGATCTCGAAGATCTCTTTGACTTAAATTTGTTTTCTCTTTCATAGACAATAAACTAAAAACATTCTCTAGATTTGGAAAACATTCTTTGTACCTTTTAGAAAACTAGCACCAATCCATCTGAAATTTGAGTTGGGCTGCCACTAGATGGCACATTTGCTCATTTCAGTGTCACTAATTCTTGCTGTCCATCCATACAGGTTTGCACTGTTGAGAACCCAGACATCTATGCAGTAGAATGATAATGATGATAATTCACATCCCTATAGTGCCTTAAGATCTTTTGTGCATTTTCTTCACAATGATCTTCTCAAATAGATAGTATGATTTACAAATGAGCAACCAGTCTTTAATAGAGTTTGCATAAAATTATATTATGATTAATTAAGGTCCAGACATTTAACAGGTTCAGCTGAACTTTGAGAAAAATCTACTTTGGGAGTAAGAAAACAGAAGTCTGCTTGCACTAGATCATAACATATGCCTGGATTTACATATTATGATTTATTATGAATTTCCTTAAAACTAAAAGTTTTTCTTGGAAGTGATACTGAAAATCATCCCCAAGCAATTCTGTTACCATTAGCAATTTACTGTTGGAGCCAGAAAGATATCTCTCTGATAATAGTATTTAAGAACTATTTCTTTGCGTTTTTGATATCTACAAAGAACACAATCTCCTTTTAAAGAAGAGAAGTCAACTTTTATATGCTATTAAAAGCCTTTTTTCTTCCTTGGAAACTTAGAATAGATAGAAGTAATATAGCATTGGCTCTCCTCTTCCATATTAGCAAAAAATGGACCCGAGACTATCAGAACAAGTTGAGCAGTAATCTGAAATATGGGACTTGATGCTTTGTTCATCTTCTATCCATTCTACTTCCTTTTTCAAACCTGAATTTGACTTCTAAGTTTAATCACTAAATAATGAGAACTGTTAATCACCAACTTCTGCTTTATGCTAATATTGTCCAGAAAGTTTAATGCCTAAGAGCTCCCTTCTTAGAGTAACTTCCTCATAGAAATCACATATGGATTAGCATATGTAGCACATTTTTATCAATGTGTCATGTTTTTAAGGAATTATAGTGATGGAAGCACTAAATATTTACATAGCACTCCATATTATTTCATGTTATGTAGAATATATACATTTAAATGTTTAACTTAAAAATTGAATATTACAGTTAAGATGCATTTTCTTACCCATCCTCATATGTTTTATTTAAATGTCATTATTTTTAAAAATAATTTTTCAAGGACCTTTTATAAAAAACAAGTGTTTATGGGCAAGGTCCATTCTTTGTCTTTTAAATTCCTTGAACATGACTTAACATTTTTTTAGCAAATATTTTAATCATCAACTGATATGTTTAATTATTAGACCATATCTTGAAATTGATGATACATTTGACATCCAATAAAATTTCATGTGTAAAGTTTTATGAATATCTTTGGTAAAATTAGATATTTGCTTCCATTCACAAAATTTTAAATGTATGAAGCTGAATCCTATCTCTGGATAGGAATAATAATCCTCAGGAAGAAATGATGAGCTCTTAAAAGATCACTTAATTTTTAAGTAGTGCTGTAATATTATCAACAGTTAAATATCATAGAGAAAACAGTTTAATTTAAATAATTATAAAGACAACATAATTTACTTTTTTAGAAAGTGATTTTCTTTATCAGAATCACTGATTGGAAGTTGGTAACACCATAATAAAACAGTGAGGAATAGGATTCAAAAGTGGTTTTTAAATGTTTTAACATGTTCATTTTATTTCTCTATTTTATAGGTGTACCACTATCCACCCAGTGGGGACCTCAAGGCTATTTCTATCCAATCCAGATTGCACAGTATGGTTTAAGTCATTACAGCAAGAATCTAACTGAGAAGCCCCCACACATTGAAGTTTATGAAACAGCAGAAGATAAGGACAAGCACAGTCGGTCTAATGATTGGACTGTGCCAAAGGGCTGCTTCATGACTAATGTGGCTGATAAGTCTAGATTCACCAATGTTAAACAATTTGTTGCTCCAGGTAAATTATTTATTATATTAGAATGTTTGCTACTTTTAAGATTAATAGGTGACAAATCTTAAAAAAAAAAAAAAAAGATCTTTTAATGTGGATTTGATATAGGATTTCTTCATTTCTTTTTCTCTATAATTACTTGATGTTTACATTCTGCAATATTTCTAACACATATCGTATCCAGCATTCAAAGTCTGAAAAAATCCTTATTTCTCATAATTTATAATAATATCAAATACCCTAATTGTTACCATAAGGAACTGAAGAGGATTACTAAATAAAATATACCAACCAGTATTAACACCTCTAAGCAGAAATATTAAATATATAAACACCCAAAAACATCAAACAAGATAGAGGATATTTTGGAAATCATTTAATCCAACTCCTCTCATTTTAAATATAAGAAAACTAGGAATTAAAAAAAATGATCATAAGGGTTTTTTAAAAGATTTTTTCCGTAGGTGCAAGGGATAATGTTGTAAAAAATTACCCATACATATGTACTGTCAAAAAAAAAGTTATAATTATAAAATAAAATAGAAATTTAAAAAAAAAAACAAAAACAAAAGATTTTTTCCTTGTTTTTATTTATTTTTATTTTTTTCAAATGTTTTTTCTTGAACATTCCCAAATTTCCCAATAAAAATAAATAAAAGAATGTGATTTGATTTATAAATCTAACCTTTTCTAGATGGTATTTTAATAATACTTGTTTTCCAGTACTTTTTTGTAGAGAAAGACAATTTAACACTAGGTACAGTGTAATGTTGTTAACATGACTGGATTAGTAATGTTAGTATTAAGGGGGGTGGAGTTTTTTGTTTTGTTTTGTTTTGGTTTGGTTTTTTGCTGAGGCAATTGGGGCTTAAGTGACTTGCCCAGGGTCACACAGCTAGGAAGTGTTAAGTGTCTGAGGGCAGATTTGAACTCAGGTCTTCCTGATTTCAGGGCTGGTGCTCTATCCATTTCGCCACCTAGCTGCCCTGTTAAAATTGTTATTTTTAAAGCTGACTTCAAGTGCTGGATTTTTCTAATGCTTCTCCTCCTACATTTAAAAGTTTGAAACCTGTATCTAAATTCACACTTTGATCTAGGAATATAGAAGAGCTGAAAGGAGCTAGAGAAAATTATGGAGTCTAATGCTAACTGGGTACACTACAGATTTATGTGACATAATGTCACCTAAATCCTCACTACAAGAAAATAGTCCTTTTACACCTCCCTAATCAGTTTGCTATCTCATTTACCACAGCCGCTTTTCCAAATGGTTTTAGCCCTCTTCAAGCCTCTTATCTCCTCCTCTGCCACCTTCTTAGCTAGCAACCTGGCATCATATTTTTTATCTTTTTTTAAATTTCATATAAAAAACAATTGTTGATATTTTTAAAACATTTTGAATTCTGAATCCTTCTCACTCTCTCACCACTCCCTCCTCATTGAGAAACCAAGTGTGGGTTATATATGTGAAGTCACCCCTTGCATCATATTTTGCTGGGTGGAGGGGAGGGGAAGCTGCTTCCCTGAAAAGATTCTCTTGACTCCCCTCCTTCTTATCTCATATAATTCAGATATCCTCCCCCAGCTTTCTTCTTTTTCCCAACCCCATCTCATATGAAGAAGTGCCCCTAAGTGCTCATAAGAAGCAGCCCCTCTATGTGTACATTTAATACCAATCTAGTCATCCTCAACAGACTGCCCCTTCATTCTTACTCTCTTATTAATCTTCCTTCTCTTCTGATCTACTGACTGCTGCCCTACAGATAGGCCCACATCTCTCCCCATCCTTAGGAAAATGCTCCCTAACTCCAACCATACCCGCTATCTTCCTATATCTCTCCTTATTTGGCTAGAGTACTCAAAAAAGCCATCTACGTTCTGTGCCTTCGTTTCCTTTGCCCCCCCCCTAAATCCTTTGTGGCATGGCTTCCAAGCTCATTGTTCAAATGAAACTTCTCTCCCCAAAGTTTCCTGTTATCTGAGCTACCAGATCTGATGGCCCCCTCTCAGTCCGCACCCTTTGCTAGCTCTCTGCAACATTTGCCACTGGCTTTTGGCTGCTCTTTCCTTGTAGGTTTTCCTGAGGCCGCATTCTCTGGTTCACCCACCTGTCTCATCTTCCTTCAAGTCATGCCCTCAAGCTACAGGTGTTTCCTGAGACTCTGTCTTGGTCCTCTTTCCATTTCTATTCAGATAATTCTTAGGTCTACATATTCAGCCCAGGTTTGTCTCCTAAGTGCTAGTCCTATGTCATCATTGCCTAAGAAGCATCTCAATTCCAGAATATCCAGATCTCCCCTTTCCCCTAAAACCCCATCCCTCCCTATTATCCCTCCCTATTACTGTTGAGAGCAGCTTCAACCTGTCAATCATTCAGGTTTGCAGTCTCAGTCATCCTTGACACCTTACTGTCAGGTTTTCCACATATCCAATCTGTTGCCAAATCTTCTCTCTTTGTATCATAAAGATCTCCTCTCCACTCAGCTGGGTAGTATAATGGATAAAGGCACTTAGGAAAACCTGAGTTCAAATCCAGTTTCTCAGATACTTTCTTTGTAACCTTGGACAAGTCATTTTATTTACATCTGCCTCAGTTTCATCATCTCTAAAATGGGGATGATAATAAATAGCACTGACTTCATGAGGTTGTTGTGAGGACAGAACGGGATGTTGAATAAGTGCTTTGCATACCTTTAAGCACAATAAAATAACTTTAATTATGTTATTTTTACCAATGCTCTCTCTAAAATATTTGATACCTAAGAACTAAATACAATACTTGAAATCTTTTATGACCAAGGCCAACGTACAATACTGGACACCTAGCATTAAGATTGCATTTGCTTTCTGAGCTGTGCTGCTGAACTGCTGACACACTTTGAGGTTGCCATCCAATAAAATCCCCGAATCTTCTACATATGGGCCTTTCTCTAGTCATTTCTTTCCCAATCTTGTAATGAAGTTAATTTTAAAAAAACTTTAAAAAAACTAAATCTATTTTACAATTATCATTGTTAAATTTCATCTTGTCAGATTCAACCCAGTGTTGTAACCTGTCAAGATCTTTTTTAGATTTTGACTTGATCATCCAAAGTTTTAGCTATCCCTCCCTACTTTGTCACTTAATAAATCTGATAAACCTACCATCTGGGTCTTTTTTTACACATATCATTGATAAAATGGCTTCTGAGAAAGTCTACTAGACAGTTTTTTACAAGCTAATGACTTAATAGTGTTTGGATAGTCTTTAATTCTGGACATTTAACCAGTCCTTTCTCCCTAAACTAGACTTTTGTGTGGTCTAATCCACTAGCTTCCATACTTTGTATAAGAATAGGAGAAATTCTGTTAAATACTTAGCTAAAAAACCTAGCCAAACAATACTGATAATTTTTTTCCTGATCTACCAGCTAAGAATGGTGTCAAAAGAAAATAAGGTTAGTTGATCATGATTACTATTAGTCTTTGGCGCTTGGTGAAGACCACTTCCTTTTTCTAAATGTTAATTAAGAATCCCTTTGGTACATAGTCTAGTAGTTTGCTAAGAATTAAAGTCAAATATACTGCTATATAATGCAGATTTCAAGTCTTTTTCTTTTTTGATAATGACATTTGTGCTTTTCTGCTCCTACAGTAGTACTATTTTCAGTCTCCACAACCTTTCAAAAATGGCTGACAGTAGGTCAAGAATCATAAGTTCCAAGTCTTTCAGTACCTTAGGATGTAGTTCATCTATCCCTAAGGACTTGAATTTAATTAAGGACAACTGGGTACTCTTTTTCTAAATTTATATTTCTCATGAGTATCAATCAAGGAAGAATCATTTTTGTTCTTTCTCTTCTAGTCCCACAGTCTTTGGCAGCTCTTTGTCATCCTTTATCTTTTCCAAGATTCTTTTATTTTTCCCATTTTTTGCTGCCCTGAGTCATTCTGAATTTTAACATGGACACTATTCTTTTAGCTATATGTCTCTTTTGTAATTGCCTTTTCTCTGGACTTTTTTGTCCAGAGCTAAGTTTTCTTTCTATAGCTGTTAGTTTATTAAGATGTTAGTTTCTTCATTCAAGTTGCTTATCACTATCACTTAATCAGTCAGTTCTTCCTTGCTGGTCACAGTTAATTCTAAAATAGCAATCCTCCCATGATTTCCTCTATTTTAAGAGATCAAACTGTTTTAAAAAAAAAAAAAAAAAAAAAAAAAAGGCAAGCCAAAAATTCTCGGTTTATACAGCAGCTCAGTGTAAAGTTCACAGACTAGACTCCTGAGTGCTGAGCTTTTAATCTTATCACAACTTCCTGCTTGCCATGTGACCCCAAGATAGTTTTAGAAGACCTACCATGGAATGGATAAATTTGGCTGAGATTGGAAGTTCTTTGCTCCCTAATCTAAACAATGTCATTATGCTTGGTAAAAATACTCTATTTGGTATTACCTCCTACTGAAAACTTTTCAAAGTGGTTTATTTTGTTGTTGGTTTTGTTTAGTTATTCTCATCTCTTATTTAATTCCAGAAAGTAAGGTGGTGGTTTTTTCAGTAGATTCATTGAAAAACATAGTTCAAAGAAAAATGCTATTATAAAATTAAGCATATGATAATTTGACAAACGAAGGCAAATTAACTAAAATTCACCCAGAAAACAACAAGCCAAAACTGCTTTTGTGCAAGATATGCAGAATATAAAGTACCACAAGATAAAAAATAAAAATTTCCCATTATTTATACTATAATAAGCACTCATCAGTTTATTACTTAAGGCTAAAATGAGTAAATTTGTATTGTAGCTTTCATAATGAGCAGATTACTCTACCCTCACTAGAGAATGAAAAGAAAATATAAAATCCCATAACCTTTTTTCCTCTTAATATTTATCTTCTAAAAAGACACAAGGTTGTTCTTGACAACTTTTCCCTTCCAGATAAGCAAACCCAAGTTGCTAGTAAAAATTTCTTTATTGTCTTTTTCAGGTAATGGGCTCATTAATTCAAATGGATATTGATTAGTGGAGAAAACTACATTACATCCTTATTAATGAGTCTGTCTTAGTAAAGAGGGAAATGTTGCATAAAATTAATTTGGTTTCATAAGTGACTTTATTAATGAAAATGCTTTCATATGACACTTGAATAAATCCAGTATATTAAAAAATACCATTTTTAACAATTATTGGGAAAAAAATTTAGGTGAAGGACAAGATAATGCCTTTTCAGAGAAAAAATGGATCAATAAAAAACCAGTGTGAGTTAAAATCATTCCCGAATAAAACCAGAAATGACTACAAGAAGTCATATATTATTTTTGAAGAGCCAAATGCTTTTTACAATAATTGGAAATTTGTAATAATTTTTTAAGAATTATACAGATATCTTAAATCTTAAGCTTACCCTTTCCTTTAAATGAAAAGGACCTAAACTGAAAAAAATATGTAAACATAGTAGAAATATTATTTTCAGACTGAACCTATATTTTAAATGTCTATCAGTTTACAAAAATCTAAATGCCCAGCAGGATGCTGAGTTTGGGGGATGGATACAAAGAAAGACAAATGTATGGGCCAAGGTTACCCTCAGGGAACTCACATTCCAGGGAAGAAGATGGCATTCAGATAACTGTACATATAAGATATATATTGTGGAAGCTTATGGGAAATAAGGCCCCAGCAGTAGAGAGTACTAGGAAAGACTTCTTGCCAATGATGGTTTTGAGCTGAATCTTGATGGAAGACAAAGAAGTCAGGAGGAGCAGCAGGGGAGGGATGGTGTCCCAAATCTGAGGGATTGCTGGGGAAAGGCCTAAAGTCCAGAGACAAACTCTTGTGCACAAGGAACAAGAGGCTAGTTCAGATAGATTATAGGGCCTGGAAAAGCCAGAGAGGCCAGGGGATTTAAAAGCCAAGTGGAGGCTTTTGGATTTGACCCTATAGTAACAGAGCCACTAGAATTTATTAAATAGGAAGAGGGACGTGCTCAGATTTGTGCTGCAGGAGATTCACTTCTGTAGGTGAGTAGAGGATGGGGGGCCAACCAGAAGGCTGCTGCAGCAGTCAGACATGAGGTGACAAAGGCCTGTGCAAGGGCACTTAGGACACTCAGGAGAGATGTCATGGAGGAAAAGTAACGAGACAAGATTTGGCAACAGAATGGAGACATGGAGTGAGAGTGCCCACTGAAGACTCAAGGATCATCATGAGATTGGCAGTCTTAGTGACTGGGCACATGATGGTCCCCTTGACAGTAATAGGGAAGTTCTGAAAAGGAAAGGGTTCAGGGGGAGAAGATGGATATTCTGTTTTGGACCTGTTGATTTTGGACTTGTGGTTTCAGCTATCCAAAAGGCAGTCAGTAATATGAGAGAAAGATTAGGGCCAGATATGTAAATTGGAGATCATTTACACATAGATCATTGATCCGATGGGAGTTGGTGAGATAACCAAGAAAAACGGTCCCTAGAGTAAAGACATGGAGTGCCTCAGAAATTGTCTCACATGTAGTTTTTAAAATGTTTATCAAGCTTTCCTAACACATTTAATCAAATATTCCAACTAATGTTAGAATTCCAACTGCAACATATATAGACTGAGTATTCCAAAAATTGTAGAGTACTTTTAAGCCATTAAAATTTAAAGACTTTTTCAACACCCTCTGTGTGTATGTAATAACTTCATTAGTTGGGCTATTTGTTTAATCGTGTTAGTAAAGTTTACTAAATAATTTTAAAAACCAAATGGGAGGCTGTTTCTGAGAAGATAACATCTATTTTTATGCAATAAATTCATTCACATATAAAGGAAACAGTTTTCAAAGAATGAGAAGATAAAAATATATTGAACTAGAATTCTAGTAAGTATAATCTTTGATTTAAAAATGTTAACATTAACTATCATGCCGAAATGCTGGTTACTAAAGACTTTCCATTGACATTAAATTGGCTGAAATTACTTTTGCTTTACTAGACATCTGAAATCTGGTGCCTCTGCCAGAACTCATGCGTTTTGAACTTGGTTCTCAAGCTTAACAAGATGCAAACACATCTTTGGAGTTATTCCAGTTGCTACTTATCCCAAAAAATCAGGTGACCTTTGGTTCTCAGAATCTATATCAGCAGAATTTAAATTCTGCTGCTAGGCTTCTAAACAGTGTTATCATCAGAAAATTATCCACTAGCTAATTAGTGTTTCTGGCCACATCCATTCACAAAGCCACTAGGGGTGGAAGGGTCACAGTCTACGTATGGATAAAGTATCCTGATCAGTGAATTTGTGGTCCTCTTGAACTATATTCCAGGCAGTACAGAAGATATAGCATATCATAGATATTTTGTTACTATCAGAGGCCCACAAACCAGTGATCAGTCAGCATTAAATTACAGAAAAAGTTTAGTGTCATATCTGAGCAATTTGTTCTTTTTTTAAAATTAATTTTATAATTATAATTATTTTTGACAGTACATATGCATGGGTAATTTTTTTTTTACAAGATTATCCCTTGTATTCACTTTTCCAAATTTTCCCCTCCCTCCCTCTACTCCTTCCCCTAGATTACAGGCAATCCCATACATGTTAAATGTGTTACAATATAACCTAGATACAATATATATGTGTAAAACCGAATTTCTTGTTGCCCGGTAAGAATTGGATTCCGAAGATATAATAACCTGGGTAGAAAGGCAATAGTGCAAACATTTTACACTCAATTCTTAGTGTTCCTTCTCTGGGTGTAGCTGTTTCTGTCCATCATTGATCAACTGGAAGTGAGTTGGATCTTCTTTATGTTGAAAACATCCACTCCAATCAGAATATGTCTTCATACAGTATCATTGTTGAGGTCTATAGTGATCTCCTGGTTCTTGAGCAATTTGTTCTTAATCTCCTGAAGTATATTATGCAATTTGGAGAGAAATGGGGAAATATTAGAGAGCTTTTTTTTTTTTTTTTTTTTTAATTTTTAAAAGCCATTCTGGATTCATTTTAGCAATAAGAAATAATGAACTGACACCTAAATTGAAATGTTAATTTTAATTTAGGAGTATATTTGTTATACTAAATACCCTTGGAGTAGTGAGATTTACCTTTTTATTTGGTGCTATTATCCCAAAGTACTTTTCAGAAAGAGTTTCACTAAAATGTTCAAATTAAGTGTTTTTCCTAATCAAATTTTTTTGGGGGGTGTGTATGTTTGTATGTTCTCCTTCCAGAAACCAGTGAGGGTGTCTCTCTACAGCTTGGAAATACAAAAGACTTCATTATTTCCTTTGACCTCAAGTTACTGACAAATGGGAGCGTGTCTGTGGTTTTGGAGACCACAGAGAAAAACCAGCTCTTCACAGTGCATTATGTTTCAAATACTCAGCTGATTGCTTTTAAAGAAAGAGACATTTACTATGGCATTGGGCCCAGAACTAGTTGGAGCACTGTCACGAGAGACTTGGTCACTGACCTGAGGAAAGGAGTGGGTCTCTCCAACACAAAAGCTGTCAAGCAGACCAAAATAATGCCCAAGAAAGTAGTCAGGTTAATTGCAAAAGGAAGAGGATTCCTCGACAACATCACCATCTCTACCACCGCTCACATGGCTGCTTTCTTTGCGGCAAGTCACTGGCTGGTCAAAAACCAGGATGAAAAAGGTGGCTGGCCAATTATGGTAACACGAAAGTTAGGCGAAGGGTTCAGGTCTTTAGAGCCCGGCTGGTACTCAGCCATGGCCCAGGGACAAGCGATTTCTACCCTAGTGAGGGCCTATCTCTTAACCAAGGACCACGTATTCCTCGACTCGGCTTTACGGGCGACGGCCCCTTATAAGTTCTTGTCAGAGCAACATGGTGTGAAAGCCGTCTTCATGAATAAATATGACTGGTATGAAGAATATCCAACCACACCCAGCTCCTTTGTCTTAAATGGCTTCATGTACTCTCTAATCGGACTCTATGACTTAAAAGAAACTGCCGGGGAAAAGCTAGGGAAAGAAGCCAGGCTGCTGTACGAGCGCGGCATGGAGTCCCTGAAGGCCATGCTCCCCTTGTACGACACGGGTTCAGGCACAATCTACGACCTGCGGCACTTCATGCTGGGCAGCGCGCCCAACCTGGCCCGCTGGGACTACCACACCACCCACATCAACCAGCTGCAGCTCCTGAGCACCATCGACGAGGCCCCGGTCTTCAGAGACTTCGTCAAGCGCTGGAAGAGTTACCTCAAAGGCAGCAGGGCAAAGCACAACTAAAGCTCACGACCAAAATCAGAACCACCAGTCAGGCTTTCATAGCAAAAACCAAGGCACATTTTAAAAGGTCACATAATGAGTTTTATGGACAACTTTAAAATAGTGATCCTTAAAGCTAATCCGAAATCATTGCATTTCGTGATGTGAATGTTAACAAGTGTAAGTGACATTTCTAGCATGAGGGCTCAATAAAGGCTACTCCCTTTACCTTGCTTACTTATAGTCCAATTTGATTAGACATGCCTTAAAAAAATTCACACTCAGTTTGGGGAAACATCATTTTCTTCTTATATGAAAATGATTAAATAGCCATACAGTCCCTCTCTCTAGCCCTTGCCTGAAAATTTAGTATGTGGCCTCTTTTAAAATGAAATTATTTATGTGTATGTTGGGAGCAGAGTAAAGAAAAATCATGTGCTGTAATGAGGTAAATGTCTACTTACTTGTAAACTGAATAGTGGACTGTGTACATCTTTTTAAAAGATGTTTCTTTTCTACAGAATAATTGGGGGGGAGCATTTGTTAAATTTGGTATATATGGAGAAATATTTTGAGCTTATGGTTTTCTTGAAATGTATAAATTAAAAACATAAAGCCAGTTTTCTGGCTTCAAAGTTACATTCTGTAAGCACAAATAAGAGTGAAAATAGTTGACTGCACAATTGCAAAACTACCATTCATTTTGATGAAACTTGATCTCCAATCAGATGAAAGTTTAATCATCAATCACTCCCCTCTGCCATGGCATTGGGTTCTTTTTGTCACTGTCTGGAATTTTGTATTGTTATTTTGAATCATACTTAAGAATTGTTCGTTTTGATACCATATTCTTTGTGGAAATTTATGGTCAGCCTAGATTTATAAAGGATCTAATTTTCATAGCCTGCAGAAAAACTTGAATTAAAACTTATAATAGGCCTGAGTAGTTTCTTTTCCCCAGAGTAATTCACTTGAAGGGCTTTCTGAATCAGCATCCATTGTTATAATCATTCCCCACCCCCACCCCCATACATGCTCTTAAGGGGGAACAATGTAGTATAAACGTTAAATTCGAGACACATGCTTCTTTCAAATGAAAGTCATTGCTGTAATGTGTATTAAATATTTTTTTCCAGTGTTAGAGAAAGTTATTTCAGCCATTGGACAAAAAAAAACCAACAACAACAACAAAAAAAAGAAGCTGCTTCCACACATGAGCAGATTCCATATCCCCTCACATGCACATGAATGTTATCTGGATGGATGAAGGCCTTTAGAGTCATTGATCAGATCCTTGAGCTAGTGGGGGTGGGGTGGAGTTAATTTTCCACTGGCCTTTGTCTTAATCCCATTAGTAACAGGTTGGTCTCTGGCCATTATATTAATGCCTTACAGCAATACTGTAACTTCTATAAATTATAAACATTAGGTCCCCCACTTTCCAAGTAAAAAGCCTGTCAAATACAGTATGGCATGGCTATTTGTACCAAATGATCACCAGAAACCAAATATGTGCCCTGTCAATCTGCAAAATCTCTTTTACTTTTGGATTAAGAAAGAGAAATGAAATTTTGAAGAGATGGTTCATGAGCTGAGGAAAAGATGCCTTTCAGCACTGAGATAAAATAAATCTGGTCCTAGAAGAAGCAGGCTTGAAGTAACCAATATGTTCAACTATTAGTTTTTAATTTTACAGTCTGAAAATTTTGAACTTGTAGCTTTTTTTTTTTCTTTCTCAGTGCCAGAATCCAGAAAGTCTGTGTAATCACCCCATTTGATTCCTTTTGATAGTGAGGCTGTTCTAGAAAGATGAGTGGTCTGGGCTTCTCCCGGATGTGTTTGCACACCTTGAAGAATCTCAGATTAAGAGGATTCATGAGAGTGCTGTGGTACTGCCTTAACCATTCAGCTGGTTTCTGCACAGGAAAGAAATGCAGTGACTTCATCCAAAAATGTCAGAAATGAATGGCATTGGGATTCCCATGCTGTTGGTCTGACCTTGCATTCTCTGCTGCAGTAGCAGCTGTGTGATTTCCTTGGTCCTAAGAGAGTTCCTTGAACCCGTGGCACCATTGTTAGGGGGAAAAGCGCGTGGAGACTACAATAGTACGTTCCTCCTAAAATGTTCTTGTGTTTGTAATCGCCTCCATAGACATCCTTGGTGAGAGCTTCGCACTGTTGTTCTGAGCTTTGCCAGGGGCGAGGCTGGGTACTGGGGATAGCATGAGGCTGGCATGGAGTATGTATTGGTCTGGTCTGTAGCTGACTTTGATTTGAACCTGAACCTCTCTTGGCATTTCACATGTAAAATCAAATCATCCAAGAATGGAGGGATGCGAGTTCCTTTTGACCTTTGCATCAGGAGAATTGTACATAGATTTCATCTAAAAAACGTGATGCATGTGAGTATATGCAACAGTGACACACAAGCACAACTCTATAAAAATGTGGCAGTCTTCTTTTCTTGACCAGTGTCTGAAAGCTGTGCACTGGAAGCTGCTATTTTCATCCACCTTCTACTCTTTCTTTTCTCTTGTTTTTTCTTTGTTGTACATGTGGGTTATATACCATATGTTAAATATGCAATAAAGTGTTTACTGGATGCCCTTCTAAAGGGTAGTCCTTTGTAAAGCTGTACAGACTTTGCAATTCAAGCACAATGTGCACATGTTAGTTTTATATACAGCAAAACTTGATTTTTTGCAGACGGAAAGGTATTATGTTTCTATACAAAGTAAATGGATTGTTTGTGCTTAATGTAAAGCTGCTTTATAAAATTGTAAAATAAAGTTTTTATCTTGAGAGCACTATGCCTGAGTGGTGCTGTTTTGGCTGCTCTTATTCCAGGAGAGTGTGGAGGAAGCAGACCAGGGGTAAAGTGACTGATGACTCCACCCATTACTTCCACGGCCCTTCTGAATACATGACTTCCTGTTAGAATCCTGCTAGTTAACGTGCGATGGGCCCAGTCTGAGACTGCTGAGGGCCCTGAGAGGATCCAGGAATGATGAGGATAGATCGTCCAGCCAGGAGTCTAGATGGAGAGACAAAACTAAGCCAATACGTGGGAAACGCAGTGGGAAACCGCTTTGGAACAAAGCTAAATAATGGCCCACTAAACTTTAGTACTATGAGGTTTGCAAAGTGCTCTGTTACTAGTTTTACACTCATAAATTACACTATCACACCTAAATAAGTGTCAGGATTCAGAGAAGAAGAAAAATCCTAGTGGGCTAGAGACTTCAAAAAGATAGCAGCTTCTAGTCCTTGAAGGAGGGGAAGGAATTTGGTTATGCAGAATAGAAGGGGGGAATATTCCAGTCCAAGAAATAAAATGATCAGATGATACCACAGCAGGAGAAAAGGGTGACCTTTCCTTTCCTTTTTGGATAACCCTATTAATCCTGTTAATGCTTTCCCACACTTTTTTGTACTTGCGCATCTTCCACAATACCAGCTACTGATCATCTTTAAAAAAAAAAAAAAAAGACATCCCATCGGGATTTGATTCATGAATATATATACACAAAAGTCTAGTCCCGTATCTGACTACAAATGTTCTTCCCAGAAGTCTGCAGGGTAGAATGTTACTTATAAAGCAGATATACTTCCCTATTTCCACTACTCTCTAATCTCAAAGATCCCCTCGTCAATAATTACTGCAGCTCTCCTTCCCCCCATGCTCAGTGCAAGACTTCAAGCTCTCCCAGGCATCAGGAAGTCTAACTGCATCTCACAGCAAGTCCATTTTGCAAATCATCTCCTAGCTTCCTTTCTAAATTAATTAGATATGGAGATACGACAGATAGACATAAATTCTGGGATATGTGTGTGTGTGTGGTGTGTTCAAATTCAGCCTCAGATACTCACTGGCTGTGGGATTTGGGGCTAATCGCTGGGTAAGCCCTGAAGGCTGCGTGATGGCTTAGTGGACAGAGAGCGCTGGGCCTGGAGTCCTCAAGATCCAGTCCAAAATCAGCCTCAGTCACCAGCTGTGTAAGGTCAGGCAAGCCACTTAAACTCTTTTTGCCTTAATCCGCTGATGAAGGAAATAGCAAATCGTTCCAGTATCTTTGCCAAGAAAACCCCTTGAACATCCGTGTGGTCCACAGTCAGAAAGTGCTGGGACATCACTGTGCAACTGAACCATAATGGTATACACATATATGTACATATATACACACAGTCACCAACAAGTTATCTGCTCATTGCATTGTGGGGCTTTTCTAGTCTTGTATTTGAAATGAAACTGTTTTGAAACCTTGAATATTACTTTGTCCACATCAAAGTATGGAAATTAAACTTCACCCAGAGTTATAAAAAAGTAGCTATTAGTTTCTGGCTCAGCTTGCTATACACTATTTTACCTTTAAGATTCCCTAAAACAAAACCAAATGGGCTAGGGTTCCCATTCAATAAGGTAGGTTGACCCAGGTGATCTGAATCTTGGCTCTGTCAAGGATTTATCTGTAACATAATAAATCATCTGTAACATCAAAGTCCCCACCTTGGACTTTGATTTGTTCCTAACACCTGCCCCAGAATTTTCCAAAAATGAGAACTTTAAACAGTTTAAACCGGGTATTAAAATGAGAACTTTAAACCGGATATTAAAATGAGAACTTTAAACAGGTTTAAACAGGGTATTAAAATGAGAACTTCTTTAAACAGGGTATGACCTGGAGCTTGAGATGTGGAGTGTAAAGAACGATTTGCTCACATTGTACAATTAATTTCCCTTTCCTAGGCTTCAGTATCCTTTATAAGAGAAGGAGGTCGGGAAAGATGATCTCCGAGGATTCTTCCAACTTTGAAATCTTCTGATCTTGGAATTTAAAAATCCAGAGTGCCGCAATATCAACAGTATTGTTAATAAATGCTGGATGGTAAAATTTTGTTTAGACATATGAAGTCATCCTCCTGCACAAGTGTCTTGAAGATGTCCTGAGTTTGCTTAATGACAGGATATAAAATCTAGATTGCAGACAGAATCTAGATTTTCATTACTCCCATTCGCTGAGAGTGGGAAATTGAAAATAGAAGTGAATTTAAATGTTGTCATGGTGATTAATTTGAATGTTTGCTGCCCAATTTGCAGTGAAAGGAGATACATTTACCATCTGCCTAGAATGATTGATACCTTGTGTACAAGTGCTACATCTCCTGCATGTTAAACAGCAATTCTAAATTGTTTCACTAATTCTTTTCCAGAAAGAGAAAAAAATATAAAGCTAACGTTGCTGTAATACCCCTGTTTCTGAACAGCAGTAATTGAGAGGCAGAGGAAAGGGAGCGAAGGGAGAGGCAGGATCCTGCTGACTGAAATAGCCCTACATCCCTGGCACTAAGCAAACAGTTTTGCTCAGATGCCATTAGTTTAAGACCTCTGCTATACCTGAGGCTTAACACCGGTGAAAATCTAGTTTTGCCCCATAATCCGATGTATTCCCATCTGTGCCCTGAAATCTCTGCATTTTGAGGTGAGAATGGCTGCTTTATTCCAGTTGAGGAAAATCTAGTCAAGTACGGAAATGAATCCCACTGGAAACCTTGTTTGTATGTAAACATATGGTGAAATGGTTCCTCATTGTAACACCTGTGAAGTGAAATCTGGGCAGCCCATTTTAATAGAACAGTGCCAAGCCCCTAGTGTTTCCTGAAGTAAATGCTTAAATTCTATCACCTGCAGAGTGAATGAGAAGGGGAAATAGCTATGACTTCTTTGGGGGGGGAAAAAAAAAAAAAGTGGGATTTTAGAGCTGGAAAGGACCTTAGAAATGCAGTCCAGCCCCTTGAGATGGGAAAAAACTCGGGCAATGACTAGATTAAGTTGTAGAGGGGTGCCCTCTGACTCCAGATTCAGGGCCCTCCTGCTGACTTCTACTTCCAGCACTAAGCACCTTTGCTTTTCAAAAAGGCTCTCCAGGCATTCTACTGGGGCTTCTTATGCTGTCGTTAGATTGGAAACAGAAGAACTAGGTTAATTTCTTCTCAATTCGTTATCTCATGAGACTTCAGGCAATTTAAGAACTCAGTTTACCTCTTTGTAAAAATCCTGCAGTTGGACTAAATAATCTCCAAGATTCCTTCCAGCTCGCGCAAACATAATGACTTAGACAAACTTTCCCAAGCCCAAGCAAATACTAAATGGCTGTGATACATTTGATGTCTGCTTACAAGCAATTTTGGTGCTCCAAATTTGGATTCCCTGCTGATTTGTTTTGCTTCCTCACTGATGGTAGCAAATTATCACATGCACATCCAGGCATTTTGCAAATGACTCTTAAAGAAGGGATCCGTCTATAATCCTGTGGAGTGTACTTTGGACCACTGGAGGAAGGTTTTAATTTTTTTTCTCTGTATCCCTTGTTCTCCTGCATTTGAGAAAGGATATAATTACTCCTTCATGATTTGCCCTGCTTTAACTACACATAAAAGTCAGTATGACGGTGTCTTTGAGGGTCTTTTGGAGACAGGAAAATGTAAATTCTGCCTCTGACAGACAAGGTACCCAACAAGTCTTAGATTTTTTTTTTTTTTTTGCATGAAGACTTTGGGACATCCTTAAGGGCAAGTCACTCAATCTCCCAGAGCTCCCAGACAACTCTAAAACTCATCAATTACAAATGAGTTGCTGGTTTCCACCATGGGAGTTCCCTACAGCCCGGGGAACCCACACCCACAAGACTCCCAAGTGCTACCAGACCAAATTGCCATTGGGAAATATTTAACAAAATAAAAACACAATAGAACATAAGTAATGTTAACATGGTTTTTTAAATCACTATACACAGCCTGAGGTGTGGTGTAATGCCTCCTTCCTCCCCCCTCCCTCACCCCCCTGGTTACTATTTTTCTTTCTTGAGATCTTAGGATATAGCCTTAGAAAAGAACTTTTGTGATGAAATCCAATTCCTTTATTTTACAGATAAGAAAGGGAGAGGTAAAACGACTTGCCCATCCATGGTCACAAAGGCTTTTAAACTGCAGAGATGGGATTTGAACGTAGTTCAGCTGTAATCCCAGAGTTCTGCAGACCACTCATTGTGGAACCCTCTTCACTTCCCCCAGTGAATTAAAATAAATCCCCAGGCTTATTTTTTTTCTCTCTCTTTTTTTTTTTTTAAATTGCTGACTTCAGTGCCTTTTTATAAGGCAGTCCCCAAATATCTAATTGTTTATGATTGTAACTATTTTTTACCAAATCTTGTTGAAAACAACTTCCAATGGTTTCCAAAAGTCAAATCTAACCCTGAAAGACTGTTGCCGCGGAGGGTATTCACAGAAGGTGCCACAGACACAACCAGTCCAAAAGAACCATCCTCTAAGTCCTTGGAAGACTCGCTGAATGAAAAGATTTAATGAGGGAAAGGAAAGGGGGAACCCCATTTCTCGGCGCATAGATAGTAAGATAATCTCATGAGGCGCAGTGTCCCTTGTAAATGAATTTACAGGCCCGAAAACCTAGATTGATAAAAACGTTTATCGTAGGAATTTGGAAGTAAAGCTCAGTTAGAAAGACGCCAGGGCCAGAGGTGGCCGCTGGGCGGGCAGGAACCCTTACATGGCTGGAAGGATACCATGTGTTGTCAGGGAGGACTCCTGCAAAGAGGGAGTGCCTGCTCGGCTCTTTTATACCTATAAGGGGATTGTGGGCGATTCTAAATTCTTGGTGGGCTTTTCAGATAGCTCAGATCAGGTGAGGGCTGGGGGAAGCTGAGCTGATGGTAGGGGCTGGGCCCGGATAATCACCTTTTGACCAGGATTTGTGAATCAAGGTCAGCCATGGGGGTTGGGCAGTCAGAGAGGAATCTTAAAGGGACCTCAACCCCTATTAGATTTAAACTGAAGTCTAACTCTGGATTCACTGCTCTTCTCTACTTATTTCTTTAAGACTGATTCCATTGCACATGTGTAATTGGATTATTTGCTGCCTAGAGGAGGGGTGGGGGAAGAAAAATTTGGAACACAAGGTTTTGCAAGGGGGGATGCTGACACTATTTTTTCATGTGTTTTGAAAATTGGAAATTTTTTGAAAATAAAAAGCTATTTAAAAAAAAAAAAAAGACTGATTTTTAAAACTCAGATCATGCTTTCTGTAGCCAGGTGCAGATGCTTTTGCCAATCAACTTCTGCCACAGACAGCTACACTGAGATTGGCCCATTTCAAAATATGCACAGGAAAACCTCAAAACTTTAGCGATCCAACCACCTTAGAGTCTGTACCTGTGATCTAGCCTACATGGGCACTTGCCTGGTCCCCAACCTTAACCTTTCCTGGTCCCATTGCTTGGCTCATCAGGTGGCATTCCTACTGGTTTCTTGAAAGCCTTGCTGTCTCTGCCTCCCCCACCACAGGCTTGGGGCCTCCTCCACCTCCCCTTACCTGTGCTTGGGTTCTTCATCTTCATCTTAGATTTTTTTTTTTTTTTTTTTGCTGGAGTCCAGAGACTTGGGCCTGAATCCCATCTCCGATACAAGTTGAGTCTTTTGGAAAAACGTTCACAATCCTTGCACTACTCACCTAGCAGGGTCATTGTGAGAAAAGTGCCACGTGAACCTTCAAGCATTATTGGAACATCAGTCGGTTATTATTCTTGTGTAAATTTAACCTTATATTTTTTTCATTTTTATTCATGACAGCAACTTCAATCCCACAGAAGGTTTACAGGCTAATTATATAATGGCCATTTGGAAATATAGTACTGTTTTATCTTTGGGAAACACTTTTATAGATAAGAGTCCACTTCCCCTTTCTACTGCTGACCAGCTACCCTAGGAGCTATCAGTGGTTAGCATCCTTTCCATCCCTCCCACATAGCAGTTGGAGGGATACACTTAGGAGAGGGAGCTCTTCCTCCCTGTGCCTTCAGAGCTCCCCTTGTACCCAGTGTTCTCTAAAAACCAATGCACTGTTTTCCACTATCTTTAATTCCAAACTTATAAAGGAGACTTGACCAATTTACCCATGAAATACCAATTATTCATTACATGGAACTGTAGAATATATTGAAATAAATGCAATCTTATTTCCAAATAATGTACTTATTACATTTGGAGATTGACATCTGGAGGAGCAAAATGATTTCAGAAAAGCCTGGAAAGACATGAACTGATGCTAAATGAAGTGAGCAGAGCATTGTACCCAATAACAGTAACATTATGTGATGATCATCTATGATAGACTCAGCTCTTCTGAGCAATACAGTGATCCAAGACAATTCCAATAGCATTGGGATGGAACATACTATCTATATTCAAAGACAGAACTATGGAGACTGAATATGGATCGAAGCATCCTATTTTCACTTTTTTTTTTCATTCTTGTGATTTTTTTCCCTTTTATTCTGATTTTTCTTTTTGCTCATTTCTAATTTTTAAGGGATTATTTCCCTCAGCAAGCTTTTGTATCTCCTTTCCCATTTGGCCAATTTTGATTTTTAAGGCATTCTTTTCCTTAGTTTTTTGTGTTTCCTTTTGCATCACTCTCAATTCTCTTCTTACTTTTCCTTCTTTCTCTCTTACTTGATTTTCAAAATTGCTTTTGAGTTGTTCCATGGCCTGAGACAAATTCTTATTTTTCTGGGAAGATTTGGATTCAGGAACTTTGACTTGATCATCTTCTGAATGTGTGTTTTGATCTTCCTTGTTACCATAGTAACTTTCTAGAGTCAGAATCTTTTTTTGTTGTTTGCTATTTTCCTAGACTATTTACTTGACATTTAACCCTCTATTTTCAGTATATAGAATATAATGTCCCAAGTGTCAGGGGTTTTGTGTAACTGTTTTCAGAGTTCCTTCTAGGGAGCTGACCACAAACACTTCTTCTCTGGAACTGTGAGAAGGATATCCATCCCTCTGTAGCTCTAAGTTCTGTGTGCTAGAACAACAGAGTCCTTCCTCAACACTAGTAAAGAGACCCCTGTGGGCTGAGGCCCCCAGAAGCTGCCAACCCCATCACAGCACATACCTACTCTTGGGTTATGTTTCCCCAGGCCCTCTCCTCCTACTGACCAGTCCCCTCTGGTCTGAGAGGTCTGGAGGCCACTGGTTCAGAGGTCCCTAAGCCAGTTCCTGCTTTGCTGGTGCTAGGACTCAGGCTAGGGCTGTGCTGACCCAGCCTGCACCAGGGCTGCATGCTGGACTCCCATCCTGGTGCCACAGAACTTTCCTGTTGTTGTTCTACTCTCTCTCTTTTTGTGTGTTCTGATGCTCTAAAATTTGTTTTGAGTCATTATGTATTTATTAATTTTTAATAATAGCTTTTTATTTTCAAAATTCATGCAAAGATAATTTTCAACATTCACCCCTGCAAAACTCGTGTTCCCAATTTTTCTCTCTTCCTTTCCCCCATTCCCTTCTCCTAGACAGAAAGTAATCCAATATGGGTTAAACATGTGCAAGTTAGAGTCCTCATTTAAACAATTTGGAGTAGTTGGGGACAGAGTTTCTGCCTTTACCATCTTGGCTCTAACTCACTGATTTTTCTTTCACAACATGACTAATACTGTACACATATAACCTAAATCAAATTGTTTGCTGTGTTATGGAGGGGGTGGTAAGGGAGGGAGGGAGAAAAATTTGGATCTCAAAATCTTACAGAAGTGAATGTTGAAAACTATTTTTATATATAATTGGGGGGGGGGAAGATATTTGCATCTGCTTTGCCACTGAACCCTAATGCTCCATAGAGCTTTTGCTTTTGATTCTTAACTGAAATTTCCATGTATTTTCTTTCTCTGTTAACTGTGAACTCCTTAAGAGTCAAGATTGTCTGCTTTTATGTTTGTATTCCCCAAACTTTGCCCAGAGAATGCACTGAAGTCCTTTTTCATTCACTAATAAACGGAGGCTACTAAGTATAACTAAAAGTCATCCACAATTGGCCTCAGTGACATAGTGATGGGGAAACTAGATTCAGACTCAGACCCCGAAAAGTCTGGGAAAAGTCCCAGACAAGCCCTTCCCAAGTTAAGTGGCGTCATTCAGTTGGAGATCTTGGTCAAACCACCCTCCATTGATTTTTTGGGGATGGCCCGAATCCCCTTCAGGAAATTCCAGACTCTGGGGGGAAAAAAGCCTTCAAAATGATTTCTTTCAGTTGGAGATCTTGGTCTAATAATCAGCTCAAACTTCCCCCTAGCCCCCAAGCCAAGATTTGCTCATAAAACAGGGGTCTGTTTACACACACTCTTTGCAAATTTCCTCATTAAAAGTTTGCCCCTAAGAGAATTCCTTCTTAGTGAACAATAAAACTTCCTTTTGCCACAGATTTTGGGGTTCCTGAATTCTTTTGCATTTGGGCCTGTGTCTCTGAGCAGAGGGGATCTCTCCCCCTTAATCCCACACCTCATCAATAGTACATCATTTATTCAATCTACATTTACTGACCACCCACCAGGGGTGCTCTCTGATACAAATAGCCAAGAGTCAACACTCAAATCAATTCCTTTTCATCAAGACACGCTAAGTGCTGCACCCAGAACTGTGCATAAGAAGTATGGCATGAATAAGAGGGAACACCACAGTGAATCAGGAGACCTAGATTTGAATCCTGATCTGCCGCCCAGGTTTTTTATTAAACTTCTCCAGTACTCAGTTTCCCCATCTGTAAAGTGAAGGGTTAAACTGCATGATCAGCTCCCAGGCTATAATCCTCTTTTCTGCAATAAGTGACGCTCCAGGTTTAATTTATTACACATTGTTCATCTGTTTCATTTAGGACTGAGGCTGCTTTAAAGGAAACATTTCAAGGAGAAACAAAATGCTGTGTTTTAAGGCACAAAGTCATAACCTTTTAGAGTTGCTATTATAGAAAATCCCATCTACATAGCTTCTCCTAGAAATAGTCACCATTTTGCTTTCCTATCATTGGTTCTTTTTTGGGGGAGGGGGAGTTGGGGGGGGAGGAGGAAGTAAAATCTCTTCATTACAAGCCCCATAAAGCATCCAAAGTCATTTCATTGTAATGGGATTTTGTTAAATGGAGCTCACTGGTTTAAAAAAAAAAAAAAAAGTCTTTCTTTACAACAGGGAGTGTACTCTTTTGATTTTTCACAACACCGCCCTGTGAAATAGAAAAATTCCTGGATTTTAAATCAAGAAACTTGATCTATCCAAGCTCTCTACTTAACTACCCCTGGGGTATTAAAAAAAAAAGTGATTTCTTCTCTCTGAATTCTAGTTTCCTCTCCTGTAAAATGAGAGGGATGGACTAAATGAACTCCAAGAGTCCTCTCCAATTCTAATTAACTTTAACAAACATTTGAGTATTTGTTGTATGCAAGACACTACTATTTGTGCTGAGGCAACTAGTTGACATAGTAAATAGAGTTGAGTCAAGTGGACCTGAGTTCAAATCTATCCTCAGTCACTATCTGTGTAAACTGGGATGTCACTTTAACCTCTGTTTGCCTCAGTTTCCTCATCTGTAAAATGGGGGGAAATAGAAACTCTGTTCCAAAGCTGCTGTTGAAATAAGATAATATTTATAATGCACTTTGCAAACCTTAAAACAATGTGTAAGCACTAGATTCTTTTTTACTAAATTCTGAGAATACAAAGATAAAAATGAATCAGCCCTTGCCCTCCAGAAATTTTTTTCCGAATCCAAATGTTTTATCCAAGGTCACATAGCTAATAAGTACTTAAAATGGGATTTGAACAATGGACCTGCTTTACAGTTGCTATATGAGTGAAGGATACAAAAGAAGCTAGTTTAGGAGAATAAAGTGCAGTTGGAGCAGGGGTGAGCTGGAGCCAACTCAAACCAGACCATGAGAACTGATTGTTAAATTTTCATTTTGAGCAAATTACACCTCAGATATCAGCAAACTCTACAAAGTGGAGCTTAATTTATTTCATTCTCCAGATTAAAGAAAATTAATAGAGAAAATCTTAATAATGCAAATTATATTTTAAAGTGTATGGCACCCCTTTTTTTAGTGTCAAGGAATTAGAAACTGAGTGGATGTCCATTAGTTGGGGATGGCTGAGTAAGTTGTGGTATATGGATGGAATTGAATATTATTGTTCTATAAGAAATAATAAATAGGCTGGTTTCAGAAAAGCCTGGAAAGATTTACCTGAACTGATGCTGAGTGAAGTGAGCAGAACCAAGAGAACATTGTACACGGCAACAAGAAGATTATGCAATGGTCAGTTCTGATGGAAATGGCTCTTTTCAACAATGAAGTGATTCAAAGCAGTTCCAGTAGACTTGTGATGGAAAGTGCCATCTGCATTCAGAGAGGTAACTATGGAGATGAATGTGAATCAAAAGATAGTATTTTCATCTTTTTGTTGTTATTGTTTGTTTGCTTGTTTTGTTTTTTTTAATTTTCTTTCTCATGTTTTTTTCCCTTTTGATCTGACTTTTCTTGCATAGCAAGACAAATATAGAAGTATGCTTAGAAGAATTACACACATTTAACATATATCCAACTGCTTGCTGTCTTTAGAGAGGAAAGGGGGCAAGAGAAAGAGAGAAAAGAATTTTTTAAAAATATGTGGCATGTAATTTCCCCCTCCAAATTTTAATTATTTAATTTGATTTGCCTAAATGCATTTAATTAATTAAAAGTTTGCCATCACACTGCTAATTTGCACAAAGAATACACACATCACAATTGCACAGAGTCACACACTAGGGTATCAGTACAAACTGTGGGTACTATGGGAGTTTAGAGAGAGAAGACATCACTGGAGGTTATGCAGTTCCATCTTTGTTGTACTGAACTCATTTTCCCTGCTCTCATATTTAATCAGTTAAATTGTTTAGTAAGTGAAGCTCTCCACAATTTGGCCTTGTCCTACCTCTCCATCCTTCCTCCCCTTCATCTCTCATCTCTGTGCTTTGTTCATTGACTATCCCTTATGGCTACAGTCTTCTTCCTGTTCATTTCTACTTAGAATCTTTTATTTTCTTTAAGTTCTGGCTCAAATGCCCCCTTCTATGTAAAATCTTTCATGATTCTAACAGTCACTAGGGTCTTTACTGTTCATTCACTTTTCTGCAATGCTAACATATGTACATGTTGTTTCTCCCATAGAGTGTAAGCTCCTTGAAAGAAGAGATTTCACTTAGCATACTTTGTATAGACACATATCTGATATATTTTGTATACTTAGCAAAGAGCCCAGAGTTTCAGAAATGGGTTTGTCAGGGGAAGGCAATAAGCACTTCTATGGCACTTACTATTTGCCAGGCACTGTGCTAAACACTTTACACATATCATATCTCCTTGGAGCCCTCAATAATCCCTGGGAAGTAAAGGCTGTTCTTGTCCCCATTATACAGCAGAGGGAAACTAAGGTTAAGTGATTTTCTCAGAGTCACAGAGCTAGTAAGTCAGATAGATTTAAATTCAGGTTTCCTGACTCCAGGTTAAATGCCTTATCAACTATATCACCCAGCTGAGTGGAGAGGAGACCTATAGGACTGGAGGTATTGTATCTAAGCTGTTAAAGAGTCAGGGAGAGAATCACAGTTTACATAATAAATCTTTAGGAGGTATTACAGCCAGGGAGAGATTGCATTAGATAAGTGGAAACAAAATAGTACATGAGGTCAGAAAGGGGCAAAGATCAGTAATAACAAGGGGTAGAGGGCTCATAAAGACCATGGCATTCAGATTGGACTTTGAAGGAAAGATAGTAATTCAGTAAGGAAAGGAAGAGGAGAGAGGGTATTTCAGATGAGGGAATAACGTGAACAGAGCTATTGAGGCAAGAATGTAGTGTTTGTTCAAAGGGTGGACAAACAGCTTGGTTAGACCAAAGCAAAGAGTTTGGGAGAAAATCTGGCTGGAAAGTAGCCTGGAATCAGATGTGAGAGGCCAGATACCCCAAAAAGTTTTCTTTTTGCTTAGTAAGAAAGCCACTGAATACTTTATTTTATTTTATTTTTTTTCTTGAGGCTGGGGTTAAGTGACTTTCCCAGGGTCACACAGCTAGGAAGTGCTAAGTGTCTGAGAACAGATTTGAACTCAGGTCCTCCTGAATTCAGGGCTGGTGCTCTATCCACTGCGCCACTGAAGATTTTAGAACAAAGGAATGGTGTGACTGAATTTTGCAGAGGAAGATCCTTATGACACTGGAAGAAGGGATGGAGGTTGGGGGGAGAAAGGAGTGGAGGCCATTGCACTAGCCAAGCAACACATGTCCATTTGGATGCAAACCTTAGTAAAATGTTTCCTCTTCTGAGGGAGAATGGAGAAGGGGAAAGTGGTAATGTAAGGTTCTGCTGGGTGAGATTTTGTGTGTGTGTGTGTGTGTGTGTGTGTGTGTGTGTGTGTGTGTGTGTGTGAGAGAGAGAGAGAGAGAGAGAGAGAGAGAGAGAGAGAGAGAGAGAGACAGACAGACAGACAGATAGACAAAGACAGAAAAAGAGACAGAGACAGAGAAACAGAGACAAAGAGGAGGGGGAGGGAGGGAGAGACAGAGAGAGACAGAGACAGAGGCAGGGACATAGAAAGAGAGAGAGACACAGAAATAGACAGGCAGAAACAGAGACAGAGAGACAGAAACAGAGACACAGAAAGACAGAGACACAGAGAACAGACAGGCAGAAACAGAGACTGAGAGACAAACAGAGACACAGAGAGATAGAGAGAAATAGAGACACAGAAAGACAGAGACAGAGAACAGACAGGCAGAAACAGAGACAGAGAGACAGAAACAGAGACAGAGAGATAGAGAGAAATAGAGACACAGAAAGACAGAGACAGAGAACAGACAGGCAGAAACAGAGACTGAGAGACAAACAGAGACACAGAGAGATAGAGAGAAATAGAGACACAGAAAGACAGAGAATCTGCTCCTTCAATACTTAGGATACATGAAGAAAATCATTTTTTGTTTTGTTCTGTTCCTCTAAAGAAAATCTTTCCTGACCATGCCTTTCCTGTCTCTTCCAGACCAGTGACTGCAGCTACATTGCTCATGCAAACTTTACCCAAGAGGAAGAAGCTTTTTAACAGGTTTTCTCTCTCCGCAATAAGAGCAGAATTAATTCTTTAATAGTATTCACCAGAAAGACACCATCTTTACCAGCAGCTAGGGTAAAGAAATCCATTTAATAAAAATGTCTCTCCTTGGGATAAAATGCACCAGTTACTTTTGCCTTTAATGAGAGCAATTTGGAGCTTTGGTGTGTCTATTGATGAGTTTTCTGGAAGCAAATCACCTGTGAGAAGTATCAGGCAGCAGCTCCAAGAAACCGCCAGTAACCACTCCCCCAAAGCTTCACTTTTTTGTACATTATATGGCTCTATTTAAATGTCGTTTTGACTTCAGAGCCAGGAGGCACTGAAATAAATTTCAACAACTGCGGACAATTTTGATTTGTGCTAGTAACATAACATCGAGCCTGACAAATTGCTCCATTGAGAATTCTGAAGAGAACAGTAAAAAATGTGGGTTTTTCCATCTGTTACATCCTGGGGTCTCCCTTATTGTTCTTTAGACTAATCCCAGGAGAGATGCCCCAAAACAGAGCCTATTTTCACCTTTACTTAGGAGACTCACTTTATATAACAGGGAACTGATTCTTAAAGATATAAAGAAACTTGCCCAAAATTACAGTGAGTCAATGGGGATTCAGGATTAGAACCAGGAGTCAATCCTAATCCAGATCTCTCTACCTCATTTCACTCGATAACAATTCATTAAAGTTCCTTAAAACTATTTTCATAATGTTATTCCATGCTCTAAACCTTAATAGTTTCCTATTTCTTTGTTCTATATCTTCTCTAACCTCCTCTGCCCGGCATCCAAGACCTTCCATAATCTCGTCCCTATTTTTATCCTCATTCTTTCCTGGTCCATTTGCTTTTCTCTTTCCCATTCTTGACTTCTTGCTTTTTTGCTCATAATTCTTTCCCCGTTTGAAAAGTCTTCCTTTATCAGTGCAAGTCCTCCCTCTAGGCTGAGGTCAGCTAGCACTGCTGCCTGCGGCAGTCCTGGGAGGCCTGACGGCTCTCGAGTGAGGGCTGATCATCCTCCTCCGGGTCCACCTTTCATCCTCACCTGTGGCTCCCAGAAGCCTTAGCGCGGCAGCCCGCAGCCAGCGCTCAGGCAGGGCCCTGGGCAGTTCCGGGTCTGTGGCCCCCAGTTCGGGAAGGAGAACGGTTTGCTGCAGGGCCGAGCTGTTTGCCCTCGGTTCTCCGGGAGACCTCGGTATCCGGGCGGGGATGCCATGAGGCGCGGCCCAATCTGTATCCGGCCCCAGATGCAGAGAGAACCTGGACTTTCTACAGCAGTGGTCCTCAAACTTTTTAAATAGGGGCCGTTCCTTCACTGTCCCTCAGAGTGTGGGAGGGCCGGGCTATAGTAAACACAAAACCTCACACTCTGTCTCCGCCCCTCAGCCCATTTGCCATAACCCGGGGGGCCGCATAAACGTCTTCAGCAGGCCGTGTCTGGCCCGCAGGCTGTAGTTTGAGAACCCCTGTGATCTAAGCTGAGGTCTCCGAGGGGTCTCACTGACTGAGAATCACCCGGGGCCTCTGGGCCATCTCCGGGGGAAAACCTCACACTCTGTCTCCGCCCCTCAGCCCATTTGCCATAACCCGGGGGGCCGCATAAACGTCTTCAGCAGGCCGTGTCTGGCCCGCAGGCTGTAGTTTGAGAACCCCTGTGATCTAAGCTGAGGTCTCCGAGGGGTCTCACTGACTGAGAATCACCCGGGGCCTCTGGGCCATCTCCGGGGGTCCTGACCTTCGCTCGCTGCCGGCCTGGGACTCACTTACACACCACTCAGGTCGGGGCACGGCCAGTGCCTCGGGTCCCATCACCGAGAGACGCCCGGCCCCGGGGGCTCAGAGCCCTGGGCCGGGAAGCTGAGCTCAGCTCCGTCCCAGACTCCGGCGGGGAGGTCCGGGCAGATCACCTGCAGTTCCTCAGCTGTAAAAAGGGGAAGACATTGCACTACTTCCAAGGTTGTGGCTCCCCCTCGCCATCCCGGGCCGTGGTGCGGGCCGCTGGCGGGGCCGGCCGCCGGAGCCTCTCCCCACTCCGGCTCACCCTTCCACACTGCACACCGACCGTGACCCTCCCCTGTCCGGGCCCTCATCACCTCCAGCCGCAAACACAACTTCCTCCCCGCTTTCCAGCCGCCTTATACCCCATTCTTGTGCAAACCCAACTGACCCTCCAATATACGTCACCCCCACAGAGACCGGTGGCATATAGTATAGGTACTTAGGACATGCTTATTTCTTTTCTTCTTTCTAAAGCTTAATGCAATCAGAAAATCACATTTGTAAGCAAGCAGGAACAAATAGAGAACCTCATCGTTTACAGAAAAGGTTGCTAATACTTTTATGGGAAATAAATCCCCCTGGCAGTCTGAGGAATTCTTTCTCAGATTAATGGAGAGGGAGGGGGAGGTTAATAATTAAAGAAAACACTAAATTTCAGCTAAAGGTTAATTGAAAACAAAAATGTAATTTTTCTCTCAACCAAGTTCATGGACATCAATTTAAGAACTTCTGGTCTTATTTTCACAATAAACTCAAAATAGGTGCATGGACTTAGTATTAATGATCATATCATAAGTACTAGAAGAGATCATACACCTTTCAAAACTAAGAGTAGAAAATGTATTCTTAAAAAAGAGATAGAGATAATTGTAAAAAGATAAAGTTGATAATTTTACTGAAAAGCTTCTGAACAAACAATTAATACAGCAAATGTGAAAATGGGGAGGGGGAATCTTTGCATCAAAATTTTCAGGTAAGGTTTTGGTACATGAGCTGTATGGAAAACTAATAAATAGAAGACCAAAAACCGTTCCCCAATTAACAGATGGTCAAAGCATATGAACTGCTCTGAAACGGATTTCAGACTATTAATAATCACATGAAAAATGCTCCTTTTCTAGTTGGTTAACTTTTTTTATAATCACTTTGTTTTTCTTGGATTTTTTTTTTTACTTTTTCCTTAAATGTTTCTCATTTGATTTTAAATTCTCTTTTGAATTCTATAAACTCTCACTGGATAAGGAGCCATTTCACATTACTCTTTGGTAGGAGTTTTTTAAACTTCAGTGTCCTCTGAAGAGGAACCTGCTCTTCCCTATTCCCATAGTGTATCAGTGATGGCGTTCTTTCTTCTTTGCTGGCTCTTTTTTTTTTTTTTAAATAAGAGGTATTAGTGTAAGTACCTCTAATCGTGGGGTAGGAGGATGATACCTCAGAATTCCCTAGCTCCCCCTCTGAGCAGGAACCCCATATGGAGAGCCCCTCCCCCCACAGGTACCCACAGCCCACAGTGTCCCTGCCCCACTGCTCTGCACGCGCCTGGTGCTGGCTCCTTCTGGCCCAGGGCTGTGTCTCAGCAGCACAACTGGGCCTGGCACTCCTGATCAACACAGATTGCCTCTGTCTTCTGGGACTCAGACCCTGACTCATAAACAGTGGGGGAAGTGAACTTCTGTGGTTCCTGCCCAGGCTCCAGCCAAACCCAGCTAGCCCCAAGGCTCCCCTTGCTGGGGAGCGATCCCAGAGGTATTTGCACTCACCTGGGCTAATCCTGGCCTCTCTTCAGGTCTTCTTGGGCTGTGCCAGCAGGACCCTGCTCTGCCCCAAGTCTTCCTGATTCTTCACCCGTCCATGTTCACTCTGAGAACAAATGTACTATTTGTGGGGGAAATCAGGAGAGCTAGAAACCCGCCATCTTCCCAGAATCCTCCTGCACTGGCTTTCTACACCCCTCCCCCCAGCTTCTGTTCTTCATGTCTGCTGAAATATCCATTCCTTCAAGGGGTCCATCATTTGTCACCTTCTCCACCAAACCTTCCCTGAGTCTATAAGATGAAGTTCTGATGCCTTGGCCTGGGGGCTAAGGTTCCCTGGCGGGGAGTTCTGGCAGCCAGGAGGGGACTGGCACTGGAGAGATGGCGAGCTCGGTGCTGAAAAGCAGGTTTGCCTGAGAGCAGCCACTGTGGCCTGAGAGCAGGGCCAGCCTCCGAGTTCACCCTCTAGAATGTTCAGGCTCCTCTGGAACCCATCCTGGATGTGAGACCTTGGAGAATCATTTAGAGACTTGCATGGGATCTTGAAGTTAAAACTTTAAGTAGGCAGGTTGTTGTTGTTGGGCCTTCATTTTGGAAGAGGGCCATGACATCAGAGCGGGGATGCCATGACATAAAAGTGAATTGGAGGAAGTGAGGGACGCTGGGCAAGGCCCCCCGCCTCACTCTCCCCTCCAGAACCATCTGGGTCCAAAGGCCAGATACAGATCAGGCTGACTGGGCACGGCCTCCTATGTAGTAGGAGAGCGTGGCTTTTTTAAAACTAAGGTCTTTAACAGGTCTCAATCTGACTGAGGTAATGACCAACCAATGATTAAGGCTAGGTGAGAAAAGAGGCAGAGAATGGCTTTTTTAACCCGGTGATGTGTGTGTGTGTGTGTGTGTGTGTGTGTGTGTGTGTGTGTGTGTGTGTGTCTCAGTTTGGGAGGGAAGACACTCAGGCAGTACTGTCTTTAATCCTGCTCTTCTCCCCGGACCCTGGCCCATCCCTGATGGACAAAATGGCACTGTTAGCACAGGATCTCTATGACATGTCTTGGAAGAAATTTAGTGGAGTGGACAGATAGTCTGCCTAGGACTAAGAAGAACTGGGCTCATGTTTTCCTTCTGACACCTCCTGATTGACTTTAGGAGACTCTTTAACTGGTTACAGAGAAGCTACTGATTTGCATTGGTAAAAAGGTGTTAACTCACCTTTAGTTCCCTACATTAGATATAGGTCGCTGTTGCTATCTTTAACACTTAATCTTTGAGCAAAATTTAAATCACTCAAGGAAGAGCCACTCTTTCAAGCTGATTCTTCATTTCACTTCAGTCTGGATGAGACGACCAGGTCCCTTCCCCAGAGCAGGGCACATAAGAAAGCAGAAAAACACGGGGCACTTGAAAGCAAGAAGAAAATATCACCAAGGGAGAGACTCCTGAAGCCTCTTTCTCTCTGAGATCCTAAGGTTCTGAGACTGGGAAATACAAAGACTGCTCTCGCAATTTTGAATCAGCCAAAGGGGACCCTGAACAACATCCGGTACTCCCTTCCACTTCTCCCAAGCAGGTGGGAAAATAATGCCCAGTCTGGCTATTTATGAAGTCATGAATAGCTCTAAATAGAGATTTTCTTCCTTCAGAAAGTTATTCATTCTGCATATGGATTTTAAATCAATGCACCAGAGCCCCCTCCACTGACATATTCATAGCTCTTATATGCCCTGTAAGCAGATCTTGTCAGTGCATTAATATTTTTAATTACAAACTAAATTAAAATAGATTAACTGAAAAAAAGTAGCCAACACTGTAGCTAAGGGAGGGGGGTAGAGCAGGGACATTGCCTGACAGGCAGCACCTTTTCCCCCTAGACTATGAAAAACAGCTGTGGCCAACCCACCCTGGGGGATGGGAAAAGATGCTGGCAAGATCTTCTTTGGTTAAACCCTGCAATGTATCCCATAGCCATTCTTCTCAGCCTCTTTGTGTGAGCTAGTTAGACTCCTCTTCTTGGACAGTGGACACTGGGGCCTTAAATATCTTCCCAACTCATCTCTTTCCCTAACCCTAAGCACTTAGGACAGTGCCCTGCCTCCAAGATGGCTCTAACAAATTCTTTATGGCACTTAGCACAGAAGCTATTCCAATCCTTTTCACTCCCCCCCATTCCCCTCTTCAGTTCCCTCTACTCTTTCAGCTGAGGCCCTTTTTATATTTCTCCCTTGAAATGGAGGCCATTCACCAACAGTTCCCTTTTCTTCTCTTCTCATATTACTAAAATATCTTACTGTACTATCTCCTCCTTTACTTCTGCCTCACAGGAAGGAAGGAAGGAAGGAAGGAAGGAAGGAAGGAAGGAAGGAAGGAAGGAAGGAAGGAAGGAAGGAAGGAAGGAAGGAAGGAAGGAAGGAGGAAGGAAGGAAGGAAGGAAGGAAGGAAGGAAGGAAGGAAGGAAGGAGGAAGGAAGGAAGGAAGGAAGGAAGGAAGGAAGGAAGGAAGGAGGAAGGAAGGAAGGAAGGAAGGAAGGAAGGAAGGTGGGAAAGAGGAAATAAAGGAAGGAGAAAAAGAAGGAAGGAAGGAAAGTGGGAAGGAGGGAAAGGAGAGAAAGAAGGAGGAAAATGAAGGGGGAAAAGGAAGAAAGAATGCAAAAAAAAAAACATTTACCAAGACTTTATTCTGTGCCAAGCTTTACATTAAACCTGAGGATACAAATACAGGGGTGGGGGATAAGGGAGGGAGCTTGTCCCTTTATGGTGCATATATTTTAATCAGAACAGATGATACATTTAAGGGAGTAGTGGCCAGGGAAGGGTGTTTGGCTTGAAAAGTTACAGGGATGGTGAGGGAAGCCTTAGGGAAGAAGACTGACTCATGATTTCCAGTAGCAATAGAAGTATTGATTTGTTATGGTTCCAGCTCTAGAAATTGGGGAGGGTGCTCAGACCAGCTTATAAAGTGAAGCATGGCTGGAGCTGGCTAGATATAATGGGTCCCTTTAAGTCTCACAAATCAATAAAGTGCAGGGCCCAGGGCTGAATTCCAAAGCCAGAAAGAGTTATGCACCTCACTCCTCCCAGGGCATGGAGAAAAATCTTGTTTGACTGGACTAGTCTAGTATCAGAAGTATAGCTTTGCTGGGAAGCTCAAAATCCTCCTAACTTATCCTGTCAGAGAAGACCTGGCCAAAGCTCCCTTTTGCTCCAGTAACAACTTTAAATATCAACTAGCTGGCAAATTCCCCAGCATTCCCTACAGCACGAGTCAGCCGGTTCAAAAACTGAATTTACATCCCAAGTCCAGCTGCCTGTTTTTTGCCCTGTCCTTTTTAACCCACGTAAGAACCTTATCAAAACCTACTCTCCTTCACCTCCTCCTGGTACCCAATTCTATCCAGAATCTCTGCTGAGAGCTCTGGATCCAACCTCCCTGACTGACCTTCTACTGTATGAATGTTTTCCCCTAATAAAACTCTTTCATTGTTGGTGGAGTGAAATGATCCAACCATTCTAAGGAACAACTAGGGACTATGCCCGGGGGCTATAAAACTGTACATAATCTTTAATCCAGCTATATCACTACGAGGTCTGTGTCCCAAAGAGATCAAAGAAAGAAGAAAGACCCATTTAAACAAAAATATTTACAGAACTCTTGTTGTAGTACAAAGAATTGGAAATTGAAGAAACGGCTGAACAAGTTGTGGTATATGATTGTGCTATAAAAAATGATGAGCAGAATGGTTTCAGAAAAAGCTGGGAAGACTATTATGAACTGATTCAAAGTGAAGTAAACAGAAACAAGAAAGCATTGTGCACAGTAATAGCAGTACTGTACAATCATCAGCCATGAATGGCTTAGCTACCTTCAGCAATACAATGACCTAAGACAATTCTGAAAGGCTTACGATGAAAGTGACAGGGTCTTAGCTGAGTTCTGTAGACATTTTTATGACAAGATCCTATCCATCTCCAGAGAAAGAGCTCAGGGAGTCGGAATGCTATCCTATTTTTCACTTTCTGGTTTTGTGTATATTGTATGCTTCCCTTTGGTTCTATGTCTTCTTTAACATGATGGCTAATATGGCAATATACTTTGTATAACTGAACATGTATAACCTTTATCAAATTGCTTTACTATCTTAGGGAGGAGGGTTGGTGAGAAAAGGAGAGAGAATATTTGGAACTCTAAATTTTCCTCAAAAGAATTTTAATGCTAAAAGCAAATTAGGAAAACAAAGGTTAATTTACCCCTCAGATCTGTAGAAAAGGGAGGCATTTATGGCCAAAGAAGGATTAGAGAAAATTATGAAATACAAAATTGGTAATTTTGATTACATTAAATTTAAAAGATTTTGCACAAACAATACCAGTGCAGCCAATATTAGAAGGGAAACAGAAAGCTGGGGAGGAAAGTTTTGCAGTGTTTCTAATAGACTTCATTTCTAAAATATATAGAGAATTGACTAAAATTTATAAAAATACAAGCCATTCTTCAATGGTCAAAGGACATGAAAAGATAATTTTCAGATGAAGAAATTAAAATCTTTTCTAGTCATATTAAAAAGTTCTCTGAATCACTATTGATTAAAGAAATTCAAATTAAGGCAACTCTCTGGAACCACTTCATATCTCTCAATTAGGCTAAGATGACGGAAAAGATCATGGTGAATGTTGGAGGGGATGTGGAAAAACTGGGACGCTGGTACATTGTTAGTGGAGTTGTGAATACATCCAGCCATTCTGGAGAGCAGTTTGGAATTATGCTCAAAAAGTTATCAAACTGTGCATACCCTTTGCTCCAGCGGTGTCTCTGATGGGTCTGTATCCCAAAACATCATAAAAGAAGGAAAAGGACCCACATGTACAAAAGTGTTTGTGGCAGCCTTATTTGTAGTGGCGAGAAACTGGAAACTGAGTGGATGCCCATCAGTTGGGGAATGGCTGAATAATATATTTTATAAATATAATAGAGTATTATTATTCTGTAAGAAATGATGAACATACTCATTTCAGAAAGGTCTGGAAAGACTTACATGAACTGATACTGAGTGAAATGAGCAGAACCTAGAGAACGTTGTATACAATAACAACAATATTATGTGATGATCGATTAACTGTGATTTCTTGGCTCTTTTCAACAATGAGGTAATTGAAGACAATTCCAATAGACTATGATGGAAAGAAAGTGCCTTTCGCATCTAGAGAGAGAACTATGGAGACTGAAAGTAGTTCAAACCAGTATTTTCCCCATTTCAAGGGGTTGTTATTTGTTTGCTTTTTTTTTTTTTCCTCTTTCTTGTGTTTTTCCCCTTTTGATCTGATTTTTTTTTTTTTCTGCACACATGATGAATATGGAAACATGTTTGGAAAAATTGTACATGTTTAACCTGTATTGGAGGGGGAAGGGAAGAGGAGAGGGAGAAAAATTTGGAACACAAGGTTTTGCAAAAGTGAGTGTTGAGAGCTATCTTTGCATGTATTTGGAAAAATAAAATACTATTAAAAAAAGAAAAAAAGATTTTTTAAAAAGAACATTTTAAAAAATGTCTTTACATGTAATCAGGGGAAAAGTAAACTGTTACTTAAAAAAAAAATAAAGGCTATTTATTTGCTTTCCTTTCTCTCTGACCATTTGGGTGGCTATACTGCCCTGACAAGCTACCAGTTCTCTCCTTAAAATAGCATAAGTCATCATCTAGGACTGTGACTCATGATGTTAGCAGCCACACCTATATCACAAGTTTTTGATTTAAAGAATGTAAATAGCAAGGGTTGAATCATGGGTGATGAGCTTTCCTACTTCTCCCTAATATCAGGATTGTGACCAGAGCTCTTCCTTGAACCCCACACTCCTAAGGCTTTTTCCCTTACCAATTATAAGTGGAAAACAAGGGAGATTGCTCCTTTCTCTATTTTGGACTATGGAATTCCAAACCTCCCTGAGTCTGAAGTAAGATATCCAAAAGCTGAAGACATGCTCTTCTTCTTTCTGTCCTCTCAGAGCCTTGGTAGCCCACTGGAGACTGGACTTCTAGAACCACTAAGAGTTTGAAGGGCTGTGTCCTTAGGCCATCCTTACTGGCTATGAGAATGGCCTATGAAACCAAGGGAAGCACAAAGATTTTCTAAAAATGGAAGAAGACTATTGGGATGACACTGGATTCTATTTAAACAATATATCTGCCTATGTATAGAAAGCAAAAAACAACACAGTGCGGCCTGGTGACAAACCCAAGTGATGCAGGATGATCTAGAGAAAGGTATCTCAGGATCCTGGGGAAAGTGGCTTGGTTCTAGCTGAGTTCTACAGAAATTTTTATGACAAGGCCCTAGAATGTGGAATCCAGGTAATACAATATTTTTAAAGGTTCTAGCATATTTTTTTTTTCCTTTTCTGAGGCTGGGGTTAAGTGACTTGCCCAGGGTCACACAGCTAGGAAGTGCTAAGTTTTATGGTGCTCAGTAAAAAGGGTATTGCTGTGACTACTACTTCTACCACATCTACCATCTCCCATACCCTTCTCATTTGTAAATTAATAATTTATCTTAATAGTTTGTGGGATGAAAAAATGAGGGTAATGTCATATCTAGCAAGAGAATCCTTAAGTGTAGTAGAAAAACATGTACCTTAGAGACTAAAATCCTGACTGCCACTATCTTGTGTGACCTTAATCAAATCATTTTCCTGAATCTGAGCCTAAGTTTCTTTGCCTGTAAAATGAAGATGCTGAATTAGAAGACCTCTAAATCCCCTTCTTTTTAGTGCTTAGTCTTTTGATTACTCTGGTTATTTCAGTTTGGGGCCTGAAAGGGTCCTTAGAGACCAACATATCCATCCTATATTACTTCCATATAAAGTTGGGATTACCCTCCTACAATGTCCTGCTTCCTTAGAGAAGGCCCTTTTCTCTTCCCCTCTTCCCCTCTGGAGAAGGACAAAGGTAACTCTGACATAATCTTTGGAAGGATAATTGATGGATCTTGACAACAGGAGAGGAGACAGAATCATGACTGTACAGAGAGTCATTTTGAAATGGCCTGGGAGATATATTATTGTTATAAATATAAGCAATTAAAGTGGAGGTCTAATTGTGCCCAGATTAGACCTCCTCTTTAATTGCTTATATAACAATAATAATATTATAATATGTATTATATACGGCCCATTATATAGCGCTTTAAGGTTTTCAAAGAGATTTCTATGTGCCTCATATCTATTTTTTGGACCAAGTCCTATTTTTGTAGGACCTCTTGTCTCCATCACCCCCACTCCCCATTTATAGTTGGTGAAACAGAGGCCTATGGATATCATTTTAAGGTTTACAAACATTTTTGAAATAGATGCCTCTGACATTCTCCCCATCCTCATCATCCGCTAGAACCTTGTCACTGCAATGAGTGACAACCAAAAAATAGGGTTAAAAATGGAGGTGGGCATATTGAATTGCTTGATGTCCAGGGGAAGGGGGAGGTGGGAAGAGAGGGAGAAAAATATGGAACACAAGGTTTTGCAAGAGTGAATGTTGAAAACTATCTTTGCATGCACTTTGGGGGAAAAAAGCTAATAAAAAAAGGGAGATAGGACTGGGTATTAGTGTCTGCTGCTGCCTAGACTTACACAAGGCTGCCATCTGGTGTTCAGTCAGGACGTGTCTCCCATGGCACAGACTTGCGAACCAGTGACTCCCCAAGGTAAAGCAAAATTTGCAACTAAGTTGTAACCTAAGTTGTAACAAAGGGCGAGTGTCAGGAAGTGATGTCAGCCAAGGCGTATAAAGCTCAGCTTTAACAGCTTTCTCTCTGGAACCTCTCCCTTTTCCCCATTTACTTGAATTTTCCCACCCCAAAACACTCATGGATGGTTCTTTTACGTGTCTCCTCAGTGTCCTGGGCTGAATAGAGTGCTGGACTCAGAACCAGGAAGCCACATCCTGCCTCTGACATTAGTACCTGTTTGGCTGTAGGCAGAAATGTTACTTATCAAGGACTCAGTTTCTCGAAAAAAAAAAGAGTTACATTAGTGACCTCTAAGAATCCTGCCAACCCCGAATCCACTATCCCATGGCTTTCTCCCCATCCTTTAGTGACAAACGCTATTTGCTGGGTCTGATTCGTCCCTTCCTCACTTCTTCCCCAGTATTTCCAGGACCACATTCTTTCTCCTTTAGTAGCTGCTAAAGTCACTCACATTTTTGAACCCATGTTTTTGGTTTTGGGTCTTCCTAAACTAACTCACAACCCCCAAAGCTGCTAAAGCTTCTCACACGTTGGGAATCCAAGTTTTTGCTTGCTTTGGATAGATGTTTTTGGACAGGATCTGTGGTTTCATTAGTATGGGGAGTTCCCAGTAAAGAATCCCACCCACCCCCTACCACTGAAGACCAGCCCTGGCTCAGCAATTTGTAGCCTTAGAAGTTACCTGGTCACTGAAAGTTAAGTAACTTCCTCAAGCTCTCATAGTTACTAAAAGTTTACTGACAGAATTTGCACCCAGACCTTTGTGCCTTCAAAGCACAAATGTACCCACCCAATACCTGCCCAATATACCACCCCACTTCTTAAACCCAAGCCATCTGCTTCTAAACCCTTCTGGAAGTAAAACTCCCCTCTCTGTCCGCCGTTACCAGAAGTAAAATGATGGATATAGCCACCTTTTCTTGGGCAACTTCCGTGCCCTTCCCCTCCCTAATTACTGACTCAATGAAAGGAAAAGAACAAAGACTCTAAGACTATTTCCCAGAATCTCCACAATGTTCTCAGAAAGCTCATGTCCATCAATCACGTATCTCCCTTCCTTCCAAACTTGCTTCATGGAACCACTCCCTTTTCTTTATTCAGTTCCCCAGCCACTGGGACTTTCCTTTCTAAGGCTCCCTTTCATCTTCCTGGCATTCATGTCCCCATTAGAAGGTAAGCTCCTTGAGCTGAGGACTATTTTTTGCTTTTTCTCTATGACTCCAATCCTTAGCACAGTCCCCTGGTATCTTGTTTGATGATTGGTTAATTAAACATTTAAATTAAATAAGTAATTAAATTAAAATATATGTATTTATTTCCACATTTTTCACTCTTAGTCAAATATCAGTTGAAGGTCACTCAAAGGCCTGGTGGACATCAGTAGGCCTCCACAGATCATGTGTGAAGATTCATGGAAGAAAAGTAATGTAAAGGATACTGGAAGAATCCATCATTCAGAATTACTGTTGGGTAACCAGTGTGACCCACTGGTGTCTACAAAAGCGGTAAAACATCTAGAAGAAGGCTCCCAGAATGATGAGGACCCTCAGGGCTGGAGTTATGGGAGAACATGAGCAAGCGGGCACAGAATGACGAGGATGGATGGGTTGTTATCTACTAAAATGTCTGGGAAGTGCTGCATAGCTAAGCTCCACAAACATTCTCCACATGGCTAATCTTTGGGGAAGGAGTAGAGATAGGGATAGGGCAGTGGGGATAATAAACAACTAGCTCCATGTGAAATCTGTATCCATAGGTCTGTTTCCTAGCCAGGCAAGGGTCTATCGTTCCTGTGCTTACCTGCATTTACAATCCCTAAGCCAAGAAGTAGGAAAAGAATTCAGAGATAATCTAAAGTAGCTCTAAATCCTAGCTGCTTATTCAGCCTCAAGCACCATTAGATATGGGGTCAGAAGGTCTCAGTTCAAATCCAGATTTTGCAATTTTTAGTCATAGGATTTATGGTTGAAAGGGGAACTTAAGAGATCACCTAGTTCAATTCCCCTCATTTTACAAACAAGAAAAATGAGGAAGTAAGAAGTTAAGTGATTTACCCAAGTTAATATAAGCAGTAATTGGCAAGGCCAGGGTTTGATCTCAATCTTCTGACTTCAAATCCAGTGCTATTTCCATCATGGCACATTATTTCCAGTGCTTAACCAGTACCAGGCACATAGTAGGTGTTTTAATAAAAGTTTATGGATCAGTTTTTATCGAATCAGTCGGCAAGTATTTGATAAGCATCTACTACATGCTAGGCACAAATATTAGGGATATGAAGAAAAGTGAAGAAACAATTCCTCTTAAGAAGCTCATTTTCCAATGGGTGTGAGAAAATGCAAATAACTGCAAAATATAGGTGGTGGTTACCTGGTAAGTGCAAGAGTCCATGACTGATATTTGATAATGGCTGGAGTACTGCTCAAAGAAGAATCAGCCCCCTTTAAATTTCAGTAACCTGGGGAAAAGAGCAGATCACCCTACTCCCTCAGCTTTGGCTCTGGAAGGAGTTTCAGGTTAAAGACCCACCAAGAACGAGAAGAGTGGGGTAGTGGAAAGAATATTCAACTAGACTAAAGCTTCTTCAACCAAGAGCTTTTCTACAGGCTGTAGGAAGAGTTGTTTATCAGTAGATAGACTCTGGAATAATATGGGATTAAAAAAACAACCCTTCAATGTATACATTTAGAATGTTGGTTTAGGGCTAAATTAAATATTTACATAGTTCTTCTTTCTCTCCTGATTCTTTAGTGACTCCCTCATGAAGCTAAAATATTTAGCAGGGGCCCTTCAGAAAATATTTCAGACCCAGCAGAAAGTTATCTGATTTGTAGGGAAAGACAAAAACATTGTTGGGTTTTTTTAAACCAATATCCAAGTTCTGTTTCCTTTGTGAAAAAAAAAGGTCAGATCAGACTTTTATAAAATAAGGGAGCTAAACCGTGTGGTCTCAAGGGTTTCATAGAGAGGTACAAAATATGAGAGTTGGAAATCTTCGAGTCCAACTTATATATGGACGAGAATCCTTGCTACAATATCCCAAGTGATTGATTGTCTGGATTTTGCAGGCAAATCTCCAGAGAAGGGCAAAAATTCAGAGAATCTCAGTTCGATTCCTCACTCTGCTACTTATTATTCTGTGACCCTGAGTATGTCTTTCACCTTCTGACACTTAGTTTCCTCATCATTAAAATGAAAGATTTGGGCTTGAAGTAATGGTCTCTGATTTCATCGATGGCTGTTACATCTAAAGGATCCAATGAAAGATTTGTAATGTTGCTGATATTGATGCTCACTTCAAAGGGTTTTGTGATAAAAGGGCTTAGGTAGATTGTAAAGTGATGCATATGTATGTATATATATATATATATATATATATATATATATATACATACACACACATACATATAGACATATTTGTACCGATGAATGCTAGCTGTTATCATGATGGACTAATGATCCTTATCCATGACAAACATGACCCAGGAAAGACAATTGTTATCAAGGTTAGCTGTCTAATGTGAAATTTATTAATGCTACAGAATTTAATTTTAACCTAAACTTGGCATACATTAAGCTTTATACATTAGACATGTCCCTAGCAAAGTAGTAATTACATTAAACTTTTGAAAATTGAATTCTATTTTAAGTGCACTGGGGGAGTTACTATTTGAAGCAATCCTATTATGTTCCGCAGTATAACATAAAGGAACACTCCCTAATTAATCTTCCATGCAGTTCTGGATTTGCAAATATTGGATCCTTGAACAGCACTTTGCCATTTCAAAAGGGCTTTCTTTTCCAGGTAATACTAATTGACATTTACTGTACAAAGCACTTTAGGATTTACAAAAGCACTTTATATACATCATCTCATTAGGTCCTCAAGAAAACTCTTTAGGGAAGTTACTCGGGGCATTTAACCCCATTTTATGGATGAGATTAACAGAGGTGACCTGACATGGGCATATAGTCAGAATGTGGACTCTGAAACTAGAACTCAGTTCTTCTGTTTCTTAGGCTAGTGTTGGTTCTGCTAGACCAGGCTACTTCCCCTAAATCACCCTAAATCAGTGTAGTTCTTTCTTTATGTGGCAGAGTGGTATTTCTTACCACTCCCCAACATAGGGCAATGGAAAATGGAAAGGGCAGTGGAAAGAACCCTTTTTATTATCAGAAACCTGATCAAAGTGCTACTTATTAGCTATGTCTTCGACTGGCAATTTATTTCATTTTTGAGCCTCAATTAATTCATCTTGTAAAATGGAGTTAATGACATATGCTCTCTCTATCTCATGGGCTTGTTGTGAGGAAAGCAAACTATAAAGGACTATAAAAATGTGTGCTTCTAGAGGACTTCCATGATAGCTTTTCAGCCCAACAAACTAACTGACAATTGTTTGTATCCCTTTTCCTTAAGCAGCTAAAGCCCTTTACATTATTCCCAACACTCCACACATATCATATATATGGTAGCTACCATATACAATTTCTTTTTGATATTGTTTTATTACAAATGTAACATTGAACATGAATATATACGATTAAACCTGTTTATTAACTATTTACTTTTTAATAAATTTCAACGCAAAAAATATCATAACATGACTTCAATTGCTCCATCCAAAGCCCCAGCAGGATCCCTTGTCATTTCATTCTCATGCCTCTGATTTCTTTTTTCTTTTTTTTTTGCTTTACACTATTTCCAGGTTTCTTTATAGTTCTCACATTGGTTGTTCTTAATTGTACTATAATATCCCATTATATTAATGTACTATATTTATTTAACTGTTTTCCTACTGATGATGTATTTAGAATACTTACAGCTTTTTTTTTTTTTTTTTTGAAATTGCATATAATGCTGCCATAAAAAGCTTTGAATGGATGGCTCTTTTTAAATATTTTGTTGATACTTTCAGCAAATATCTTTAACCATGAAATTATTGGATAAAAATAATGATAATTTTTGCATGTTTCTGGGTAATGCCAGATTGCTCTCCAAAAAGTCTGCCAGTTTGTATTATATCTGCAAAAAATAAAAATACCTGCATCTTCACAACCCCACTAGTGTTGAATTGTGTTGTCTTTAATTATCATCACCTAATTTGATGGCATATGTAGTAGCACCTTAAAGTTGTTTTATTTTGGATCTCTTTGAAGTTAAACTTATTTTCAAGTCATTATTAACAATTTATGTATCTCCCCAGAAAGATGATGAACTCAAGGTATAGAATAAGGGTTTATAATTTCATATATGACTAATATGTTGGGAGGAGGGACTGTGAATTTCAGGGATATGACTTTTATTTTCTTTTTTTCACTTTAGTAGGGAAGAGACCAGCTCTGGGGTTACTAAAATGAAGGAAAAAAGTAAGAAAACAATCAATGAAGCATCTGTAAAAAGCAGAGAAAAGAGAACAACAAAGGATACAAAAAACATGACAGCTTTGAAAATAACATGTTGATTTTATTATATACTTAAAAAGAAACACAAGCTTTTCATAATATTTTTTCTTTGATTTGGAAACTCTGGGTTTTGGCTTTGACACAGTTTTCACTGTGGAGTTTTTTTCAGGAGGTGACTGACCAGTGAATTCTTTCTATTTTTACTCTGCCCTCTAGTTTTAACACCTCTGGGCAGCTTTTGTTTGTGATTTCTTGAAATGTGGTATCCAGACTTTTATAGTGGTCATGATTTTCAGGTGGTATAATGATTTGAAGCTTAGTTCTTGTTGATATGGTCTTGACAGGTCTTCTTGTTTTGCTTTTCCATTTATTACTTTTTCCTTTTTTAACAAAAATTTTATTGATGTTTTTATTTTTATATACATTCTAAAATTCCCTTGTATTTCACCTACCCCCTCTCCCAACTAGAAAGCCACCTCATATAACAAAGATTTTTTTTTTTAAGGGGAGGGAGATGATTCAGCAAAACTGATCAAAGTGTTAAAAAAAAATCTGAGTAGATATACAATGTTCCACTCTCATAGACCATCTCCCCACCCTCTAATACCCCTCTGCAAAGACTTGGTGGAAATTTCTTCTCTCTCTTCTTGAGGGCCAAACTTGTTTGTAATTTCTTTTTTAAAACTATATTTTATCTGTTCTTCCTTGTACTGAACCCGCCCTATACACACACACACATACACACATTCCTTGAACTTAGCAGCTAAAAATAAGAAACTGGAAAACAAGCCTTTAATACATTGCTGCATAGTCCAGCAAAATAAATTCCCATATCAACTACATCCAAAATTATATATCTCTTTTTGTATTTTAAGTTCATCACCTTCTATTAAAAAGTGAGTGATGTTTCTTCATTCCTTTGAACTGATGAGAATTCTTTTAAAGTCTTTCAAAATTGCTTTTCTTTTTAATGTTGTTATTACAAAATCGTTCTTTTAGTTCTCACTTCAGTCTGCCTCAGTTTATTGAGGTCTGACTATTAATCTCTGAAATTGTCCATTTTGTCATTTTTATGGCACAAAAACAGGACACTTTTTAAAATAACATGTTGAAGATATGTGTGTGTGTATATATATACATATATATCTCAAAAGAAACAGAGATAGAGACAGAGAGACAGAGAGAGATTTAGAACTGCTGGTAGCTTTTATTTCTTCTTTTGAAAACTGCTTTTTCATATGTTTTGAAATGATTCTTAGTTTTATAATTTGACTCAGTTACTATATATCTTATATGAGACTTTTATTAGAGAAACTTGCTGTAAAGATTTTTTTTCCAATTACTAATTTTCCTTTTGATTTTTATTAAGTTTGTTTGTATAAAAGTTTTTTTTAATTTATGTAATTAAAATAACCCTTTTTATTTCATATGACTCTACTACTTTTTAATCATGAATTCCTCATGATCAATAGATTTAAAAGATAATTTCTTCTTTATTCCTCAAATTTTATTTGAAGTAGTCCCCTTTGAATTTCCCCAATATTCATTTGCAAATATTGTGGTGTTTTTTTTTGAATAATTGTAATCATTGTGTATATTGTTTTCTTGACTTTACTACATTACTTTTCATCAGTTTATATTAAGTCTTTCCATGTTTCTTTCTGCTCATCACATTCAGCATGTCTTGTAGCAAAGTAATATTCTTTTACATTCATCTACCACAATTTGTTTAATCATCTCCCAATTGATGAGTATTTACTGTTTCCATTTCTTTGCTAACACACACACACCCCCCACACACACACACACACACACACACACACACACATACACACACACAATGGTAGCATAAATATTTTGGTTGGAAATGAGAAATTTCGGTGATTAGCAGAAAGACCTCTATAAAATGAGGCAGACTAAAGTGAGAAGACCTAAAAGAATAATTTATACAATGACAATATTATAAAGAAAAACAGTTTTGAAAGATTTCAAGAAATCAATGTCCTGTTCGGGAGAAAAGTCTAGCAGTAGAATCTCTGAGTCAAAGGGTATGGATATTTTAGTCATTTTATTTGCACAATTCCAAATTGTTTTCCAAAGTGGTTGTGCCAATTTACAGCTCCAGCAATGAAACACTAATGAAGTCAGAACCCCTCCAACACTGACTTTTCTTATTTTTGCCAATTTGCTTTTTGTGAAGTGATACTCAAGGTTCAATTTACATTTCTATTTCTATTCTTGATATAGATAATTTAATAGTCTGAAATTCTTTAATGGGAACTATTGGTTTACATGCTTTAAGTCAATATTTAATAGTATTTATTTACAAATATATACTTTTTCTCTTTAAAAAAAATCTGCTAAGACCAGGAGATCGTTGTATACTTCAACAACAATACTATATGATGATCAATTCTGATGGACGTGGCCATTTTCAACAATGAGATGAACCAAATCAGTTCCAATAGAGCAGTAATGAACTGAGCCAGCTATACCCAGTGAAAGAACTCGGGGAGTTGACTATGACCCACTGTATAGAATTCCCAATCCCTCTATTTTTGTCCACCTGCATTTTGGATTTCCTTCACAGGCTAATTGTACATTATTTCAAAGTCTGATTCTTTTTGTACAGCAAAATAACTGTTTGGTCATGTATACATATGTTGTATTTAACTTATACTTTAACATATTTAACATGTATTGGTCAACCTGCCATCTTGGGGGGGGGTGAAGAAGGGAAAAATTAGAACAAAAGGTTTGGCAATTGTCAGTGTTGTAAAATTATCCATGCATATATCTGGTAAATAAAAACTATTAAAATATTTTTTTTAAATCTGCTAATTTTGTTTTGTTACCTTTTCTTCCTGGAGTCATTGCTTTCTTTCTGACTCATTCTAATTTTCAGGGAATTCAATTCTTAAGGAAATCTTATTAACTATTTGTTCCAATCTATTAATTCTTTTTACCAATCTACCTCCATAAAGAGAATCTACATATGCAAAAATGTTTGCAGCATCTCTTTTTGTAGTGGTAAAAAATTGGAAATCGATGGTACCCCAAAATTGAGGAATGGCTGAATAAGTTATAGTATATGAACATAATGGATTATTATTGTTCTATAAGAAATGATCAGCAGGATGATTTCAGAAAGACCTAAAGAAATTTGTATGAACTGATGCTAAGTGAAGTGAACAAAACCAAGAGAACATCGTATATAATAATAACAAGGTTATATGATGATCAACTATGATAGACTTAACTCTTCTCAACAATATAGAGATCCAAGACAATTCTAATAGACTTGGGATGGAAAATGCCATCTATATCCAGAGAGAAAACTAGAGACTGAGTATGGATTGAAGTATAACATTTTCACCTTTTTTGTTTGCTTGCTATTTCTTTTCCGTTTTTTCTCTTTTGTTCTGATTTTTCTTTCACAATATGAAAAATATGGAAATATGTTTAAAATAATTGTACATTAGAGAGAGAGAAAGTTTGGAACTTAAGATCTTAAAATGGTGAATGTTGATAACTATCTTTGCACGTAGATGGAAAAATGAAATGCTGTTGAGGGAAAAAATTATAAAGTGCATATTCTATAAAAACAAAATAATCTTCCTCCTAATTTGTCATTGGTTTTAACATTATACTTTCTTTTACTTGTCTTCTGAATACTTATTTAAAGAAACACATTATTTTTTCATTTTTGGCAGTTTTAAAATTTTTAGTTCCAAATCTTTCCCTTTTTTTTACTCTGTGACCAAACAAGCAATATGGTATCAATATATGTGTGTGTGTGTATAAATATATATAAAATCATGCAAAACATTTCCACATTCATCACTTTTGACCACTGCCTCTCTTAATCTGTCCTCCTTTTCTGTCATCTTCTTACCCTATCTTTTATCTTCCTTCCCTTCTATTTTCCTGTTGGCTAAGATAATATTTCTACAATATATATATTATATAATATTTCTTATATGTGTGTATTTTTCCTCTCTTTGAAACAATTATGATAAGAGTGAAGTTCAACATTACCTGTTACCCTCCTCCAACTTCCCTTCCATTGTAAAAGCTCTTCCTTTTGCCCCTCTTTTATGTAACATGATTTTTCCAATTCTACCTCTGCCCTACCCTTTCTCTCAATGCATCCTTTTTTCTCATCCCTTCATATTGGGGGAGATCATCAAAACATAATTGACTCACACCTATGCTGTCTAGTAGAGTCTTCTAAACACTTTAATAATGATAAAGTTCTCAGGAATTCCATATATCACTGTCTCATATAGGAAAACAGTTTAACTTTATTGTCTCAATTTCATGTTTTACCTTTTTATGCATCTTTTGAGATGTGTTTGAATATCAAATTTTCTATTCAGATATGTTTTTTAAAAAGAAATGCTTGAAAGCCCTCTATTTCATTAAATATTCATTTCCCCCAACATACTCAATTTTTTTCCTGTTGGTTATTCTTGGTTATAACTCTGTTTCCTTTGATTTCCAGAATATCATATTCCAGGCCCTCTTCCCTTTTAATATAAAGTTATTAAATCTACCTAGTGTGATCCTAACTGTTGCTTTATATTATTTAAATTGTTTTTTCTGGCTGCTTTAAAAATTTTCTCTTTGACTTGAGAACTCTGGAATTTGGATATAATATTCTTGGGAATTTTAAATTAATCATTTTTTAGGAATTTCCATTTTGCTATCTGAATCTAAGGTATCAGGACAATTTTCCTTCATTCTCAAAACATGATATCTAAGCTCTTTTTTTTATCATGGCTTTCATGCAGTCCAATAATCCTTAAATTTTTCTCTCCTTGATCTATTTTCCAAATCAATAATTTTTCTGATGAGATATTTCACATTTTATTTCTTTTTTTCATTTTTTAAATTTTGTTTTATTGCTTCTTGATGTTTCATGGCTTCATTGGTTTCCATTTCCCCAATTCTAATTTTTAAGGAATTATGTTCTTCAGTCTACATTTTGGCCAATTCTGTTTTTTAAGGAGTTTTTTTTCTTCAGTGAATTTGTGTACTTCCTTTTCCATTTGGTCTAGTCCATTTTTTAAGAAGTTCTCTTCCTCAATTAATTTTTTTGTATTTCTTTTACCATTAAGCTAGTTCTCTTTTTTTTTTTTTCAAAAAAAGTGTTTTTCCCCTCAATATTTTTCAAGCCTCATTTTTCAATATGTTTGTTCTATTTTCATAATTTTCTGGTGTCACTCATTTCTTTTCTCAATTTTTCCTATACCAGTAATATTTAAAAAAAAAAAACCAAAACCAAAAACAAAAACAAAATAAACTCTTCCAGGAATACTTTTTGAGTTTTTATCCAATTAGAATTTTTGAGACTTTTCTTGTAGCTCTTTTCACATCATGGTCTTCTTCTGAGTCTATTCTTGGTCCTATATGCCACAGTAATTGTTATTATGCTTCCTTTTTTGTTGTTTACTCATTCTTCCAACCTATTTCTTTACTTCAAACTTCATTAAAGCTGGACTCTGGAAGTGGGGGAGAAACCATCCCAAGACTCAGGCTTTTTCATGCTGTTGTTTTGATCTGGTTCTAGAGCTCTGCAAATTTTCAATGCTTACAAGGTGGTGTGATGTAGAGAGAGGTGTGGTCACTGCTGTCTTGATCTATGCTCAGGTGTTTATCCAGAAAGGCCCCTGCTCCCCTGCAGCTACAAGTGCTAATGTACTTCTTGGCCAAGACTAGCACCCCTACTCCCTTGTGACTGACCACAAATGAATGCTCCCCTATGCCCTGAAACTATGACAGAGAACTGTGTATATGCAGTAGAGTTACCAAACAGTGCCAGGTCCTGAACCTCTTCTGGGTTGAAAGCTTCTGAAACTGTGCTTTGGGCTAGCCCCACCCCCATCGCACACTCCTGCCAACCTCCTATGTTGCCTTAGTTGTCACCCCAACCTTTTTCGACTGCCATTCCAAAATTCAGGTTTATTTCAGAATATATTTGGCTTCTCTTTCCTTCTCTATCATGACTTTTAAAACTGAATTGTCATTTCCCCACAAAATTCCCAACATTATCACATCCACAACCAGTTCTTACCAATGTAGAGAATCAAAATGAGAACAGATTTCCTTTCACTGGTTCTTCTACCTTTGAAGAATCACAGTATCATTAAAGCAAATAAAAAAAAAGACAAGATCAAATATCTAAAAATTAACCTAGGCATTTATTACCATATATCTTTTTATAAAATGTTACAAGGGTAAAATTATTATGTCAAGGAAGTAAATTCAATGGTTTTTCATATTGTTAATAGGACAAGACATAGCATATGCAGTGTATATAAACTGGAATAATGTAAAATAATTACATTTATTGACTTTTATAATTAGACCTATAAAATTAATTCATATATTTTAACATCTTTAAAATTTTTAATATGCAATATCCTTTTGGTACAACTTTTTAAAATAATGTCATGAACTCACAAAATGTTGCCTTTTCCATCATGAAACTACAGTTTCATTATATTGCCTACACTTAAAAATACATTTAAAGTGTACTTTTGATAATTTGCCCATTTTTTCCAAGTCCAATCTTGATTATAGCCTATAAGCTTTCTTTTTTAAAAAATAGTATTTTCCCCATTATATGTCAACATAATTTTTAGCATATATTATCCCAAGATTTTGAATTCCAAATTTTTCTTCCTCCTTCTCTTCCCTCCCCTATTCTGAAAAGCGTAGGTAATTTAATATAGGTTATACATGTGTACAAGTTATACATATTTGATATATCACATATGTACAATTTGACATGTTATATACATGTACACACATAGGTTATACATATAATGTAAAACATATTTCCATAATAGTCACAATTATGAAAGAAGAAACAGATCAAAAGGAAAAAACCAAGGGAAAAAAGTGATCTGCATTCAGAATCCATCAGTTCTTCATCTGTCTATAAATAACATTTTTCTTCATGAGTCTTTTGTACTTGTGTTAGATCATTGTGTTGCTGAGAAGAGCTGAGTCATTCCTAGTTGATCATCACACAATGTTCCTGATATTATGTACAATGTTTTCTTGGTTCTGCTCATTTTACTTTGCATCAATTTGTATGTTTTGCAAATTTTTTTTTTTAATCTGACTGTTCATCATTTCTTATTGCACAATTGTATTCAGCTACTTTCATGGGCCACAGCTTGTTCATCCTTTCCTCAATTGATGGGCGTCCTCTCAATTTCCTATATTTTTGCACCCATGAAAAGGGCTGCTACAAATGATTTTGCACATGTAGATCCGTTTCCCTTTTTAATGATCTCTTTGGGATATAGTGGTACTGGTGGATCAAAGGGTATAGACAGTCTTATAAGAATGAATATATTTTGGTTATCCTTTGGGCATAGTTCCAAATTGTTTTCCAGAATAGTCGGATCATTTCACATTTCAACAATGCATTAATGTCTTAATTTTTCCACATCCTCTCCAACATTTATCATTTTTCTTTTTCTTTTCTTTTCTTTTCTTTTTTTTTGTCATATTGGCCAATCTGATAGATGTGAATTGGTACCTCACAGTTGTTTTAATTTGCATTTCTATAATCAAGAGAAATTTAGAACACTTTTTCAGAAGTCCACATAAATAGCTTTGATTTCTTCATCTGAAAACTGAATGTTCATATCCTTTGAACATTTATCAACTGAGGAATGTATTCATATAAATATAAGCATGTATTCTTATAAATTTGACTCACTTCTCTGTATATTTGAGAAATGAGGCTTTTATCAGAAACATTTGCTATAAAGATTGTTTCTGAGTTTTTTGCTTTCCTTCTAATCTTGATTGGATTGATTTTGTTTGTATAAAAGCTTTTTATTTTAATATAATCAAAATTATCTAATTTACATTTCAAAATTCTGTCTGTTATTTGTTTGATTATGAATTTTTTCCTTCCCCATAGTTCTGAAACATAGACTATCCTTTGTTTTGTTTTGTTTTTTATTATAGCTTTTTATTTACAAGATATATATATGGGTAATTTTTCAGCATTGACAATTGCAAAACCTTTTGTTCCAATTTTTCCCTCCTTCCCCCTCTCTCCTCCCCCAGATGGCAGGTAGACCCATACATGTTAAATATGTTAAAGTATATGTTAAATACAATATATGTATACATATCCATAGTTATTTTGATGCACAAGAAGAATCAGACTTTGAAATAATGTACAATTAACCTGTGAAGGAAATAAAAAATGCAGGTGGACAAAATAGAGAGATTGGGAATACTATGTAGAGGTTCACACTCATTTCCCAGAGTTCTTTCACTGGGTTTAGCTAGTTCTATTTATCATTGAACAAATGGAACTGATTTGATTCATCTCATTGTTGAAGAGGGCCACATCCATCAGAATTGATCATCATTTAGTATTGTTGTTGAAGTATACAATGATCTCCTGGTCCTACTCTTTTCACTCAGCATCAGTTAATATAAGTCTCTCCAGGCCTTTCTGAACTCATCTATCCTTTGTTTTTTAATTTGCTTTTTTTTTTTTTTTAGAATCTATTGAAATAATCATATGATTTCTTTTGGTTTTGTTATTGATATGATCAACTATGTTGGTAGTTTTCTTAATATTGAATTATTGAATCAATCCTTCCTGGTAAAATCCCACCTGGTCATAAGTGTATAATCCTTATGATATGTTGCTGTAATTACCTTGCTAGTATTCTGTTCAAAATTTTTGTATCAATATTCATTATGGGAATTGGTGTATAATTTTCTTTCCCTGTTTTAGCTCTTCCTAGTTTAAATGTTAGTACCATATTTGCATCATAAGAAAAGTTCTTCACCTCTTTTCCCTAATAGTTTATATAGTATTGGAATTAGTTGTTCTTTAAATGTTTGGTAGAATTCACTTGTGAACCCATCTGGCCCTGGATTTTTTTCTTAAGAAATTCATTAATGGTTTGTTCAATTTATTTTTTTTTAAGATTGGGATTATTCAGGCATTCTATTTTCTGATCTGTTAACCTAGAGAATTTATATTTTCAAAAATATTTATTGATTTCACTCACACTGTCAGATTTATTGAAATATAATTGGACAAAATATTTTCTAATGATTATTTTAATTTCTTCTTCATTTTAACTTTTTTGATGCTAAACATGTGATTTTCTTCTTTCTTTTTTTAAATCAAATTAGTCAATGGCTTATCTGTTTTACTGATTTTTTCATAAAGCTAGATCCTAGATTTATTTATTAGCTTAATAGATTTTTTTCTTTGCAGTCTTAATGATGTCACCTTTGATTTTCAGGATTTCCATTTTGATGCTCAATTGGGGATTTTAAAAATTTGCTCTTTTTCTAGGTTTTTTTTTTTTTTTTAGTAGCATACCCAATTAATTCACCTCTTCTTTTTCTATTTTGTTGATGTAAGAATTTGAGAAATAAATTTCTCCTTAAATATTGCTTTGATTGCATCCCATAAATTTTGGTATGTTGTCCCATTGTTGTCGTTCTCTTTAATGAAATTATTAATTGTTTCTATGATATTTCTTCGATCCTCTTATTCTTTAGGATTAGATTATTTGGTTTCTACTTAATTTTTAATCTAACTTTCCCCTGCATCTTGTGGAATGCAATTTTTATTGCATTATGATATGAAAAGAATACACTTATTATTTCTGCCTTTCTACATTACATTTGGAGGTTTTTAATGCCCTAATACATGGTCAATTTTTGTGTAGGTGTCATATACTACTGAGAAAAAGGTATATTCTTTTCTGTTCCTATTCAGTTTTTCCCAAAGGTTTTCTAATATTCTCTTTACCTCCTTAGTTTCTTTCTTGTTTATTTTTGGGTTGAATTTGTTAAATTCTGAGAGGGGACAGCTAAGAGCCCTCATTAATATAGTTTTGCTATTTCTTCCCGTAACTCACTTAATTTCTTTAAAAATTTGGAGTCTATATCACTTGGCGCATATGTATTTAGTATTGATATTGCTTCATTGCCTATGGCACCTTTTAGTAAGATGTCCTTACTTTCCTTATCTCTTTGAATTAGATCTATTTTTGCTTTCACTTTTTCTGAGATCAGGATTGCTACCTTTTTCTCTTTACTTCAGCTGAAGCATAATAGATTGTGCTTCAGCTTCTTACTTATTATGTGTGTATGTCATTCTGTTTCAAGTGTGTTTCTTGTATTTGATCTACTCTGCTAATTACTTCTAGATTTATGGGAGAGTTTATTCCATTTACAATTATGGTTGTGATTATTAAGTGAGTATCTTGCAATGAAGCACATTTTGCAATGAATGCAGGAAATCCAACATTTTGCTGATATCTAAGGTAGGGAAACCAGTTTTGTCTGGTCAAAGTGAGATGTTCTGAGTTAACAAAGTGACAATAAAGACATACAACCCTGATATTTCTGTCATAAAATGAAGTCTTATAAAAATTATTGCTTGTCTCAGTAATTGATTCATGGCTATTGTAGATACTTCATAAATATTTATTGATTGACTAATTGATAATCTCAAAAACACTGATGAGGAGGCTTAACTGCTGAAACTTCTAAATAGTTTCAGTCCCTGTTTTTACAATTCTCAGAACAAAATGATTTAGTTCTCTGTTCAGTAGTTCTTTCTTCCCCTCTTTATTAGTACATTGAAGTTTGACTGAAAATCTGAGATTTGTTCAATATGCTTTTATAGCCATCCCTATGATATCATGCCTCTATGACCAATTTCCCAAATTCTGTCTAATTTCTTTTATTGTGACTATTGTCAATAATAATAACATTTATATGGTATTTCAAAATTTGCAAAGAAAATGTTGAACAAACATACAGAAGAATCCTCTATAACCCCTGAAATGATAACAGAACAATTAAACAAATGTTCAGAATAATTCAAGAGAACAATTTAAAAACTTATAAAAAAGGAATAAAAGAAGTTTGGAAATCAGGATGAAAATTAGAGCTCTCAAAAATGAATCCAAGGGGCAGCTAGGTGGTGCAGTGGATAGAGCATTGGCCCTGAAGTCAGGGGAACCTGAGTTCCAATCTGGACTCAGACACTTAACACTCCCTAGCTTGACCCTGGACAAGTCAGTTAAACCCAATTGCCTCAGCAAAAATAAAATAAAAATAATAATAATAATAAATTTAAAAACTGAAGCCAAAAAGATAAAAAAGAGTAAAGAAATGAGATCAAGTGATAATTAATCCTTTCAAAAGAATAGATTCTCTGAAAAAGAGATTGAAGAATATAGAATTCACATATTCAGAGGCAGAAGAAAATCAACTAAATTAAAATAAATAAGGATAATGAGAATAGAAGAAAACACGAGCTCTATAAAAATGATGGAAATTAATCCTGAAGACAGACTGAAGAGATAATGTTTCTGAAACATGTTATCCACCTCCTAAAGGACAGGTGATGGACCTGAAATGCAGAATGAAACATACATTTACCTGGACATTGACAATATAGGAATTTGCTTTGCTTAACTATGAAAATTTTTTTAAGGTTTTTTTTCCCCTTCCTCCCTCCTCATTTTCCCCCCAATTTGAGGGAGAGAAGAATAGAGGAAGAAAAAGCCTAAGGATAGGATTGTACCACCACACCTTCCTGGTAAATGACAAGAGAACAAAATGTAATAAACAAAATATCTTACCAAAAACTCCATTCACTAACTGATGAATGCAGGAAAGATTTACTTTACATTCTTGGAAGAATGGGTGCCTAGAGATCATTATACATAGCAACAAGATTATATGATGATCAATTCTGATGGACGCGGCTCTCTTCAACAATGAGATGATTCAGACCAATTCCAATTATTCAGTGATGAAGAGAGCCATCTACACCCAGAGAGAGAACTGTAGGAAATGAGGGTGGTTCCCAACATAGAATTTTCACTTTTTGTTGTTGTTTGCTTGCATTTAATTTTGCTTCTCATTTTTTGTGGTTTGATTTGATTTTTCTTGTGTTACAAAATAACTGTATAAATATGTATGCATATGTTGGATTTAACATATATTTCTATCATGTTTAACATATATTGGACTACTTGCCATCTAAAGGAGGGCATGGGGGAAAGGAGAGAAAAATTGGAACACAAGGTTTTGCAATGACTAATGTTGAAGAATTGTCCATGCATATGTTTTGAAAAATAAAAAAAGCTTTAATAAAGAAAAAAAATAAAAAGAAATGTGCCTTGGTGGGTAGACATACCTTTGAAACCCCAAAGGCAGCATTTTATTTCTTATCCTGAAGTACAAGTCCCTCTCCTGATTTCCAATGAATTGGATGTTACAAAAGTTATACGACATGAATCTCTAGCCCTCATTACATAGTCAGTCCCTGCTCCCAGAACTTACATTCTAGAAGAGGGAAGATTACAGAGGAGGGCTAAGGGCAAAGAACAAAAGATTCTTTTTAAATCTCAGGCCACCAACCCTGATTACAAAAGTCAATCCCTGTCCCCAAGGAGCTAGCATTCTTTTGGGGGAAAATCACCTCCATCCTTGATTATTTTTTGATGTCCTTGTGGGTTTTAGTTTTCTAATTTGTTTCATTTCTCCAATTTAATTTTCATAACTATGGAAACCAAATGCCTATCCCTTTCTCACAAAAAGGCAGGCCAGAACGAAACAGGTAAGCAGGGAAGTTTTCAAGTTACATGAATTTATTATATATTTAAAAAGAAAAGCCAAATCAACATAAGAGAGATTCACAGTTTTATTTCCTCTTTTTCCATGCCAAATCACTCTAAATGGAGACTAAGTTCCAACCTCCCAAATAATGAGTGGGTCAAAGAACAAATCATAAAACAAGAAATGTCTATTTCTCAGGGAATTAAAATAATAACACAATTTATCACAATTTATGAGATGCTACTAAAGAAGTCTTCAGAAGAAAATTTATGTCTGAAAATATGTTAATAAAATTATTTTAAAAGAGATTAATGACTTGAGCATACAATTCTTTAAAATCCTAGAAAACAAATTAATTAACAAACCTAAGCATGAAAGAAGAAAATTTGAAAATCAGAGTAGATGAAGTTAGAAATAAAAAAGACTAATGAGAAATTAAAGGAAGTATAATGAAAAACACCCCAATTAGCAAAATCAGAAATAGTGATCTTAAGCAATTATTAGGAAGAACAATCATGCAAGTCAATTGAAACATCAAAGGGAGGAAAAACCCTAGTCCAGATGAATTTACAAGTGACTACATCTTCTAAATTTTAGAAACGTCTAAAATCCTCCCTAATGGCCAAGCGGAAGAATATGGTTTTTGGTTTAAAAAAAAAAAAAAAAAAAAAGGAAAAAAGAGCAATAAAGCTAATAACAACAAAAACCAAGGCATGAGTACAAGGAGAAGAGACTGGTTCTGTATTGTGGTTGCTGAAGATATCAGTGAGTAGATGAGGGCAATGTTGGGGGGAACAATTGTTGAGGAAAGGGAAGAGAGAAGATGCCTTCCAGTCATCTCTAAAATTGCTGCAATGGTGGTGTTCTATTCTGACAATGGCTGCATATACAAATAAGACACAAAGCAGAAGCTAAAGTACTAAAGAACAAAAAAAAGCTGCAAAAGAAGTGTAGCAAAGGAAGATAGTCTTACTATTTCAGAAACTAAAGACCATAAAATAATTATCTCCACCTCTAATCCCATGAATTCTTTAAAGAAAGGATGTAACTACCATGTATCAGGGGACCTGTAATTTAAAAACTGGACATCTCCAAATGAATCTGCTCCCATAAGCTAATAAGTTAGTGACTACATAAGATAAGCATTAGAGGTATTATTATCCCCATTTCACAGATAAAGAAACAAAGATTCAGAAAAGTTAGGACTTGCCCGTGTTTGCACAACTGATAGGTATTAGGTGTGGAATTAAGCACATATTTTTCGACTCCCAGTCCAGCATTCTAACCATTGGATCGCCTGCCTCTTAATACCCATGTTTTAAAAGCTACAGCTCCAAGATTTTCCCCCACTATCCACCTTTACCCCAAGTTAAGGGCCATATCAAGCATGCCCTTGGAACTTCACTGCTCACCCAGTTTTGACATTCTAGCTGATGGAATATTATCTCCATTTTTTTAATCCCTCCCCCAGTACATCAACTGGACAGGCCAGTATGTGGTCCATGGAGGAAATAGAAAATGGATTTATACATATATATACATATAATATATATATACAGAGAGAGAGAGAGAGACAGAGACAGAGACAGAGAAACAGTCACAGAGACAAAGAGAGAGAGAGAGAAACAGAGAGAGAGACACAGAGAGAGACAGAGACAGGAGAGACAGAGACAGAGAGAAACAGAAACAGAGAGACAAAGACAGAGAGACAGACAGAGAAAGAGAGACAGACAGAGAAACAGAGAGAGACACAGAGAGATAGAGAGAGAAAGAAGACTTGAGCACAATTCTCCTTCCTGTTGATTTTAAATTCATTGGCTCTGAAAAGGAAGTAACTGTTGACCAATGGTCAGGGATGCTGTCTACTTCCTAGGGGGTCATGTACTCCCATGTACTCCTGAGGCTTAGACCTGGGGTCTGACCTTTTCTGCTCTACAATCCTGAGAAAGGGATCACATGACTTCCTGAAACTTAGGTCTAAGTTCTTACAGCCTGCTCCCATTCACTGCCCCCTCTATATCTCAAACCTTTGAAGATTTCTCACGCGGGCCCTGACATGTCTCTCCCACGAGGGCGTCTCTGTGACCTGGGCCTGCAGGCTCGTCCCTCTCTTCAGAACTAACAGTAATCCACCCTCTACCATCCAGAACCAACACCCGCACATCAGAGGAAGCTTTTACTGAGAACATTTTAGCTAAGGAATCTTGAACTGTCCTAATAAGCAAGTGGATAATAGGAGAACGCTGCTTAAAGCAATGAGCAGGAATCAGACTCCGCTTCCACCAGCTCCCACTGTGTCTTGGAAACCCTCATCACAGGACAGATTGGCGTCTGGCGGCCCTAGAACCACAGCACTGTGGATGCCCGAGGCCTCAGGGTCATTGTCCCATCATCCCGCCTCAAGCAGTCCGGACCCAGACTCACCACCTTCTGGAGCTGCTTCAGGCTGGCAAGGGGCATGGAGCTGGCCCTGCCCAGTGGGTTAGGAACTGAGGGGGAGACAAGTGAGTTGTAGGAGGCGACAGCTGTGTCCTGTGCTGAGTGTCAGAATCAGGTGATTTTAGGTTGACCAAGTGGTTGGAATCTCATGAGTTGGAGTCTAGAAGAAGCAACTCTCACAAGTGGATTAAAAATACGAGGAACAAATATGACCAAAAGAAAAAAAATAAACAAGAGTGGAGTTAATTTGGAGGTTACTAGGACAGTGACCAGGAACCCCACCCAGAGGGGAGAGAAGGAGATGAGGCTATCATGAATGTCTCATCCAAACAGCTTTCCCTAGGATAAATACCAAAGCACATTTCCCCTAAAGACCTGCTTTTGTTTCCTCAAAGGAACAGGGGCAATGGGTGGAACGGTGTGGCCTTAAGTATGATCTCCTTTAACAAAAACTCTAGAGCCTTTTCAGTCTTACAAGGGAATTACTACAGATGTCAACAAAACCCAAAAGCAGCTTGAAGTCCCTGCTAGGGGCCATATGTGCAAAATCCATGTGCCAGTCCTCCCCGAAGTATGCACCCCTCCTCCAGATAGGCTTCAGAATGGGCAGTTTAACAGCCTTTCATAATTTACTTGCCTGGGAGCTACATGAGAGAATGTAGGAGTTGGGGTTGGGGAGTTAAAGGAGCCATGGTCAGAGGCAAACAGAGAGCAGCATGGGCAGCTGAGTCTGCAAGACTGTTTCTCTTGGCCTGAAGTGAGCCCCCCTTCTGGTATCCTTTACACAAATAACAGAAACCTTTCTAGTCCACGGACAGCATACTTAATGGGGGGAAAGTTTGGCTGTCAAAATAAATAAATAAATAAATCCCCTTTCTTTCCATATAGCTCCTAAGAGCATGCAAAGCATGAAAGGCACTTCTGGAGTCAGTACAAATGCTCACTCACATTCCTTTCCCCAATCCTAAAACTCTGGTCTGAACCTGGTGGGGAATTAGACTCTCCAGTGGTCGGTCTAGGTGAGCTTAGAGACTTCCTCAATTAGAAGGGCTGTGGCAGCCACTGCTCCTAGGCAGGAGGGTCATCCTACAGACAGTTTCTTTGAGAAGTAAGCAAGGGTTCTGGGATCAGACCCTGATAATACTTGTCCCAGGAAGCCAGAAAGTTAAAGGAGCAGAGAAGCCTCCAGGGCTGGGCTGCAGATCAAGATATCATCTACATACTTGTACTGTGCTCATGGCTTCTACTGACACTTGCTCTGATTATAGAAATTTCCTATGAGAGGAAAAAGCAGGGACATGATTATAATAGCCTTAAAACTGGTCCTTCAGGAACTCTGGGAAATGACTATGAGCCACTACATAGAATTCCCAATCTCTCTATTTTTGTCCACCTGCCTTTTAAATTTCCTTCACAGGCTAATTGTACACTATTTCAAAGTCCGATTCTTTTTGTACAGCAAAATAATTGTATGGACATGTATACATATATTGTATTTAACTTATACTTTAACATATTTAACATGCATGGGTCAACCTGCCATCTGGGGGAAAGGAGGGGAAAAGTTGTTAACAAAAGGTTTTGCAACTGTCAATGCTGAAAAATTACCCATGCATATATCTGGTAATAAAAAGCTATTAAAAAAAAAAAAACCCTGGTTCTTCAGGGCCTCAGCCTGAGAATACATATATTACAGGATAAAGTGTTCTTAGCTCTGACAAGCAGTAACAATCCCACCTCATAGCCAGACTCAGAATAATCAGATAGCTTCTTATTCAAAGAAACACAACTGGGAAACTGGGCCAGAAGGATCCCATCTTAAGCAGAGGCCAAGGTTGTCCTCTCAAGTCTTGTCCAGATAAGACATCCACCTGTAACAGTTCAGGAAGTCATCTCTCTAAGTAACTATGGCATTTCTCCCAAATGTTGGGTTACATATTTAATGATCCATCAGGCAACCATATTCAGATTCAAAAATCAAAACAATATTAGTTACAGTCCCAAGAGATTTCATCTCAATAACAAGGTTCACTGATCAGAGGTTACAGGTTTATATTTTTAAAAAACCCAAAACTTATGAAGCATTGTGCATAATTTATCATGTGCACCTGAAAAATATAATCAAAACGAGTGCAGGGATATCAGGTTAAAATTCTGCTCTGGGTACTTCAAGAAAGCTAAATATTATATTTGTTATCATATTCATTAAATAAGGAGACTATTATGCACCGAATAAATATTAAATAATTTTGCTGAAGACAGATGGAAACCTTGGTAGAAATAGTCATTTTCAGAGAACTTGCAATTCTAACAAACCTCTTAAAAGTTTCTTGCATTGCTAAGCAGTGGAATCTTTGATACAGCATCAAAAATGACTTGGCCTTAAAGCACCCATAAACTTGAAGAATAAAAAAAAAATCAGTTATTAACACTGTGTAAATGTAAGCTATTCCTTTAAACAATAGAAGTAATTAATTGGTGGTGGTGGTGGTGGGGAGTGGTGAGCTCTAGTGAGTGGATTTGTTTTCTCACTTCTAAGGAGCAGCCACACCAGTGAGGGAAAGATGGGTTAAACTTTCTCCTTCCCAAGCCAGATCATGCAAATAACTAGTATACAGTTTTCAATCCTAAATTTTAGATTAACTACCCAAAATTCCAATCAAAAACCTCAAGAAACCTAAAGGTGAAGAAACTGGAACTCTATACCCAAGTTTTTTCTAAACCTGGTCAAGTTCAGAAAGCAGGGAATGGATCCTGAGAGCAGGGGCTGATGTCTACTTCCCTATCTGTCCAAACCCCACCTTAAAGTCCCCTAGGCAGGCAAGGAGAAGCCACAGATGAGAGATCAGTTCAGCTCCATGGTCCCATCTTTTGGGAGGTAGTGCAGTCCGAAATCCAAGTTATGTCAAACTCCCGAGTCCTCACCCTCTGCAGAGGAGCAGTCTCACCCTGCCATGCCCCACCAGAAATCTCAGTCATGTCCCACAAAATCTACCCATGGGCCACTCCATGGCTGCTGCTCTCCCCTGGGGCCAGCCCACCAGGCACTCCACCATATGGTGTCTTTCCCCTTCCCCTGTGCCATGTGATAGCTCTCCTAACTCCACTAAGCTTTCCAATCCCACTTCTCCTTATAGCTAACTCTTTTAGGATGCTAAATCTCTCTCAGGATTTAGCCTGTCAACTAAAGGCATGCATCAACTCATGGAGTGTTTCCTTTCTCCTGGCAAATGGCAAGTTCCACTAAAGAACTTACCCTTTCTTTCCATCATTAATTATTAAAACCCTTTTCTCTGCTCTCCCACTCTATTTCATATTAACCATTCCTGGTTTTATTCTATCCCTCCATTTTTGGGTCTTAGAACCCACCTTTTGGTACCAGCCCAAAGATCTCATTCTTCTCTGTGCCCTCAAGTCTCCTGTCTGTCTGTCTCTCTCTAACATGGTGTCTCCCTCTTTTTCTAACAACCTATCATATCAATAATCCTTAACATAACCGATCATAAAATGGGTAGGAATCTCATGTAATTTATAGTCATTTCCAATTTTAATATACACACAAATTTTTTAAAAAGTTATTTTAAAAATCATTACTTTACCTAATGATATTCTAACTGGATGTTCCATTCAAACTATCAAACTATTTGCAAATCAATCTTTCTTGTCCCTTGTTTTTAAAATCACTTTAAAAAAACTTTAAGATTCACAATATAGTTAATATCCAAATAACTTTGGAACAAATTTCATAAAACTTATACATATATCCAGTGGAGCTGACAAAATTTTAAAGCATAGCTCATAATATTTTACAAATTATATACATTTTAGAAAGCAACATATTTCATCTAATTAGGGGATACAAGCATGTGACCTTTTAAAGTAAGTTACCAGAACTTTGTTTTAATAACTTATTTTTTAACTTAAAATCAAATCAAATACATATTTAGATTTCCAGTACTAATGTTTCAATGTTTGCATACAAATTTCTAAGATCTTGTGCTTAAAGTAAACAAATTCATAATTCTAGCATATAACAGTTAATAGTGATTCTCATATAATTGTAGTAGTAAGAGATTCATCATATGAAATTTACAACTCATATTGATATCTAAGAAGGTGGCCTTAAGGCAATATTCCTGGTATAAAAGCCAATCTTTAGAAATTGTTCCCATTTAACAAAGTTGTAGATTATCAGTAAAACACATTCCTTCATTGAGACCTATGTAACTCAAACAAGTTATTTCTCAGGAATAACAAACTTACTCACAAGATAGTTTTAAGAAATCCAACAAACTTACAATTAAGAGGAGTTCCAGAAAGACTCTCCTTCACTTCCTGTCTGTTTACTTCCTTTGATTGACATCTGCTTTCTTCAGAGCTGCATACTTTCAAGTCTCGAGGCTTTTAAAGTGCAAATCTGATCCAGATAAGATTTTCCCCCCAGATACAAACTTTTAGTTACAAGCCAAATTTCAGTTCAATTTTAGAAAGAAACCATTATCTTTTTAACATTTTTTCCAGTCCACACAAATCTTTTTCTCTTTCCTCTGTGAATTAGAAAAGGCTACGTGCCTGATAGCCAATTGCCTTTATGTTTTCCCTAAAATTCCCAAACTCTTAAATTTTCTGTTAGCAGTCAGTGCAGAGATTATCATTTACATATCCCTTTAGTGGGCTTTGATTAGAGCTCTTATAAAACTGTTTTTACTATCATATTTCAAATAACAAATTTCACTGAACTCAGTGAATATATTATCTTTCTTTCCCTCTCATCCCTTTTTCCATGTAGTCCTGCTGCAATTAGGGAATGGGGAAGGGAGAAGAAAGAGAAAGACTTTCTTTACTCTATGCACTATCTTGAATTTAGTTGAATTTTATGCCAAATTACTTTATACATACATACACACACACACACACACAAAGTCATTTATCTCAACATTGGCATTGTATATTGATCACATTTAAAAACCCACTAAAGTTATCAAATATGAAACAATTATATACAATATGGCAGTTTCACTTAGCATTTTTTTAATGCTAAGCACTTTTGCAGTCTTTCTTGAAATGACCAATTATGAAACTCCCCAGTCACTGCTCTCAAAAATTAGTTAACTTTATTTCTGTAACCCTCAACTTGGCCAGAGCCAGGATCCATAGGAAAAAGTCAGGCTTTTTTTTTTTTTTTCTTCTAATGTGGGAATCAAGGATATTAAGAAATCTTTCCCAGCATTCTAACTACAGCATAAAGGTTTTTCTTCTTCCTGGGTGCATTTTAAATCTTTCCAGGTAACAACATCTAGCTCACAAACAGAAATGACAGACAAAAATTACTTGGAAGAGGACCGTCCCTCTCCCACACAAAACAACAATATCTCATCAAGTGCATCTTCTGGTGCTATTTTAAATTTTTTGCTCTGAAGATTTGGTTTAGATTGCTCCTTCTGGGGAGAGCAGCTCCACTCTCCTGGCATGTGATCCTGTAAACAGAGAGCTGACCTCTCAGCTCAGATCCCCAAGCCGGGAGGCGTCGCACCCCTCCACCCTGCCCCCATCAGTCACCCAGAGTGCCCCTGTTCTGGCCATTTATCCTTCTGGCTTACTAGGCGTCACCCCTTTCCTTGTATCACTTAGATGATCCCAGGGTCCCCTTCAGCCTAAGGACAGCTCAAAGGCACAGGCAGTGCTCTTACCTCTGGATTATGCACACAAGTTACCTGACTGCTCTCTCACCCTTGAGCTTCTTCAGAGACTTTCCTTCTGCTTTCTATTTTTAATCCACTGGCTCCATATGGGAACATAGTCCATAGGGAGGGAGGCTGGGATCCTGACCTCCAGGAAAGTTGCAGAAAACTCAACTCAGCATCTGCCTTGTATCAGACCTCTAGCCCTTTCTCTGGGAAGTCATATCCCGGACGAGCCCCCACAAACTGTGTGGGATGGGTGCTAGACCTCCCCTTACCCAAAGGGGGTTACTGAAAAGCAGCTCTAGAGACAAAGCATTTATCGGTCCTTGCAAAGAGAGGTCTAGGCATAGCAACTGGATCAAATCCAGCATGGGATGTGGCATGGCAGAAATAGGGAACAGATTATATAGCAAAAAAACAAGTTCCCTAGGGGTCACATGACTTCCTGAAGCTTAGACCCTAGAGTTTGACCTTTTTTGTCCTACTGTCCTGAAACCTTCCTGAAACCTAGGTCCTACAGCCTGAGAAATCTTCACCTGGTCCCATTCATCTTAGACCTCTTTTCAAGTTGGAGATTCTGTGAGGAAGTGTCCTCATGAATTGAATGGTTTCAAGATCCCTGCTTATCACACACACATACACACACACACACACACACACACACACACACACACACACATGCTCTTTTCTCAATGGCCTATGATAATTAAAACTCTACCATATGTCTTAGATTTTTGCTTTCTATTAAAATGCAAACAATATTATTACAACAATTAACATTTATGCATTCCTTTAAACTCTACAGAATACAACAATATATTATATTATTTGCCCCTACCAATGCACTTATAAAGTAAATGCTTTTATTGTTCCCTTTTTACAAAGAGGAAACGGAAGCAGACAGAGGTTAAATAACTTGCTCAAATTCATACTTAGTGCCTGAAGCTAGATTTGAACCAGGTTTTCCTAACTCTGGGTCCAGCACTCTAGCTATCACACCACCTGGCTGTACAGTGAAAGGTCACTATTAAACTTTAAGTCATTTATTCCATTGACCACAAAAGTAGGTTGTGCTTACCTAAGATGACAGTTAACACAATCCATTCAAATATAGGGGAAATAGTATTATTTCATTTTTATGCAAATCATTGTAAATTAACTTTTATTGCTATCTTATATGTGAATCAACATTTTCACCATCCATGTGTCATGTATGAAAGGTGGGGTGTTCTGAGGGTAGAGTGGGAGTTCCACAATGTGAAGGGTTGACAGTGGTGCCCTCACTCATTCCGTAGCTTTCAGCAGATTGCGGCCTAATGTTACAGTTTGTATGAATTCCTACAAGAAAACCAGTTTGAAGATTGTATTAATAATGCAAGTATAAAAGAAAATGTCAGAGACATAATCCATCAGCCACTTCAAGACAGGAACTATTAATGCAAGCCCTTTGTCAGCCACATGACATTAAAAACAATAATAATAGTTAATTAGATTTGACAAAAAGTTGACCCTTTAAATTAGAAGTTATCAAGATAATTTTTTGAAACCTGGACTATCATTATCATTAACAACGAACCCCACCTTGTTGTTGTTGTTATTGTTCAATGGTATCTGACTTCATGACCCCATGTGGGATTTTCTTGGCAAATATGCTAGAGGGTTTGCTATTTTCTTCTTCCGCTCACTTTTTACAGATGAGGAAACTGAGGCAGGGTGTGCCTGGAGTCACATACTAAGTGTATGAAATGTGATTTAAACTCAGTGATCACAGGTCTGCTATGCTTTCCACTGCACCATCTAGTTATCTAACTGTAAAGGGCTGAAACTGAGTTGCACTGAGGTCCAAGCACTTGAGGCTAATTACTAATTGGACAATACTCTTTTAGCATATGCTTGGAGAATGACCTGGCCCACGATCCTGTGCTGGCTCAATCTGTGGGTGTATACAGTGAATGGGAAGAGACATTGGAGGGTTGAGTAGGATAAGGGGGAATCACTCTCTTTGGTGGTGGAGAGAGAGAAAGAAGGTGTGGAGATTCCTATATCTATTCCCCTGACTGGGACCCCAAAAGACAAACAATAAAGATCAAGGACTTTTGCTGATCCTAACTCTGGCTGATCCTGAGGTTAACAGGGAGCTAACTCGGTCTTCACATTTGGCGCCCAAGGTGTGGACCAAGGACCCTAATTTCACTAAAGAAGTCCCCAGTGATCAGGAAATAGGATAAGTATTTTAATAGACCAACAAGGAACTTACTTTGTTAACGGTTAAACTAGCAACCTTTTCTAGCTGAAATGGGGCAGATGTTAGGAAAAGATTCTCCCCCATCTCCAACCCCAACCCCACCCCCATCCCTTCCACGAAGGGGCGCTATAGAAAATATGCTTAAGTTAATTGAGGGACAAGGTTTAATTATAACCTGGGAACAGATTGCTAGACTCTTAGGTACATTAGGACTCACATCCCCTTGGTTCTTAGAGGAAGAAGAAATAAATGCAGATAATTGGAAAATAGTAGAACAACTATGTGAATACTACAACAATAAAGGTGCTCATTCAATTTCCTTGGAAGCATTCTATATATGCAACATAATACAATTGGCCTTAAAGAATACTGCAAGTTATAGAAAAAGGAAAGTTTTAGGAACAGCCAGATGAGGAAGTGTGAGGAAAAAAAGGAAGACAAAGAACAATTTAATGACCATATTGCCAGAGGGCATGGGGACTTAAATGAGGTTCAAGGGTATGGTGATTCTGGCTCTCTTGAGGAAGCTTCAACCTTGCCTACAGAGCAGATTATTGACATGCCTCCATCAACTCCACCTTCTGGGATGGAGAGAGGAAGAGGAGTGGGAGGGGCAGTGACACCACCAGCACCTCCTCCCCAGCAATCACCCCCTCCTATGAGTAGATTGCAAGAGGCAGTACTTAAAGCCACAGAGGAAGGGAAGGATTTAGCTGACTTGAAACTACAAATATATCTTGTGATTCAACAGTTTAACTCTTCAGGTAGGAAAGTAGAAGATAAACTCCTTTTATCTAGACATCCTCAAAGACCTGAAAAAGGCTTGCATTCTTTATGGGGCTACATCAGCTTATGTTAAGATGTTATTATAGAATTTGGCTTATGAAGTCTTAACCCCTAGGGATTGGAAATCTAAAGCCAGGGTATGCTTAGAACCTCAACAAAACTTGTTGTGGCTTTCTGAATATAGTGAGCTCTGTAGGATACAAGCCCAACAAAATAGTCATAGTGGAGTTAATCCTCCAATTACCTATGACCACCTAATTGGTGTAGGTTCTTATGCAGACATTTCAGTACAGATTAATTACTCCATAGCAGCATAAGAGAAAATTGCTTCTGCTGCTATCATGGCAAGGGCTTCTCTCCCCAATAAAAATGACAAGGGTGAGACCTTCACAAAAATTACACAATGGCAGGGCAGCTAGGTGGCGCAGTGGATAGAACACCAGCCCTGAATTCAGGAGGACCCAAGTTCGGATCTGGTCTCAGACACTTAACACTTCTTAGCTATGTGATCCTGGGCAAATCACTTAACCCCAGCCTCAGAAAAAAAAAAAAAAAAAATTACACAAGGGCCAAACGAACCCTTTGCTGATTTTGTGGGACATTTGCAGATAGCTATCACACGGACTAATGGTGAAAATGCAGTAACAGACATTTTGATAAGGCAACTTGCTAAACAAAATGCTAATGAGGTTTGTAGAAGGATTAAACTAGGACTATGTAAGGATGCTCCTTTAGAGGAGATCATAAGATGTGCCACAATGGGCACAAATAGCCAGGTTATGATGCAGTCTTCCCAAGATCTGAATATGTGAGGACAGGGTCCCTTTTGACAAGGGACTTCTAGAGAAACTCGTCAATGCTTTCAATGTGGTAAAGTAGGGCATCTGAAAGCTCAGTGTTGGCATAGAGATAGAGTGAGAAAACAGGGTGGGAGAACAAGACCCAATACCCCATGTCCAAAATGCAACAGAGGACTCCACTGGGCATTGGAATGTAGACTGATTCAGAGAAACAGCATGAGGAGCCCAGCTCCAGGGCCCCAGGCAAAAAACACTTGGGGCATGATGACAGTTGATGCTACCCCTAGAGAGTGCCTAGAAGTCCAGTATCCAGGCATGACCAATCAACCAAGAAGCCATCTGATGGGAGAAAGGGATTATATAATCAATAAGCCAGGAAGCAACCTGATGGGAGAAAGGGATTACAATTGAGGAGAATAGAGTTGTATACAGCTGGGACAACTGAGATACCCCCTGGAGAGGTGAAATCTGTTCCTCTCCAGCCTTTGGATGCCTTGCCTCCAGACACAGTAGGCTTGACCATTTCACCTCCTGAGAGTACTTACAAAACAGTGTCCATCCATACACTGATGTGGGAAACTGGGGAATATGTAGATAATATCCCAGTCACTAACATAGGTAGACAATGTGTGACTTATCAACCAGGAGAAGTAGTAGCATCAGGTTTACTGATACAGACTCCTAATAAGCAACCTGGTGATAGTTGTCCACATTCTGACTCCAAGCAGCAAAATCCAGGAATATTCTGGACAGCAGCTGTGACAGCTGACCAACCTATGCTCACCATCTATATAAATGGCATATCATTAGAAGGACTGGTGGACACAGGTGCAGATCGCACAGTCATTAGAGGTGCCAACTGGCCCAATCACTGGCCAAAGATCAAGGCAGACACCTACATGTCTGGGGTAGGAGGATCAATAGCAGCTGAAATTAGTGCTACCCCTTTAAGATGGATATTTGAAGGCAAAACAGAAGTTTTTACTCCTTTTATAGTTGAAAAAATCCCCATCAATCTGTAGGGAAGAGACATTTTACAACGATTAGGGTTAAAAATGAGTACTTCAGTTTTTTAGGCAGGGCTGCTGTTGAAGGCCTGTCTACACTTTTCCTGTTCCTATCCAATAGAAAACTGATACACCAGTGTGGAAAGAACAGTGGCCCTTAGGTAGCGATAAAATTCAGTACTTATTAGATATAGAACAGGAGCAACTTGACCAAGGACACTTACAACCTTCTCTAAGTCCTTGGAATTCCCCAGTATTTGCTGTAAGAAAGAAGTCTGGAAAATGGCGGATGTTGACTGATTTAATAAAGGTAAATGAACAGATGGAAACTATGGGAACTCTTCATCTGGACTTCCATCTCCTACTCAACTGAATAGAGAATGGCCTCTTTGGGTTATAGACATTAAGAATTGTTTCTATTCTAACCCTCTAGATAAGGAGGATATGAAAAGATTTGCCTTTTCAGTGCCCAGCGTTAATTTAGCTGAGCCTTATAAAAGATAAAAATGGACAGTTTTGCCACAGGGAATGAAAAACAGCCCTACTATGTGTCAAATGTATGTTGCTGTTGCTCTTACTCCAGTATGAAAAACATTTCCAAAAATAATGTTATTACATTACCTGGATGATATATTGGGATGTGCTCCTGAAGAACAAATATTAGAAGCATGTCTACAAATGACCCTAGAAACACTAAGGAATTATAAATTGCACATAGCTCCAGAAAAAATTCAAAGACATGCTCCTTTTCAATATTTAGGATATGAAGTATACCCTAAGATGCTTACAGTACAAAAACTCTCCTTAAGAACAGAGAAGCTAAACACCTTAAATGACTATCAGAAATTGATAGGAGATATCCAATGGATGCGTCCAGTGTTAGGCTTGACTATTTACCAATTGCAACCATTATAGGACATTTTAAGGGGAGACAGTGCTTTAAACTCACCATGCCAGCTTTCAAAAGAAGCTCAAGAGGCTTTGAGAGAAGTTGAACTGGCTTTATCCAATGTGGTTGAAAGAGTCACTCAAAGCCCTTGGAAATATCAGTTTTTGCTACATAAGAGGCATCCACAGCAGTCCTTCATCAAGGAGACAGTGTGATAGAGTGGGTGAACCTTGCAGCACAACCAGAACAAAGCCTAACTCCTTACCCAGTGCTTGTGGCTAGAATTTTATTAAAGGCCATTAAGTGAGCAGAACAATTATCTGGGATAAGACCTGACAAGATATACACCTTTTATACTAATGTACAAGTTAATGTGTGCTGTGAAACCATCCCAGAGTGGCAAATTTTATTAGCTCCAAATTTTGGCTCCAAATTTTACACACAGGTCTCCACTAACAATAACCAGATTATTACATAATTGGCGATGGATTCTTGAAGAAAAGGTTTCTAAAGTTCCTCTTAAAGGATCAACTATCTTTACAGATGCATCCAAACATAATATTTGCACTGTATACTCTCGTGACTTAACTATAAAGAGAAAAGTCAGAACTCCTTTTCAGTCCACTCAGCAGAATGAATTGTATGCAATCATTCTAGCTCTTACTTATTATCCAGGAGATATAAATATAATATCTGATTTGGCCTATTCAGTAGGTGTGGTACAAAGAATTGCCACAGCCCAAATAAAATTTATAGCCTCCAATATATATCAGCTTTTTAAGGAACTTCAAGAGCAAGTGAGAAAGCATCTAGGTAAGATTTATATCTTTCATGTCCACTCTTATAGTGGACTTCCAGGTCCTATTTTTGATGGTAATTCAAAGGCAAATAGCCTTGTAACCAATACTCCTTTATTTCAGGAAGCCCAAGAATCTCATTTTAAATATCATCAGGCTGCTAGAGCTTTATATTTACAATTTGGAATAACAAGAGAGGAGTCTAGGAGCATAGTAAAAGCCTGTACAAGCTTGCATTCCTTTCCATGCTCTACACTCCCTCCAGGGAAGAACCCTTGTGGTTTGAGACCTAATAAAATTTGGCAAATGGATGTGACTCATTATAAATCTTTTGGTCGTCTATTTTTTATCCATGTTGTGGTAGACACTTTTTCAGGATTCACTTTTGCAATACCAGCAGCAAAAGCGACAGCCCGAGTGGTCATTGAATTCCTTATACAAGCATTTGCAATTATGGGTGTGCCACAAGCAATAAAAACAGACAATGGACCTACTTATATTTCTAAACATTTTGCACATTTTTGTGCACAGTATCAGATTTTACATACTTTTGGCATACCCTTTAATCCTCAAGGACAGGCAAGAGTAGAGAGAAGAAACAGAGACATTAAGGCACTCTTTCAAAAACAAAAGAAAGGGGGAGTCACAGGTAACCCTAGAGAATTTCTAAATCTAAACCTTTATACTATTAACTTCTTGATCTTTGACACAAATGCACTGGCTCTGGCTTCCCACTGGAAGGGCAGTGTCCAATGCAAGCAGCTCCATTATCTTTAGATAATTGTCAGGTGATGTGGAGAGATCCAGAAAGTGGTGAATGGAAGGGACCAGATAGGTTAATTGCTTGGGGGAGAGGGATTGCTTGTATCTCTACAGATGTAGAAGGAATCAGATGGGTGCCAACAAGCTGTATTTGCCTTGTCCATTGGAGAGAGACAGAGCAGATCCTTGAAACAAAGGAGAAGCCCCAAGAAACATCGGGTAGTTCCGTTGCTGACTGTGCCCACCACTGAAAGAGCCTGGCAGTTATGGAGTTTGACTCATGGACATCAAAAATGTTAGGCTTGAAAACCCTCAGGAATCTCTGAGACATGATAAGACTGTTGTAGAACTTGAAAACCCTCAGGAATCATTGGATTCTCTGAGATGTGATAAGACTGTTGTAGGACTTGAAAAACCTCAGGAATCATTGGTTTTTCTGAGACGTGATAAGACTGTTGTAGGACTTGAAAAACCTCAGGAATCATTGGATTCTCTGAGACGTGATAAGACTGTTGTAGGACTTGAAAACCCTCAGGAATCATTGGATTTTCTGAGATATGATAAGACTGTTGCAGGACTTCAAAATCTGCAGGAATCATTGGATTCCCTAACATATAAAATGACTGTTGCAGGACTTCAAAAACTTGTGGGGATCATTCCCCAACATGTGACGCAATAGACAATAGATTGGTTTTGGACTATCTCTTGGCTGCTGAAGAAGGTCTATGTGTGACTGATGTTTACATATCCTTCTTCTAGTGCTTCTGGAAATCTTTTATTACACCATGTTGATTCAATATTGTTTGTTATATCACTACTTGCATGTATAATTCATGTTTGTTAAATCACATTGAACCTGTACCGGCTGTGGGGAGAGTCATCACTGATAGCCTGTGCGTTATTGCTATGTGCTTGTGTAATACCTCCCATGCTGATGGGTTTGTGCATACCTCTCTCTAATAAGACCCTTCAGTCCAGAAACCTGTTAGCAATCCCCACTTCCTTTTGGTGCTTTTCATCTCCTTTCCTGAGAATTCAGAGAGTGTGTGATCACCTCCTTTTTGGTGTTTTCACCTCCTTTCCTAAGAAGTCAGGGATGGTGTGACTACCTGTGTTCTAAAACAAAAGAAAGCAAGAGATGTCAAGGGCTGAAACTGAGTTGCACTGAGATCCAAGCACTTGAGGCTACTTACCAATTGGACAATACTCTATTAGCATATGCTTGGAGAATGACCTGGCCCACAATCCTGTGCTGGCTCAATCTTTGGGTGTATACAATGAATGGGAAGAGACATTGGAGGGTTGAGTAGGATAAGGGGGAATCACTCTCTTTGGTGGTGGAGAGAGAGAAAGAAGGTGTGGAGATTCCTATATCTATTCCCCTGACTGCGACCCCAAAAGAAAAACAATAAAGATCAAGGACTTCTGCTGATCCTGACTCCAGCTGATTCTAAGATATCCAGGCTGCTAACTTGGTCTTCACATCTAACCTATATATTATTCCCCACCTTGCCTATATATTATTCATTGAGATTTTAGTCAGTGATAGTATTATGTCATCATCATTACAAAGACATGTAAGATTAAGCTTTTGCTGTCAAAAACAATGTGAGTGTGTTATCCTTTTAAAATGCATATTCATATACTTTAAAAACTTGGAAACCAAATTTTCCAACCTGTTTAAAAATCTTCCAAATAAAGAGCTTCAGTAGACTTTAGTCTGTTAGTTAAGAATTATTTTTTTTTAATGCAATGCTTTCCAATTAGTCTGTAAAAACAAATGATTGTCTTCAGAGAAGATGGAAATTTCCTAGTTTTCGCAATGAGACCTTTGCAAATTTGGTGGATAATATTGAAAAATGAGTGTCATGACTTAGCAAATGCAACCAATGATGTACTTCCATTTGCATCTGTGGATCTTTGTGAGGTCTCTATTCTACTATGACCATTATTAAAATTAAGTAAATAAACCAAAGTTAGAAGTACACTTTCAAATCTCTGTGCTGCAAAGTGTTAAAGCAGCATTTTCAAAAATAATAAAGCATTTAGTCACATTGCTCTCAGTATAAATATCGGTGTATTACCAATTAATAATATGAGAGCCAAAAAAAGTATTTTTTTTGCCCAAATGATTTTCCCAACTACTTGTCTACTTCCTTTTACAAAAACAAATAGAATAAACTCTAGTAGCTTTAGATAAAAACATCAAACCCTCTATTTGGAATTTAAGTCTTTCCCAACTTTCACCCTCAGGCAAAATTGAGGGTCACCATGATGGATAAACTTGGATGTCTTAGATTATAAAGTCCTTGACGGCAGAAATAGCTTATGTTGATCTCTCTGTACAGCAAAAAGTGAACATGGTGCCATGGGACAATCAGATACAGAAGAAGGTCTTGATAATGAAAGAGTGATGATAAAAGAAATTGTTGATCCCTCTCTGGGTCTTTCCAGGCTTAGTATAGATCTTGGCAGATCAAAGGGTTCATTCATTCAACAAGTACTTACTGAATGCTTGCTTCCAAATCCCCCTACTCTGAAAATTGGAGCACATAGCTTTAATCCATCATAGGGCTTCTTACCTTTTTGGTGTGTCATGGACCCCTTTGGTGATCCATGGTGAAGCAGATGGTCTATTTTTTAACAAGGAATTTTGGATCCAGGAGCCAACCCATCAATTTAGGAGTCAGAAAAAAATTTCCCCCTAATGTCGCAATAAGAATTTATCATTTACAATGATGCTGTGTTTGTTGTCCCTTGGCCTCTGAACACAGCCTTGATTTTTATGGAATCCTTAGTGCAGTGGATGACATTTCACCTCCACTCCAGGGTTTTCCAGCAGCATCTTTAAGAGTTGGAGGTAGTTATCTCTGTCCTTGCCATTGGTTCAACCTTCTGTGTCCCCCCTAATTTGACGGATACTCAGTACCACAGTCCCATTTAACAGTCAGATTAACTTTTACTTATGAACATTGACTTCAAAGATGTAACAAGAACAAAGATTCAAACCTTCCACCCCTAAGGGACACAATTCCCTTTTGACCATTTCTCCTATGTCTCTGGGGAAGAGAAGAGCAGGTTCATAATTTATCTAGGTTCTCAGAGGCATGGTCTCACCAAGGTGCAAGTCCAAAACTCCCTGCACTTGCACACAAATGGCCTCCCACGATTTACTTAGCTAGCGGAAACATTGGGATGATTCCAAAGTTGCCATGTAACTCCTAGGTCCAGGACTCCTCTACTTGTGCCCAAGACTGAGACAGACCAAAACCTCAAGCCCACCTCTCATTCCATAGGACTCTCATTCCATAGGACCTAAGGAGAAGGGATGTTCTCCCTCCCTTCTTTCCTCCATCCCAGTTTAGTGCTTGGTGCCCATGCTGTGGGGAAACAAGGCCCACAACCCTGCACAGTGTGCCAGCTGTGAGTTTCAAAGATGCAGACCACTTCAGCTCTGCAGCAAATGGAAAGAGATTTTATCCATATGATCTGAGAATAATGTCTTCTCTCAGAAGCAAGTCCCTACCATCAGCCTCATTGGTGCCTCCATCTTAGGTGACCTGAGTAAATGCCCAATCCGGGTCACACTCTTAACATTACACAAAATATTGTACTTTCTTCTTCCCTCCCAAGTTTGTCTGCCATTTCCTCATGCCCTGTTTTTTTTTATTCTGATGTTGAACAGATAGGGATAATAGAGAGAGGACTGGGCCAGAAATCAGGAAAGCCTGAATTCAATTCCTTTCTAATAGTCCTATTTGACTCTGAGCAAATTATGTGACCTTCCTAAGTTTCAATGTCATCATTGAAATCAGGGATAAGATTAATACCTACCTCAAAGGATCATTGTAAGGACCAAATGGCATGATATGCAAAAGTACTTCATAAACCTTAAAGTGCTCCATAAATACTAGCTACTAGGTAGTTACCTGCCATTCCATCTCACCCCTAACCAGGCCACTTTATCCCTTCCACTCTCTGTCTATACGCAACTTGCCTGAGTGACTTCAGTTGAAGATAGCTACCATGTTCTCCTTGAGGTCTTTTACTTCCTCCCTTCATCTTCATAGAGTATGGCCGATGACTGTTCATTCATAGTCACCCTCCAATGGATACATTCTCATTTGTTGATGTCTCTGCCATCTACTCCTTGCCTCAGTCAAATTGGAATATTTTTTCCCTTCAAATATCCTGGAAACTATGACATTCAACAAAGAAGGCTCTTTTGAATTGTGGATGTTTGGTCTAAGAAATCATTGGTAGGACCTTTAGAAATTCAATTGAATTCAACAAAGCATTTAAGGCAAGCATGTTATAGAGGAAAGATTCTGGAATTATATAGGTTGTGGTCAAAAGCTAGGATTTGGAAGAGACTTTCAGGTTATGTGATCATCATGATGGAGGACTAGACATTTTCTCTGACCTCATGATCTCTCAAACCTCTCCAAAACAGAAATTATATGCCAAAGCAACTTTGGCTTTCTCCATCATGTAGGATACCTAGAACCTAAAAGAAGGCACAATGTCCAAATTTCCAAGTTCTTTTGGAACCCAACAGTCTGTTTTAAAAAAAAAACCTGAACTGTCACCTAAGCTCATGCTGCACCCTTCCCACATTACCCATCATTATGGGGGTCCATTAGTCAATCCAACCTTAGGATTTACACTTATCATCTAGAAATTTTTAGCTCTGGATCTTTGATTCTATGACTAATGGTGTGTGTCAGGCACTGTATTAGGACCTGAAAATAAAGACAAAAAAATTGAATCAGAACTCATGGTCTATGAGATAATCATTTATCTCCCAATTTTAAATTCTTTAAGAATTCTAAATTTCTCTGTCTGATCATAATATTCTATGATTTCACTTCTCCCTATGACTTACTACTTCTAAACCTTCATCCTTACTATAATCTATGATCTTTCCACCCTCAGTAATTTTTTTCACTCCTGCTCTAGATATACTCTCCAACCTCCAATCTCTGGATGGACATTCCAATTCCAATTCTCTAATCAATTATTTTCACTTTATATCCACACCTTGACTTTGAACCTTTTCTTCCATAATCCTATCTTCTCTCAAGCCTTGCCAAACACAAATTATCTGCCTTCTCTGTACCTATTTGCTTGCTGGTGAACAGTTATAGGAAAAATCATGCTAAGTATAAATTCTGAAGAAAGTCAAATTTACCATAAATTCATTCTATATAATCTCAAATGGGCTCATGTTTTTTCCTTATTGATTCTTTGTTTCATTTACCATAATAGTTGTTTTAAGCCTCCATTCCATACCTCTCCCACAGCACCTCTGAGCTGAAGAGTTTGTCTCATATTTTACTGAGAAAACTGAAGCCAGTAGCCACAAGCTCCCTCTCTTCTACCTCTCCTCTTATCGTATCATTATGACAGTACTGCCTACTATCTCTTCTTCTTTTGTCTCTGATGACAAAGTGGTCATTCTTAACAAGATGTCACATGCATATTCTTGAACTCATTCTCATTTCTCCAGCATTTTGCATCCATTATTATCCCCTCTGATTTTAATCTTTTATCACTCCATCTCTACTAGTTTCTTCTCTATTGCTTATGAATGCCAAGTCTTCATATTCCTAGAGGGAAGAAAAAAAATTCACCAAGTTATGGGACCAACCATCCCTGCTATCATGTCATATTTCTCCTCCTTTCTCAGTTAACCCCTTGAAATTATTTTCAATAATCTCCTTCCTCTTCTCATATTCTCATCTAAACCTTATTCAATCTGTCTTCTGATGTCATCATTCAGCTGAAACTGCCTTTTCCAAGGTACTAGTGATCTTTTAATTGTCAAACCCAATGGCTTTTTCTTGGTCTTTATCCTTCCTGACTTTTCTACAGCATTTGCCACCATTGACCATTCTCTCCCCATGAATACCTTCTCCACTTAGGAGTTTTGTGACATGATTCTCTCTTCATTCTCTCCTACCAATCTGACTCCTCATAGCTTTCCCTCCATATCATGCTGTGGATGTACATCCAATGATCTGTCCTTGGTTCTCTTCTCTCTTCACTATTACTTGGTGAGATCACTAATTTCTATAGGCTCAAATATCATCTATATGACTATCTGTCCCCAGTCTCCCTTCTTAGCTCCAGCCCCCTCTCATGAACTTCCTATTAGTCCTTTTGAACCGAATATTTCATGGGCATTTCAAACTCATTATGTCCAAAAGAGAGTTCATGATCTCTTCCCCCAAACCTATCCATCTTCTGAACGTCACTATATCTGTCAAGGGCATCGCTGATCTTCACAGAGACTAGTACTTCAGAGGTGAGGGTTATCGAGCCCTTTTTCAGGATTGCCACTAAGGTGTTATTCTTGATTCCTCACTCTAACCCACACCATAGGTCTAGGAAGTTGACAAACCTCATTCTATCTTTATATATTTATATATATATATATATATATATATATATATATATATATATATATATATATATATATCTCCATCAGTCGTACAGTCACCTCCCCAGTCTAGGTCTTCCTCATCTCTTACCTAGAATATTGCAGCAGCTTCCTCATAGTACTCCCTACCTCATACCCCCTCACTCTAATATAGCCTTTCATAGCTCTAAACAAGACTTCCCTAAAGATCAAGTCTGACCATGTTGCTACCCTACTCAATAAACTCCAATGGTTCCCTATTACCTGGAAGATCAAATAGAAACTTTTATTTTTGGCCTTCAAAGCTTTTCATAGCCCTACCTTTCTAGTGTTCCAGTGTAATACTCTCCTCCGTAGACTCCACAAACTAGCTACATTTGCCTATGTGCTGTTCAAATACTATGCTCCATCTCCAGGTCTTTTTTACTTTTTTTCTTCATGCCTGGAATGCTCTTGCTCCTCCCCTTCACTCCTTGGCATTCTTGGTTTCCTTCAAGTCTCAGCTCATGTTCCACTTTTTGTAGAAAACTTTTCCCAGTTCCATCACTTGCTAGAATCTTCCTCTCTAAGGTTATTGTGTAGCTACTTTTTATGAATCATTTACATATATATGTATATTACATATAAAATCTTACCCATTAGGATGTATGTGGGGAGAAAGAGGGAGAGAGAGACAGAGACAGAGACAGAGACAGAGAGAGAGAGAGAGAGAGAGAGAGAGAGAGAGAGAGAGAGAGAGAGAGAGAGAGAGAGAGAGAGAGAGAGAGAGAGAGAGAGAGAGAGAGAGAGAGAGAGAGAGGAAGGGAAAGAGAATCTCACCCATTAGAAGGTAAGATCCTTAAGGGCAGGGACTAACTATTTCCTTTTTGTCTTCGTTCTTCCAGCACCTCAGCATGGTGCTATATGGTAGTACTTAATTAACAATTACTGGTTAATTGTGGGTGTGTTCGGGGAAGACCAGTACTTCTGGTGTGAGGATTGTTGAGCCCTTTTTCAGAACTACTCATCCTCATTTGGTGTCTACTTGATTCACCCAACTCTCACCTGTGGTGCTAAGAAGCTAGTAGGCACAATGGCCACATCCTGGTAAGCTGTTTCAGCAAATGGGCTAAACTAGGTTTTTTAACCAAAAGTAGCCAGTCTCCAAGCTGTCAGTGAGTTAGGAGTTGTCTCCTGTAAGCATGTGAAGACTTCACCTGGTGGAATGGGTATTGAGAACAATTTGTTCCCAAGAATTGAAGGCAGCTGAAGCAGGCACCGTGAGCACTTAGAGCTTACTTGGTTACATGTCAAAGACACCAGGATCATCCACTGCATCCCCAGCCATCACCAGTCAGCTTAACTCTGTCCTGCCACTGGACTGAGATGATTCTAGAAGCCTTACTTAAATTCAATTTATGTAGAAATAAAAAGACATCTTCCACACCATTTTACCATTTTTACTAATCTCAAAGTCCTGTGATGACAGGCTAGTGATGAAGAAACAGGTGCAAACACCTTGGGAGTCACCACCCTGCACAGAAGCAGCTCCCGCATAGAGTGGTCTTCTCACGGGAAACAGCAGTGGGATTTGGCAGCCCCCCCCCCACCCCAGTGTCTGAGCAGCCTTTGAAAGGCTGCACTGCTCATCTCACAGTGTGAGGGAGGGGCTAGAAAAGGTGCCCTGAAAATTGTCTACTTACCCAACCTTGGCCTGATTACCAAAGCGGGCAGGATCCTATCTATGGTTAAAGTGTGTGGGTGCACACACTCACACACTCACACACACACACACATTAAGAATCACTAAGTTAATGTCTCTGGGCTTTAGTCTGATCATCTGTAAAATGATCATCTGCCTCTCTCTTATGGTATTGTCAGGATCATATGAAATAATTGATGTGAGAGGGTTTGAAAGTACATAAAGCATTATCCATATTTAAAGTCTTGCTATTATGCAGTGCTGGTGGTGATAATTTTTAAAAAGTTTTTGAAAGTAAGCATTTCCTCAGCTGGCCTTATGTGCAGAAAACTCCCAGTAGACATGATGGAAGAAGGCAAAGGGAGTAGAGTAACTATGATGACATGGAATGGTCACTGCTCTTAGAACTGTAGGACCTGGGCTAGAATCTAGCTGTGTGAATTTAAGCAAGTCAGTAACTTCTCTGGGTTTCAGTTTCTGAAACTGTAAAACGGGAATAAGAAACATTCTGCCTTGCAGAGCAGTTGTGAGTACTGCAGAAATGTGAGTAATAATTCTTATACAAAAGAAAGAGGTAAGTAGAAATCCTGTTTTTCTTTCAAGGGACTTAAAAGACAGATAATAACTCGTGTTATTATAGAGTTTTAGGGCAGTTAGGTGGCAAGGAGCTAGGGTGCAAGGTCTGAAATCAGGAAGGCTCCTCTTTCTGAGTTAAAATTCTGCTTTAGATATTTGTTAGTTGTGCAATTGTGGGCAAGTTTTTTAACCTTGTTTGCCTCGGTTTCCTCATCTGTAAAATGAGCTGGAGAAGAAAATAGCAAACCATATCAGTATCTTTGTCAAGAAAACACCAAATTGGGTCATAAAGGGTCAAATACAATTAAATATAGAATTTTAAGCTTTGAGAAAATTTGTTTTTATTCTCTCATGGTTTTTCTCTTTTGTCCTGATTTTTCTCTCCTGATACTCATAAGCAAATACGTAAAAAAAAAAAAAAAAAAAAAAAAGAACATATACATATAATCAAAAAATGTTGTTTTTGTATATAATTGGGGAAAATAATTTTTAAAAAGAAAAGCACTTTAACAAATATTATGTCATTTTATCCTCATACATGAAAGTGAGTAAAGAATGTTCACATAATAAAATTATATCCTCTATTATGTGAAACTGGGCCTGAGTAGGATTCAAAAGAAGGTAATGCTCCTCCATAGCATTTTTCCTCACCAGAACAAATCCTGGGCATTGTGGCCAGGAATAGCCTGGTTTCAGTCACACATATCCCTCTGCTGGCTACAACATTCCCACCTGGATGTCCCATCATCTTGATGAGTAATAAATGATGAGTAGTAAATTATGGTGTAAATTGCGGTTTAAACAGAGATGGATCTGTTCCTTTTCTCCCTCTCCTTCCTTCCCCAAAAGTAACCAATGGCAGGTTCGGCAGCAAAGGAATTTGCTACTTAATGCTGTATGGAAACATAGTCTTTATTGATTAGAATGGAAACACCGGAGAGCCGGTGGGCAAAATGGCTGCATGGTACAAGGCCATTTGCAAAGAGAAGATTCCCATTCTCTCTTTTATGCAGTGATGTAGGGAGGTTCCAGAGAGTGATGTAAATTAAGATAAGGATTCTCTTGTTATCTTTTGAGTAGAGACAGAAGTCTCTTCCCAAAAAGGAATTTCCTGATGCCATTTGGGTCTATCTGAGCAGATTAGAATGGGGGCTGTAAAACCCCGGCCACCTCAGATAGCCCAAACTAGTTTGACCACATCTTGTATCAAAGGTCCAAGTCCCAAAGGAAGTTGGAGATCAAACAAAGAATACCAAAGGGGCTACCGCCCTCAACAATCTTATCCCCTAAACCTGCTCCTCTTCCCAACTTATCCATTTTCCCTTACTGTACAAGTAAGGGTCCTCCAGGCTCCAAACTTCCAGACTCTTGTTTCTCCCTCAGCCCCTCAATTTAATTAATTACCAAATCCTCCCAATTCCATCTCCACATTGTGTCCCAAAGACTTGTTTTCCATGAAAAAATGCCAGTATCCTGGTTCTTTACTTCTCTCATCTAATCATCCTGACCACTTTCTTCCCTCTTGAATCCATCTAATTTTAGTCCTTGCAACAGCTAGTAACCTCCTTTCCAACCATTCTGTATTAAATAACTTTGTTCTTATGCTATACGTACATAATGAAGGTACGTGGCATATTGGATAGGAAGCTTTCCTTGAAAAGAACTTGATTTGGGCCAGCTAAATGGCATAGTAGTTAGAAAGCACCAGTCCTGGAGGCAAGAGAAGTCTCAGTCACTTAGAAACTGTTTAATTGCTTAAAAAAATTAATTATATTCTTAATTGCTTAAAAAAAAAAAAAGATCTAGGTTTAATTCTGGCTTATGGCACATATTGACTGCAGACACTGAACTTCTCGGCTCTCCCAACAAGTCTCTGAGACTTATTAGTCACAGAGAAAGTGCTAACCTGTATTTGTAGAGGGAGTTTCCTCATAGGGGAGTTCCCTATATTCATGAAATCACAAGTGCAATCCTTCTCTTCATACATTTTCTTTTGTTTGTTTGTTTTTTCCCCACCTTATATATTTTCTATATTTATTGTCTATTAGAATATAAGTTCTTCATAGAGAGATTGTTTCATTCTTTGTACTGGTAAGCATAGCATCTGGCACATAGTAGGAGACACTTAACTGGAATTTGATTGAATGATTTTTCACACAGCTGATAAAATAATCTTCTTAATATCCAGTTCTTGCCACATTGTACCCCTCTACTTAAAAACTTTTAGTAACTCCTTTCTATGTGGAGGATAAACTACAAATTGCTTTTTCTGGATTTCCAACCTCCAAAATCTGGTCCCAACTGGCCCATTTTTTTCATATTATTCCCCATTAAGAGCTCTTTATTCCAATCACACTAGACTGACTGCCGGCTGATCCCTGACTCTCATAACTGCACCTGAGCATCTCTGAGCATTCTCACAGGCTATTCCCATATTTAGAATAAACATATTGATCTTCTTGGCCTTCAAATCCCAGCTCAACTGCCACTTCCTCTATGCAGCCTTCCCTGATCTCCCAGTTAAAAGCAATCTCTCTAGCATCAGATTTTATTCTCTAGAACACTTTTGTTTAATCTATTAAGGGAAACTACTGGTCATTAGCCTGATTATTCACCAATACAGAAAGGCACTAGAAAGGTCCATGCTCATCCATGTGGTTTTGCATTGGACAGAAGAATGTAGAGCAGAGACTTTTGCATTTTGTAATCATTGTATAACTTGTGTCTGACATATAATGGATGCTTAATGAATGATTATCTATTGATTGACTCAGGGCAGTTAAGTGGCTCAGTGGATAGAGTTCTGGGCCTGGAGTCAGAAAGACAAATTTGGCCTGAGACACTTACTACCTGTGTGACCGTGGGCAAGCCACTTTACCCTTTTTGACTCAGTTAGCCCATTTGTAAAATAAGCAAATCACTTTAGTATCTTTGCGAGAAAACCTTCAAAAGGGGTCAGAAAGAGTTAGATACAATTGAAATGATTGAACAACAACAAACAGATTGATTCAGCACTAGGGATACTTTCAGGAAGTACCAAGCACTCAGAGAGCTGCTACCTCTATTTCTCCTCTTGTAACTGTTGGCACTCACCTTGTTAGGTTAGAGGTGTGGGTTAACCGTTGATTTGAGCCCCCCACAGCCTGAGAAAATTTTACCTTCCTTCTTTTATCTTATATTTGATGTACCCTAATCATACGAACATGGTATATTGAAATCAATAACAGAAGATTGGTTTAATTCAATATAGCCTTATTTATCCTCATGGACTCAAAAGAAATAATAAAATCAAAGTATGTTAAAGCAACCACCACCCTGGGCTATGTGACTAAGACACTTCTCAGACCTAGGTAGCCATAATCAGTCTGGAGGCAGGTGTATTCCAAACCAGGAGTTTTTGAAACAGAGGAATGCCTGGACAGCTGCTTCCTGACAACTGCTCCCACAAGAGCTAGTCAATATTCCCAGTACTAACATTTGCAACCATCCTTCCCATCCCCTACCTACTTTTCTACTCCTGTCCTCCTATAGAGTCCATGAGGAAACACAAGGAAATGGGACCAGCTCCCAATTCCACGGCTTTCCCAACTGCATTTTTGTCATAAGCAAAAAACAAACTAACCAGAAACCTTCTGATTCTTCCCCCTGGTTGTTTTTCTGCATGACTGGCTTATCTGCTAAGTTGTTTAAGCCTCTGATCAATCACTATTCATCATTAATACAATAGTGAAGAAGAATCAAGGGTGGGCAAGAGATTCTGCCTGTCTCCATTGGCATCTTCCCTTTGCTTTTCCTCCAATGTTTATTTTGCACCAACTCCTGCTGTAAGTTAGTTTGGAACTCTTTTCATTTGGTTTCATTTTTGTGGATGGGGTTAACCCTAAAGACAGAAACTATTCGTCAAGTGGAATATAATTATAATTTTGTACTTGGGAACATCTTTGCCTTTATCCCATTCTACTTTACACCAGACTCATTTGCATTTATGTTTATGCCTCTCCATTAGGTTTTAAGTTCCTTAAGAACAAAGAATTACTATTTTTTTCTTCTTTGTGTTAGTAAGTATCTGATATGATGTCTTATACATAGTTGATATTTATTAGATGTTTTTGAAATTTATTTTAAAAATAAAAATAAAAATTTACTTATTTATTTTAAAAATGTAAAGTTAATGTTTAAAATTCCCTGTGACTTTACTCAAGCTATTTCCCCTGCCTGGGACTGATGTTTTAGCTTGGTCCCACCTCCTACATGAAAATGTTCCTGACTATTCATTGATCTCTCTCTTTTCTGAATTCCAGTAATATATCACAAAATTTAGATTCTATACTATATTCTTGATTCTGTATTGTATACACTAGATTCTATACCTGCACATTCTAGATTTTATACTGTATTGTTCTATTCCCTATATTTTAGTCTCATTTCTTCCTCTAGACTTTAACTTAGCAAGTTGAGAGCAGGGACCATATTTTATATATTATTTTGTACCCCACATTGCCTAGTATAAAGTTGGGCATGTAGAAGGTGCTCAATGAAGGTTGACTGATTGATAATTTATGGCCCAACATTGGTTGCTATCTGTATTTTCATCTGTGTCCAACTCTTTGTGGTTCCATTTGGGGTTTTCTTGGTAGAGATCACCATTTCCTTCTCCAGCTCACTTTACAGATGAGGAAACTGAGGCAAATAGGGGTAAGTGACTTGCCCAGGATCACACAGCTAGTACGTGTCTGAGGCCAGATTTGAACTCAAAAAAATGAGTCTTCCTGGCTCCAGGCCTGGCACTCTGTCCACCTAGCTTCCCTTCTGCCTTTAAAACTCCTTTAACTTTGTAGGAAGCAGACTTAAGAGTCTAGAAAATCCGAAATTCAAGCCCTCCTCTGACATATACTGTCAGAGTGAACCTGGGCAAAACAATTAAACTCTCAATGCCCCACAACCAACCCTCTGTGAGTTGCCAAACAGGTACCTGCCATTACACCTATCTGCATTAGTGATAGCAGTTTTCTCCAATGAGATTCTCTACATTAAAGACATCACAAATCCAAAGATAGATAAATGAATCATAGATAGATAAATGGATGGAGGATAGATAAATGAATGAATGAGTGAATGAATGAATGAATCTTTTCATTTACAGCATGAGCATAAAAATAAGCTTGCAGATGGGAGCTGGAGAGTGTTGGTGTTTCTAGGTGGGGCACTAAGAGTCACTGTTTATTTTGGCTGTCATGAAATGGAGTAGAGATTTTTTTGGGGGGTGGGGGTTAGATTCCTAAGCAGTCTGTACTGTAGCTTGAACAGGGTGGGGAGGATGGAATTGTGTTTGGGTTTATTTCCTGGTGAACATTCTGTGGGAACATTATGCCTTTTAAAACCATTCATCATAATCATCATCAAAATATATCACGATAACAATTACATTTTCTCTTTCAAAGGGCTTTCAAAGCTATTATCTTATCTGAACTTCAATACACCCCAGTGGGATGGGCCAGGCAGGCATTCATTTTTATCCTCATTCTGCAAAGAGAAGCTTGAATGTTACAGAAAAGAATTGACATGCTAGGCAACCCAAGAATTGAGTGGTGGAGTCGAGATTAGAACTCAGGTCTCCAGATTTCTAGTATATTTTATTAAACAACTATCCAGATTAGAATCTTTATGAGGTAATTCACAGCAGTCTCTCTCCCCAGCCCTTTAAGATCTAAAAGGTCACATTAGCCTGAACAAATATATAGAGTATACAAAGGCACAAGACAATACTTGTAAATAAAGCTCCAATAGATAATATTCATAGGATCAACGGATATAAGATGAAAGAAACTCTACAGTCATCTAGTCCACTTTCTGGTTTTACAAATAATAAAAACTGAGGTCTGAAGAGAGGGAGTCACACAAGCAGCAACTTTGGCTCTGCCTGCAGCATCCTGAGCAAGTCACATTTTTCTCAGGGCCTCTTTTTTTTTTTTTTTTTTTTTTTCATCTGTAAAATGAGAAGGCTGGAATCTATGGTCCTTAAATCTAGGGTCCTACATGTTCCTAAATGTCATCAGATCTACATATAGCCAAGGAAGTAGACTTGAAGTAGAGATTTAATCTCCTGTCCCTTCTCTTACAGATAAGGAAACTGAGGCTCAGAAAAGTGGAGATGCCCAAGGTTAGGAGAAGAATCAAGACAGAAACTTGGTCTCCATGATGGGGTTTGAATGCCCTCATAATTCCTGGTGGTCATGAAGTTGGTGGTAATGAGAGCTGTTAAAATCCCCTTTAATCAGCCATAGGTTTAAAAGTGAAAGAATTCACTTATTCCCAAAATTATTAACTGAAAATGAAAGTTTATTGTTGGGTAGAAATCAGTTTATTCTGATATTATTATTTCTATCAGGGACTGATTTCTATAGTGGCAAAGACCTATTAGGGAAGTAAGAATGCTTCCTCAGCAGCCAGAAGGGTCCTAGCAGCTGAGCAAGCTACCTTAGGCCTTCTGCAAAGAATGAGTCCAGATACTACCCTTTTTAAGGAGTCTTGGGGCTTCAGGAGCCAAGGTTTCCAGGCTTAGATTCTTATCAGTTTTCAGCCCGGATCTGCTACAGGAATTAACAATACTTCAAAGCGGTGCTTTTTGACCAGGATTTCTAATTGAATCAAAGGCTCTGGCATCCTGGAAAGATAACTTCTCTGGGGGGGATATACTTTCCCCAGAAGGGGCTGGGACTCCAATGGGATCACAGATCAAAAGGAAATACAGTTTCTTAAAGGGAACATAACTTTGGTAAAGGAAACAGTTCCCTCCCTCTTCATCCTGACTTTCCTAGGCACTGAAGTTGACAAAGAGGTGGGTAAAGAGGGTCTCCAGAGAATCAATTAGGAGGAAAAGTGAGATTGAGAAAACAAGTGTTTGTTTTCCAATAACTCCAATAATTAAGAGGGAAGGGTCAGGAGGTTGCTGGCTTAAAAATTATTTTATAGAAGCCAGGTTCTGGTGGTTGTTTCTTTGACTTAAATTCTTTATGAACATATTTTCACTAATTGTACTTGTCAATGGAGGGGAGAGGGAGGTATGAAGCCAATCCACTTTTTTCCTAGGCAGGAAACTCCCTGTTAGGGATGGACCCCAAATCTCTCTGCTTATGGGGGTCAGCAACCAAGAAAATCCCTCCATTCTCTCCACAATAACCCCGATCCCTGGACATGGCTGTTTTTGTTGTTTTTGTTGTTGTTGTTGTTGTTTTGTTTTTTTAATAAAACTTGGAAGTTTCCCTTCCTGGTGAGAGTTCACCAGGAAAAAAACTGGGAACAGTTTTCTAATCTTTTAAACCAGGACCTAAGGCTAGGAAGGCCACTTCTAAGTGGATGAGTCCTAAAAAAAAAAAAAAAAAAAAAAAAAGAGAGACTTCATTTAGCTTTCAAAAATTCTATGTCCATCTCCAAGGAGTTAATAGACCAGATCGAATGCTGGTAATCCTGATCTTCTCTTACATTCCAGACTTCAGAAGTTCAGAAATGGGAAACCCTGATATCACAGAATGTTTTTTGTTTGTTTTTTTTTTAAGGAATGTGATAAATGGCACAGTTCTGGGGCTCTTTCGAACCCCAGATCTGCTTTGTTTACCACTTTCTCCACCCTAAGACTTCCATTTTCCTGCTAGAGAACAGGAGATAGGAAGGCAATCTTCCCAAACCCCACAGGCTTTGTTGCTTTCTATACTACATTTAGGTTCTCCCCTTTCTCATCCTATTACCATATTCAGAATTAAAGCCATAATTTCCTCAACCTGGCTTTTCTAAAAGAGTTAGGAAACTCAAAGAGGGACAAAAAAAGCAGCCTTGTAATAAAGAATACAATTACACGGGTACTTGCAGGATGTTGTAAGATCTAGAACAGTTTTTAAGCACAATTTGGGGGTTGAGGAACCTTTAATAATTTGGTGAAACCTAGGGATGCTTTCTCAGAATATGTTTTTAAATAAAACCTGTATGATTTCAGAAAGGCCTGGAGAGACTTACATGAACTGATGCTGAGTGAAATGAGCAGGACCAGGAGATCGTTGTGTACTTCAACAACAATACTGTATGATGATCAATTCTGATGGACGTGGCCATTTTCAACAAAGAGATGAAACAAATCAGTTGCAATAGAGCAGTAATGAATTGAACCAGTTATGCCCAGCGAAACAACTCTGGGAGATGTCTATGAACCACTACATAGAATTTCCAATCCTTCTAATTTTGTCTGCCTGCATTTTTTATTTCCTTCACAGGCTAATTGTACATTATTTCAAAGTCTGATCCTTAGCAAAACAACTGTTTGGACATGTTTACATATATTGTATTTAATTTATACTTTAATTATGTAACATGTATTGGTCAACCTGCCATGGGCTGGGGGGGGGGGAAGGAGGGGAAAAGTTGGAACAAAAGGTTTGGCAATTGTCAATGTTGTAAAATTAGCCATGCAAATATCTGGTAAATAAAAACTATAATTAATTAAAAAAAAAAACCAAATATGGGAAACCTGAAAAAATAATAAAACCTGTGTAATTACACAGGAAACCAATTACATTAAAAATGTAGTCACCAATGCATTTTAAGAAGAAGAAGAAGAAGAAGAAGAAGAAGAAGAAGAAGAAGAAGAAGAAGAAGAAGAAGAAGAAGAAGAAGAAGAAGAAGAAGAAGAAGAAGAAGAAGAAGAAGAAGAAGAAGAAGAAGAAGAAGAAGAAGAAGAAGAAGAATAATTAAAAAAGCAATCCTTGAAGATTCCTGATTAGGCAGCCTTGATCTCATTCCTTGGAAAGATCATCTCAGTGAAGGATTTATGGACAGATTTAGAGAAGACTAACTTAGGAAGGCAGGGATCAGTTGTAGACTGTGTGCTAGGAAGAAATTGTGAATCTAGCGGTGGATATAGTGCCAGGCTTGGAGTCAGAAAGACCAGAGTTTAAATCTGACTAGTTGGGAACTTAACTCTGTTTGCCTCAGTTTCCTCCTCTGTAAAAGGAGCTGGAGAAGGAAATTGTAAATGACTCCATTATCTTTGCCAAGAAAACTCCACCAACGGTTGGTCCTCCACGACTAAACATGCAAAAATGGACATATCCTCCCTTGGTTTTAGGGTTTGGGAGATAGCCTGTATTTGGAGAAATCGACATCCACCCTGTGAGCCACATCCTGTAGTTCAGAGTTCACCCCATCCCTCCTCTGGGATCCTTAATCTAAAGCTGAAAGGCCGCTTCAGAGAACATCTCATTCAATACTCTTTTAAAAACAAAACAAAACACTTTAAAAATTATTACTTAAAAAACAACAACAACAACAACAACAACAAACTGTTCCAGTGTCTTTGTCAGGAAAACCCCAAAAGGGATAATGAAGAGCGGGACACGACTGAAAACCGTCTGAACAGCAAAGCTGAGCCTTGTCTAAGTAACGTGGGTGTGTTGGTGGAATTTGAATCCGGCTCCCCTCATCCCAGGCTTGTCCATTTTTCACTGTCCCATCTCAATCTGAACATGTCTCTTTCTGTCCATCTCCAGGGGCCCTAAGTCTCGGAGAAGAAATAAGATGTAAGTTTAACTGAAGGTCTCCACTCCCCGTAGGCCAGGAGAGACTTAGCAGGTGGAGCCGGGGCTTGGATGCTGGTCAGATTGACCGCCGAGGGAGGAAGGAAATCACCTTTTGGAGGGTCCTTGTAGGACAGGGACACTTCTTGCCTCCCCCACTCCGAGTCCCGGAGCGGCCTCGGGAAAAACGGAGAGCTGGACCTTCCCGATCCCTGGGCCGGCCCGCCCCGGCTCAGCTCCTCCCTCGGCCGCGGGGGCGGAGACGGACCCGGCTCGAGCAGCCCGCCCGGGCTGGGCCAGGTGCCGCGCAGTCTGTCCAGGATCGGGGAGGTCAGGCTGTGGCCGTGGCTGTCGGGGATCGGGGGAGGGGTGTGGACTCGTAAGCAGCCCCGGCCTCTGGCCCGTCGCTCTGCTTCCCACCCCAGCGCCCCGCGGAGCCCAGGTAAGGGAGCAGCCGCAGGGGCGCCCTCCTCCCCTCCCGGCCCCTCTCCGCGCTGGGCTGCGGCTCTCCTTCCTTCTTGCGCCTGGCTCCGCGTACTCCCCCTCTCTTTCTCCTCTCCACAGCTTTCTGGGCCTTGGGTTGCTCCGCTGTCACAAAGCGCTGGTGTACATGTTCGCTCTCTAGATCCCTTCCTACTCCCGCAGTCAAACGCGCCCGGCGCTCCCTGCCACACGCGACCTCTCGCCCGGCCACGCGCGTCCCTTCCTCTCTGCCTTCTAACTGCACACCACCTGTGCCCCTCCGCCTCTCCACGCACCTGAGCTCCCTCTACTGCGCCCTGAACTTGCTCCCCATTCTGGTGCGCGGGCTCTGGGAGCCTCTGAGTTCTCGCTGCACAGACTTTCCAAAACTTACCTATCCCATCTAAGTTCGGTCAGGACCCCACTTCTTTCCATACCCTTCACCCTGCCTACCTGCGGAGCCCCACAGCGGAGCGGAGGACGGGGAGAATTTTCTGAGTTTCTTTGAATTCGTTCTTTTATTATCTCTACCAACCCCCAGGCGCTAGTCCCCCTCCCCATTCCTCCTAGCTTAGTATCCTCGAAAGATGACAGATTTTTTTTTCCCTTAGGCGATGTTTTTGTCTTTGTTTTCTGCCTCAATTTAGTTCCGATATCCAATAAAAGTCTACGCTAGACTGATAGATTTTCCCTAGGACTCTGACTGGGGAGCCACTAAACACTGGCGAGGGGGGAATCTTGGTCCTCAGGGGAACTAATGCTGCTTAGAGCCTTAGTCCGGAGACTAATTGAAGTTTCTACTGGTTATCCGGAGGTTTGTGATTTCTTTGAGAAAAGGGACAAAGTAGGGATCAGACAGGCTGAATTGGTAATAGCCGACTAAAGCTTTTTATGCTTATACACATTATCTCACCTAATCAGATCAACAGCTTTGTCAGGTGGGGAGTGCAAATATTATGATTCCATTTTGTGGATAAAGAAATTGGGGTTTAGAAAAGTCAAGTTCCTTGCAGAAAGTCACGGTACCAGTATATTACGAACTTGTACCGAATGGAGTGAAGGGCTTTCCTATCCAAGTTGGGTAGGGGAAGAGAGATAGAGGCTGCACCTGTGATTTCGCTGATCTACGAGAAGGACCCTTCTGCCACTGTAATGGCAGCTTCTCCACAGCTTAGGCAGCATCCCAGCCAGTATGTGTCAGAGGCTGGACTTCAACTAGGTCTATCTGGTCTTGAGGCTGCTCTTTGTCCTCTATACTTCAGATTAAATTGGGGAGCGACAGGGAAAATTTGGTCAAATAAATAGCCTTTTAAGTCATAGAAAGGAGAAGGAAAGAGGAGGTTGAGCTTGTAGGGAAGATTCGTGAGTCTTAAATGCTGTTTTTTTCCAGATTCTGCTTGGTTCCTGTTAAATCTTCTTCCCATTTGAAAGTAGATATACCCTTCCTCTGCTCTCCTACTGGCTTTTTCAGCTTCCTTCAAGTCATAATGAAGATCCTATCTTCCCCACTTTCACCTTTTCTGATCCCCTAAATTCCAGTACCTTCCCTCCATTAATTATTTCCAATTCATCCTCTCCATAGCATGCTTATACATAGTTGTATTACTTGAAAGTTCCCTGAGAATGGGGACTTTCTTTTGACTTTTTTTGGCTTCCTAGCACTTAGCACAATGATACAGATGCTTCATAAATGAGTACTCGCTGACATTTAAAAAATAATGGTCTGGAGCTATGATTTCAGAATTTCAGGGAACTCCAAGTGAGGAAATCCCTTCTACTGAGGAAGATCAGCAACTTTTTCTGCAACTTCTGGCCTCAGAAAGTTTTTTAGGGCCCTGAGAGATTGTCACTTGCCTAGAGTTATAGAACCAGTACTTGTTCCAAGACTGATTCCCATACTGCCTCAAAATTTAGAAAGTACTTTCCTTAAAACTTTAGAGGTAGGCAGTGCAAATATGGTCTCATTTTACAAAACAAGAAACTGAGTCTCCAAGAGGCTAAATAACTGGTAAGTATTAGAATCTGATTTAAATCACTTCCTTTTGACTAAGACCAGTGGATCTTTTCTGTTTAGTTTTGGAGGAGGTATGGCTTTTCTACTAGAATTAGAACTTGAGAATCCTTGTGATTCTTTCCTAGACCTTATTCCTTGCTGTAGTGGGGAGAACGTGGGATTCGGAGTCAGAAGACCTGGTCTGAGTCAGAAGAGAGTTGTGAGGAACAACAGCAGCAATCTTGGGCATGTCAGTTTTCTTCCCTGCAAAATTAGAGATTTGGACTAGCTGAGCTCTGATTTCTTTTCTAGTTCTAAGGCCTATAATTCGATGGCAAGTTCACAAATAGGATCTTTGATGAAAAAATATGATTTTGGTTTTGATAAAGTGAAAGGGAAGGAAAAGTAAGAAGCATTTATTAAGCACCTATTTAAGTGTGAGGCTCTAGGCTAAGCACTTTACAATTACTTTCTTATCTGTTCCTCATAATAATCCTGGGAGTCAGGCGCTATTATTGATCCCCATTTTACCAGTGAGTAAAGAAAGACAGATAAATTAAGTGACTTGTTCAGGTTCACAGAGCCTGAGAGGAGATTTGAACTAAGATTTTCTGACTCAGGGTTTCAGCTACTCACTGAACCATCTAAATGCAAAAAAAAAACTAACTGCACCAATGAGTACCCTTAACATTCTTCTCCACTTGCAGGAGTACTTGTGGGGCAGGTTTTCTCCTGATTAGTGTCAGTTTCTTCACATCTTACTACATTTTATCCTCAAGCCATTTTTTTTTTTTTTTTTGCTGAGGCATTTGGGGCTAAGTGACTTGCCCAGGGTCACACAGCTAGGAAGTGTTAAGTGTCTGAGGTCACATTTGAACTCAGGTCCTCCTGACTTCAGGGCTGGTACTCCATCCACTGTGCCACCTAGCTGCCCCAAGCCATCTTTTTTGAGAACAGCCAAGAGTATGTATTGCTGAAATTCAGGGAATTGAAATCATGTAGTCAAAGCCATTCGGATAGTAGCTCTGAAGTCAATCTTGAGAAGGTACCAGAAAATTCAAGAGTATTGGGACATTTTGCCTTTCCACTTATCCATATCCTCTTCACCCTTAAAAATATAATACTTAACTTTTGAATGATTTCAGTTAATATTCTATACCTCTTCATTCAACAAATCTTCTCTTCCATTCTAGAGAACAATTTAGATTTATTTAAAGCCAAAAAGATGTAAAACTATAAAACCCTTTAACCCAACAATTCTAGGTCTGTATCCGAGAAAGATCATAAAAAATGGAAAAGTACCCACATGTACAAAAATGTTTATAAAAGTTCTTTTTATGGTGACAAAAAATTGGAAATCGAGGGAATGCCCATCAACTGGGAAATGGCTGAATAAATTGTACGTGAATGTAATGGAATACTACTGGTCTATAAGAAATGATGAGCAGACTGATTTCAGAAACACCTGGAAAGACTAACATTAACTGATGCAAAGTGAAGTGGGAACAATCAAGAGAACATTGTATATACTAACAAAAACATTGTACGATTGATCAACTTTGATAAACTTTGCTCTTCTCAACAATACAATAATCTAAGACAATTCTAAAAGATGGAAAATGCCATCCCAAAGAAAGAATTATGGAATCTGAATACAGATCAAAGCATATGATTTTCATTTTTGTTGTTTTTTCTTTCTAGTGGTTTTCCCCTTTTGTTCTGATTCTTTTTTTTTTTTTTTTTTTTTTTTACAACATGACTAATGTGGAAATGTTTAATATGATTGCACCTGGATAACCTATATGAGATTGATTGCCATTTTGGGGAGGGGTGAGGAGTAAGAGAGAAAAAATGGAAATCAAAATCTTTTAAATGTCAAAAACTAAAAAACAGTTTAAAAAAGGAGAAAAAAACAAAACAAACTTACTCTGAGTCCAGGTTCTGGAGGCAGAAAGATGGATAGAAAGTTAGACATAGTTCCCATTCTCAAGGAGCTTACAATTTTTGTTTTAACATTGCTATTTATTTATTTTAGTTTTGAATTCCAAATTCTCTCCCTCCAACACCCTTCCACAACTACTGAGAAGGCAAAGCAATATGATATCAATTAGACATGTGAAATCATGTAAAACATGTATCAGTATTTTTTAAAAAGTGTGACAAAGTAGAAAATTATACTTTAATTTGCACTCAGAATTCACTAGTTCTCTCTTTGGAGGTGAATAACATAGCATGAATCCTTTAGAATTGTCTTGGAATTTTATATTGATTAGAGTAGTTTTACACAATTGATCATCATTACAATACTTCTGTTACTGTACACAATGAAATCCCAGTTCTTTTCACTTCACTTGACATTAGTCCATATAGTTTTTGCCTTTTTAAAAAAAATTATTATAGCTTTTTATTTACAAGATATATGCATGGGTAATTTTTCAGCATTGAAAAATTGCAAAACCTTTTGTTCCAATTTTTCCCCTCCTTCTCCCCACCCTTCCCCCAGATGGCAGGTTGACCAATACATGTTAAATAGGTTAAAGTATAAGTTAAATACAATATATGTATACATGTCCATACAGTTATTTTGCTGTACAAAAAGAATTGGACTTTGAAATAGTGTACAATTAGCCTGTGAAGGAAATAAAAAATGCAGGTGAACAAAAATAGAGGGATTGGGAATTCTATGTAGTGGTTCATAGTCATCTCCCAGAGTTCTTTCACTGGGTATAGCTGGTTCAACTCATTATTGCTCTATTGGAGCTGATTTGGTTCATCTAATTGTTGAAGATCATCATACAGTATTGTTGTTGAAGTATACAATGATCTCCTGGTCCTGCTCATTTCACTCAGCATCAGTTCATGTAAATCTCTTCAGGCCTTTCTGAAATCCTCCTGCTGGTCATTTCTTACAGAATAATAATATTCCATAATATTCATATACCACAATTTATTTTCCAACTGATGAGCATCCACTCAGTTTCCAGTTTCTGGCCACTACAAAGAGGGCTGCCACAAACATTTTTGCACATACAAGTTTCCCTTTCCCTGCTTTAAGATCTCTTTGGGATATAAGCCCAGTAGTAGCACTGCTGGGTCAAAGGGTATGCACAGTTTGATAACTTTTTGAGCATAGTTCCAAATTGCTCTCCAGAATGGCTGGATGTATTCAAAATTCCACCAATAATGTATCAGCGTCCCAGTTTTCCTATATCCCCTCCAACATTACACATTACCTTTCCTTGTCATTCTAGCCAATCAGACAGGTGTGTAGTTCTTGCCTTGTTTTTTTTTTTTTAAAACCATCTTCCTTGTTATTTTTAATAGCACAGTGGTCTTCCATCACAATCATGTCATAACTTGTTCAGCCATTCCTCAATTAATTTTTAGTTCTTTGCCACCACACAAAAAGAACTGATACACACATATACACACACGTTTGAGATCCTTTTCCTTTTTTTAATCTCTTTGGGGGTACAGACCTAGTCAAGGTATTCTGGGTTAAAGGGTTTATAGCTTTATAGCTTTCTTAAGCATAGTTCCAAATTGTTCTCCAGAATAGTTGGGCCAGTTCATTATTCTATAATAATCATCACTATAACCTATTTTCCACTCATCTCCTCTAGCATTTGTCATTTTTATGTATGTATAATACCTCAGGGTTGTTTTAATTTGCAATTCTTTAGTCAATTATAATCTAGAGCATTTTTTCATATGACTATAGCTAGCTTTAATTACTTTCTTTGAAAACTGGATATTCATCTGCTTAGACCATTTATCAATTGGGGAATGACTTGAATTCTTATAAATTTGACTCAATTCTATCTTCTGTGTATATTTTTAAAATGAGGTTTTTATCAAAGAAACTTGCTATAAAATTATTTATATTATTTCATTATTGACAGTAACTTTTAGCATACTTTCCCTGATTATCTCTTTTAATTAGCTCTATTTTTGCTTTTGTTTTATCTGAGATCATGATTGCTACCCTGACTATTATCTAATTTAATATCCTAGGAAATAGGAAGGGCATCATACATTTAGAGTTGGAATAGATTTTTATAGGTTAACCTGTAATCCAATCTGCTCATTTTTTCAGAGAAGTAAGGCTTCTTATCCAAAGTCACAAAGATTGTGAATGAGAGAACCAGGCTTTGAACCTAGATTCTTTCATTCCAATTTTAGGATCCTTTCCATTTTATCCCAGTACCATGTTTTACTTATTTATTTGTCTTATTTATTTCATGGCACCCAGCACTATGCTGAGCACTAAAATGTCCTGATTCATAATCCTTGTTGATGGCCTGAATGATTATCCCCAAGGGAAGAGAAATTGCTGTGCCAGTTGTTGCAATTGTATCCTCCAACATTTACAGTAAATCTAGAACAATAAAAATCCCTGTGGTTTCCTGACAGTCTACCTGTACATCCAATAGGTGATTACCTATCTACCAAGACCGTTGGAGAAGTTAAGTTTATATTTTGTACACTCAGAAAAGATGGAGTGATCAAGTTCTTAAAAGAAAATTCTATCATCAACATTTACAAGTGAGCTCCGGGAAATGCAAAGAGAAACTTTGGTGGCAGTTTTACTAGACTGGGTCATCAGTGTCAGAGGAAGATGATAGGGGGAACTGTGAAGTGCAAAATAAGTTGTCTTCTGATAAGTGCTGGGAGCCATTGCAGGAATCAGCCTGAAATAGGAACACTTCTCTCTTGGTTGGCTGTGGTGGGTAAATTGAAGAAGCTACCTCTTACTAATAACCACTAACACCTATGAAGTGCTTTTGTTTAGAGAGCATTTTCCTCACAGATAAACTAGCAAGTATTATTATTTTCACATTATAGCTGAGGAAATAGATTTAGAGAGGATGAGTGACTTCCCCACAATGGATCATTAAGTGATAGAGCCAAGATTCAGGCAAGCCTTCTGACACTAAGTCCAATATCTTTCCATTACCCCACCTTTAAGTATATCATACCAAATGTTCAATTAGACCCGAAAAGCCCTGCCCCTCCTTTTAGTCCCTCTCTTTAGATAACAGATCCTTCTTGGGAAGGATTTCTCCCTTTCATATACTCAGTGATCCAGCCGTATAACCTACAAAGCCAGCCCTCCGTTTCTCATATCAGGCCTTTGTATTTGCAGTTCCCATTGCCTCGATTGCACTCCCTTTTCACTGCTACCTCTTGGGATCTCTCATTTTTTTTAAGGCTTAGTTCAAGGGTCACCTACATGAAGCCTTCCCTGATTCTTATATCTGAGAACCCATTGCCCCCTCCCAAACTGTCTTGTATTTATTTTGTATATATGTGATATTTACTTATACAAAAGGGAAGGCATTAGATATTTATGTTGTATCCCCTGTGAACAAGGCACTGTGCTAAGACATTTGTAAATATTATTTCAGAAGATGCTGTTATGTCCATTTTCTAGTTGAGGAAAATAAAGCAGACAGAGGTTAAGTGATTTGGCCAGGATCACAGTGGTAGAGTGAGCCCAAGGGCAAATTTGAACTTGGATCTTCCTAGCACCTGGTCTATTGAATCAACAAACTGCATTATGGATGAATTGAATGAAGTACTGTGTATATACAGAGCACTGTGCTATAAACACTGGGAATATAAATAGAAAAATTAGATAGTCCCTGTTTGGGGTGCTCACATTCTAATGAAGAAGAAAACTCCCCATTAAAATATAAGCTCCATGAGAGTAGAAGCAGGTTCTGAGTACTTTTACTGCTTAGCATAGTGCCTATAATATTGGTTGAATGATTGATTTATTCACTGATTGAATTTGGACAACAAGCACTGTTCAGGGACTCAGATTTCTACTGCCTTTTTTTTTTTTTTTTTTTTTTTTTTTTTTTTTAAACTTATGCTTCTCCTATTCTTTACTCACAAAAGGTCAGCAGGGCAGTTTCCTGTTGCCTTGGGTAGTCTGGACAAAGTTGTCCTTGCTTGTGTTATAGTGGGCCCTAGACCCTTTTCATAGAGCACATAAAGCCAAAGTTAGGTTTAATTTAGTATAAGAATCCTTACAGCAGAGCCAGCTTATTATTGTGGTGGGGGAGGAGGAGCAGGGGAGGTAGTATTCATTTTTGTTCATTTCATCTTACAATATCTACAATAAATCCAACCTGATAGAAGAGTTAACTCTATGCTTTTTCTGCAGACCTACCTATTCCTGGATTACTTATTTCCTCTTATCAGCCTGTTTACTTGAAAGTCTAGTTAAAATTCCTTTTAGACAAATATGGAGTAGATGCCCTGGAAACGTTATATTTTCCCCTTACTTTCCTTGAAAGGGTGTCATTAACATAAAGTCCTAACATTTAAGTGAGCATGAATTGACTAAAATCCTCATTTTTCTGGGACTGGCAAGATCCAGAGCAGCATGGGCAGACTAGGGCCATGGGAGAACTAACCAAATATTTGTTGAAGAACGATGGCTAAATCCTTATTCTACACCATTCCCGCTCCTTTCTCCCCATTACAGGGTTGTTGATATCCTCTCTGTGCTGATATTTACTTATATTTTCTTCTGTGGCTAGCTCTTGTTATCTTTTTCCCCAAACCCAGTAGAATCTAAGCACCTTGAAGGAGAGGATTATTTTGATCCTGGTCTCCCTCACCCAGCTTTAAATCTTATCAAGGATAATCTTATCTCAAAGGAATGAGCAATGGTTATATAATCCCTGATTATCTTCAGTATGGTGAAATTTGACCCTTCGAATTGGATTTTGAAATGAGTAAGAACTGATGGGGAAAAAATTGTTTCCAGGGTACCAGTATGGTTTTGTTTGTTTGTTTGTTTTTTGTTTTTGTTTTTTTCTGAGGCTGGGGTTAAGTGACTTGCCCAGGGTCACACAGGTAGGACTTATGTGTCTGACAGCAGATTTGAACTCAGGTCCTCCTGAATTCAGGGCTGGTGCTCTATCCACTGTACCACCTAGCTGCCCCCGGTACCAGTATGGTTAAACCAGGTGAGGGTTTGCACTCTTGAGGTGCAGCACCGTGGAGATCTAGGAACATCTGGACAAGAAAGAAGGTTCTTCAGTAGCTTGTGGCCTGATCTGTGACTTCACTAGAATGGCTACTGATGAAGTCATAGGAAAGGGTTAGATGGTAAAGGTGGGACTTCAAATGGTCTTTCTGAAATACACCAGGCTCCTAAATGGAAGGACTTAGGTTTAAGTTCAAGCTATAAAACTATGGACAGTCCATTTTATCTAAGCCTTACTTTCCTCCTATTCAACATAATACAACTGTTTATTATATGTATTATCTTACAACATGGTTGTGAGAGAAGTGATTTCCCATCTAAATGTGAGTTAGCAATAATATTTCTTCCTTCCTTTTCCCCTTTATTCCTCACCTACCCACACTTCAGCTATTCTTATTGCATTCCTCCTTGCCATAATCAGTGAATTTGTATTGAACTTGGCTAGCTCTTGATTGCTCAGGAGTGCAGGTGGGATGGAAGGGAGTACAGATAATTCTCCAAGGTAGTGCATTTTATTTCTTCAGCATAGTTTCCTACCTCCACAGGTGAGAAGACCCCCCAGAGTGATTTTTATTTAAAAAAGCAAGCCAGGTGGGAGATTGTGGAAGTAGAACATTGTATATAATGTCAGATTTTTTTCATTGTAATGGTTGTTTTACTAAACTGTTTTGTTAGAGGAAGATAGTGCTATATTAGGAAATGTAGATAATGTAAGAATAAAAGATTTCAGTAAATATTTTTTTAAAATTCAAAGGTCCAATGGAACAATGATTAAGATAGAACTCAGTATTAGTTATGGGCTAATCCTATAATACTGTAATTCCCAATGTTTTTAAGATGTGAAGACATCCCAACAAAATAGTAGTTCTACCAGAAGAATCCATTGATTGATTAAATGCTTCAATGACTTAGGATTTCATCAGTTCAGGCAAGTGCAAATCTTGACTTAATAGAAGATCATGAAGATTCTGTGGACTACAAAAACCCTTTTAAAAATAGTAAAACATATAAGAATAAATGTACTTTTCCTCAATATCATAAATAACACCTGGAACTAAGAATATTATTTTTATTTTTATCAGAAAAACATTAAAAGCCTTTCCAGTAAGATAAGGAAAAAGCAAGGATGTCTGTTTCCTCTATTTTGATATATTCTAGTTCTAGAAATGTTATTTATAGCAATGACAAGAAAAAGAAATTGAGGGAATAAGTCTAAACTGAAAGGAAGTAGATTGTGACTATTTGTAGAAAATAGATACGTTACTTAGAGAATTCCAGTGATACAATGAAAAAAATTGAAAAAGTAACCAGTAATGTAGCAAGTTGTAAAAAGGAACCCACAAAATTAATCATTCTTTGTGGATATTAATGGTGATAAACTTCTCTGAAACTCACTGGACTGGTCCTTCCTTGGATGACAAACATAGTCTGTCATCACATTCATACTTGAAACCTCTCCAGCTTGGGAAGACCTGCCAGAGCTTGAGTGAGTAAAATACATGATGACACAAAGCTATCAAGAACTCAGCATGCTTGCTGATACATTTATGTTATTCTTTATAAGAGGATATAAACATGTTTGGGAAATTAAATGGGTGAGATATTTATTCAGCTTATGGAAGGCCTAGTTGAATAAAAATTAAAATGATAATGCTTGAGATATATATATATATATGTATGTATTTATATATATATATGTATACACATAGAGTGTATATGTATGTATACATATGTAAGAGTGTATATATAACATAATATGTAGTACATAGATATAACATAATATATTTTTATATACACAATATTTTGTTTATGTGCAATATTATATACATAACACATGCACACATGTTTAAAGACTTGTTTCAATAATGCCAGAGTTTCCCAGGGGATCCTTGGTTCATAGACTGGGGTCTATTCCTCGATGATACCACTACCCTTCACTATCCTGAATAATTGAGATAACTGGATGCTTTTGATTTCCTTAGCCTGATTCTAAATTGTTTTGCCACTTAGCTCCACTCTGGTGCTTAATCTCACAGGTGGCCCTGAAGTCCCCTACTTCTAAAAGGATAGGGATAGAGAATGAAAAATTCAGGGATGATGTAATATCCCTTAGCTCCTGGGTTGAGGCATAGATAACCAAACTACATTCCCCAGCAAAATCTTTCTTGCAGGTAAATGATGCAGTAACATTTTACCATACAAAGTGATTTCTAAATGTTATTCCCTACATCCTCCTATTTTACCACTGAAAAACTGAAGTCAAGCAATATTAAATTATTTGACCAAGGTCACACAGCCACTAAGTGTCAGATCTAGAACTCTGAATCATTTAACAGTTATTTACTGCCTATTACAAAGCTCCTTAAACTGTGGGTGGTGATACCATCTGGGGTTGTATAACTACATTTTTATTTATTACGAAATTATAATTTATTATCAGTAAATGTTTGATTTGTATACCCATTTTATATACCTATATACTTAGAGTCACATAAAACTTTCTTGGGCAAAAAGGGATTGAAAGGAGAAAAAGTTTAAGAAGCTTTGGCTCAGACATTTGGATACAACAACAAAAATGAATCAGTCTCTGATGATAAGAAGCTAATCTTATCTATGTACACTGATCAATTAATACAAGATAACTTGAGGAGAGAGAGAATTGTAACCATGGGCAGAGAAGAAAGGTGATGCAAGATGTCAAGTATTAGGAAAAGTTTCCCAAAGATAACACCTGACCTAGAAGGAAGATGTAGATTCTGAAAGATAATGCTGAGTGTGTTCCAGTGATGAGGGACTTCTGGGAAAAATACATTGAGGCATATGATAGATTGTTGAGTTAATGGGACAGTTAATAGGTCAGATGTATCACATATATGAAGGGAAATGATACGAAATAAATTGGAAAGGAAAATCAAAGCCCTGGCAAGCCCTAAATGCCAAATTGAGGAGTTGATATTTTATGCTATGGAAGCACTGAAAACATTGAATACGGGAATGTCATGGTCAGGAATGTTCTTTAAAAAGACTATTTTTGCAGCTATGTGGAGGATGACTTGGAAAGAGGGAGAGACTAAAAGTAAGATTTTTTGTTGTTCCTGTTTTTTTGTTTTTTGTTTTTAAACAATAATTCAGAGAAGTGAGGAGGGTCTGAAGTAAGGTATTGGACATACAAGTAGAAAGAAAGGGAGTGAGAGATGTTGTGGAGGTAGAATGAATTAGATTTGGCAATTAACTGAATCAAAGAAGAATGAAGAGTTGAGGTTGATGTTCTAAATCGAGGTGATAGAAAAACAGTGGTATAATCAATAGGAAAAATGTCAGATTTAGGGGCAAGCAGGTTAGGTTAGTTTTATATATTAGTTTGGGAACATCTTGAGTTTGAGACACAGTTATAATATCTAAGTGGAGGTGAATAAACTAGCAGCTACTGGTATAAGAGTGGTTTTCAGAAAAGAGAATAAAACTGGATATTTGGGAATCATCTAGATCTGCACCTAGGTCTTTGGGCATGGTTTAAATACATGGTTATCTAAATATATGGACTGACTTCATAGGTCCTTAAGATAAGAATGGTTCTTTCATTTTCAAAAAATTATTCTTATTGTATTTAAAAATATAAAATTATTCTTATAAAAACAGTAAAGAGATTGGATTTGGCTCTGTGGCCATCATTTTTGGACTCTTGATCTAGATTAGAAATGTTCATTGAACTCAAGAGAATCTTAGGAAATCACCAAGATAAGTCAGGGAACAGGATAGTTCTGGGGATATTCAGGATTGGGGGGTAATAGATAGATAAATGAGAAACAGAAATAGAAAGTAGTGTCATACAAGTCAAGAGGCCTATGTGTCAAAAATTGCAGAGATGTCACTTTGCCCTATTTGCCTCAGTTTTCTCATCTGTAAAATGAGCTAGAGAAGGAAATGGCAAAACACTCCAGTGTATCTACCAAGAAAACCCCAAATGCTCTGATGAAAAGTCAAACACGATTGAAAACCAACTCAACCACAAAAGAGAAAAGGAAAGATTTAACAGTTAGATCACAGATAATTGGGAACTTTCAAGAAAATAATTTCAGTAGAATGATGGACTGCAAGTTAGACTGCACAAAGTTGAGCAATGAGTGGGTTGGGGAAGTAGAGGCAGCCAACGTTGATAACTTCAGAGAAGTTTGCAGGAAAAGGAACAAGTCTATAGGAAGATTATTTGAGAAGATAGGAGGGACAGGTGATTGATTTTTGTTTTTAAGGATGGGAGAGATCTGAGCATGTCTATAGCTGTTGGAAAGAAGCCGATTGGCAGAGCCTTGAAGGGAAGAGAGGAAGAGAGAATGTCTGAGAAAGAAATTTTGTGGGGGAAACAGGAGGACATGGGATTGAGGGCACTAGTGGTTGGCTTTGGCAAAAAGAGGGACCACCCTTCCAAGAAAATTGCACCAAAATAGAAGAGGATGAGAGAGGTTGTAAAAGTGATGGGAGGTGGTGGAATAAAAGAGAGGAAGGGAGCTGACCAAAGACGGTCTTGATTTTTCTCAATAAAATAGGAGGCAAAGTCATCTTCATAAAGAAAATGGTTTGGGAGACTTGAGGAGAACAAAGGTTATAAAGCCAGGTTTATTGATTTCAAAAATGTTAAAAACCAAAAGAGACCTTTGAGAGAGAGGAGAGCATAGTATGCTGAAAAGAATGTGGGGTTTGGAGTCAGGACAAATCAACACTCTATCTCATGCCCTCTGTGACAGCTTGGGAGTAAGTCACATGACTTGCATCTCTGTTCCCATGCCTATAAAATGAGAAATTAAGATGAAAGGATCTTTAAGTTCTTTCCTTATCATCATGGAGTGGTCTTATTCAGCTTTCTAGTTTTTTCTTGTTGTTTTTTTTTTCCCCCAGATCACCTTAATTTCTCAATATATGTTTTCTCCTACCAAAGAGCCATCCTTTATAGATATATAATTTTTTTTTCCCCTGAGGTTGGGGTTAAGTGACTTGCACAGGGTCACACAGCTAGGAAATGTTAAGTATCTGAGACCAGATTTGAACTCTGGTCCTCCTGAATTCAGGGCTGGTGCTCTATCCACTGCACCACCTAGCTGCCCCTCTTTATATATTTTAAAAAATATATCAAAAGAGAAAAACAAAAATAATTCAATGAAATTAGCCTATAGTGAAACCAAATTCGATAATATATGAAGTATTCCATCCCATGGTCTCATACCTCTTCAAAAGTTTGGAGGTGTGTTCTCATATGTCTTCTTTGGGGGCAAACTGGGTCATAATTTCACAGCAATTCAATCTTAGTGCTGATGGTGTTCTGTTTTTTGGGTAATCATTATGTATATTATTGTACATATGATTTTTCTGGGTCCTTGATTACTTCCCTGTATATTAGTTCATGTAAAATTTCCCAGGCTTCTATTCTCCATAGTAATTATTTTTAAAATATATATCTTATTGATTCCTTTTTTATATCACCTTTATTTTTTTATATATTACCCTCCTAGAGAGCCTTTCTTTGTAAGAAAGAATAAAAAGAGAAGGGAAAAATCATATAACAAAATGAATCACCATATTATATTACATGTATTGTTATATTAATTCTACTATCATATGTAGCTTTTTACTCTTGTAGTCCTCTACCTCTGCAAACAAGTAAGGGAAGTGCATTCTCATATCTCCTCTTTGGGTCAAGTAGGCAACACTGTGTATAGAATATGAGGCCTGAAGTCAGGAAGCTGAGTTCAAATCTAGCCTCAGACATTTACTAACTGTCTGACCATGAGCAAGTAACCTAACTTTTGTGTGCTTCATTTTTCCTCATCTGTAAAATGGGAATAATAATAGCACTACACAGATGAGGTAATTGTAAAGCACTTAGCACAGTGCCTGACATATAGTATATATTATGTAAATGTTAGTTAGTATTGTTATTATTATTATTATAGTCAAGCTTGATCATTATTTAATCTTACAACAATCAATTTTAATTTTTGCTTTTGTTATTCTTTCCATTTACATTGTTGAACTCACTATGTCTGTTTCCATGGTACGTATGCTGTTTTCCACCAAGCTACTTTCCAGTTTTCCCAGAAGTTTTTGTTGAAGTCAGTTCTAAACTGGTGCAACTACATGGCTCAGTAAATAGAATGCTAGTCAGGGAGTCAGGAAACTTCATTTTGGGTTCAAATTTGACCCTAGGCACTTACTAAATGGGTGACTCTGGGTAAGTCATGTCACTCTGTTTGCCTCAGTTTCTTTACCTGTCATATGCGCTGGAGAAATGGTAAATAATCCAATATCACTGCCAAAACCCATGAAGAATTGGATAGCACTGAAATAAATGAACAAGAACAACAGTCTTTTCCCTGGTACGTGTTCGTAGGTTCATCCTACATGGTGTTTCTTTGCTTTGGACTGTTGTATTCCTTTGTTTATACATCTTGTTTATCTAATGTGTTCTCCAAAATCAATCAGAAAGTTTTAAAGCTGGAAGGGACTTTAGGAACCTTCTAAATACCATCTATCCCTTAACACTCACATGGTTGGTATCCAAGGCTACCAGTACTGTTGCTAGGATTTATTCTCTGTACAGATCTCTCTCTCTCTCTCTCTCTCTCTCTCTCTCTCTCTCTCTCTCTCTCTCTCTCTCTCTCTCTCTCTCTCTCTCTCTCTCTCTCTGTCTCACACACACACACACACACACACACACACACACACACAACCTGGGCAGGAAACCACATAGCAACAGCGATCTCAGCGTTTTCCATCAGAGATGGCCTGCTCCCCTCCCTCTAGGGAATATTATCACTCAAGTAAAACTTGCTCTACAGGTTCTTTTTTAGCCTCCAAGAGGAGTCTGTGCCCTGGTTTCCCTTCATTTGGAATCAGCTCTATCTTTGCTGTTGATTTTAAAATTAAAAAAAAACAAAACAAAACCCTACAGCACTCTAAGAGCACATCACATACCTGTCTTCCCTGAGGATAAACAGAAGGGTTTCCTCTGTGCCCAGTATCTAAAGAAATCAGGTGTCCCGAACTCTGATATAGCTGTATGATGATGGGAAATTGATTTAAACTATTAGTCTCATTTATTTTTCTTCTGCAAAATGGGGGCAATAATCATTGCAGTACCTACCCCCCAAAATTATTTTTAGAAAGGAATTTTGTAAATCTTAAAGGGCTAACAAATTACATTTTTCTGGCACTTCAAGGTTTAAAAAATATTGCAGGTAGATGAGAACCAGTGTTCCTCATGTCCTTGACCTCTCTGGGTGCCATTCTAAATTGGGTGATCTCAAACAAATCATCTTACAGACCTTCTAGAGAACTGTAGAATCCCAAAAGCTGAAGGGACCTCAGGGGCCATTTATCCAGCTTCTACCTTACTTCTGTATAAAGAACTCTGGAGAGGAAGTCCACTCCCTGGAGAGAGCCCATTTCATTTTTTAGATAACTTTAAATGTTGGGAATTGTTTCCTTATATCCAGAGTAATTTTATGTCTTTGCAACTTTGACTCTGCTCCCAGTTCTGACCTCTGGGGTTTCAACTTCATTCAATATTACTTTTACTTATTTCTGCAAAAAAGGTGTTTGAGAATAAAATTAAATGCGGCATGGTAGCATTTTGGGAATTAAAAGTGACATAGACATTGAAGGGGTTCTATCAAATAAGGAAGAAAACTATTCTTCAGCCCTTTCTACGAGTGGAAGAAGAGAAGTAAGGTGTTTTGTTGGTATAGTGAGCTAACTTTTGTACTTTTTCCATTCAGAATTAAGAATTCATTTCTTATATAAGTCCCTGTTTTCTATCCCTTCTCTTGGACCATTAGGTCTTAATTTGTCATAGGAAGAAACCTTAGAGGTAAATAAGTCTAATTCCCTCATTTTATTTTATTTTAAAAATCCCTTATTTTAAAGAGAAAAAAAAAAAAAGATTCATTCAAAGGTCAGTTAGCCAGAATTTATCAAACTCTTAATGTGTGCCCGTTATTATGCTAAGTTCTGGAAACACAAATAGAAGTAGAAAGAAACACAGAGCCTACCCTCAAGGAGCTTACATTGTAATGGAGGATGAGGATGGACCTAGTCTAGGGCACTGTAGAGAAAGCCTTTTGGAAATGTGTCAGAGGAGCAGCCTGGCAGAGGATGAAGAGATCTTTGCCCCAAGTCTCCTTTTAAATCGGAGATTTGGGGAGGAACTAGCCAGTTAGAAGGTGAGACCTCTGTGATGGGGAATACTTCCACTGTGAGACATCAGTCCAGTGGGGCTGGAAGTTTCCAGGATGAAGAGATTTTTATGGCTTTGGGAGACAAAATCCTGTGGAGATGAGTCAGCAGGGAAGCCTGGATGAGAGTCACAGGATCATAGGAGGTGAAGGGGAAGGGGATTTTAGGGGTCATTTTATAATTGGGGAACCACGGCCCTGAAAACTAAAGGGGGTTGTCCAAGATCATGCAAGCTGTGTGACAACAGTCATAGCAGCTCTCATCATATATACCATGGTGGTTAATGTGTCTGTAGGGGAGGTAGGCAAGTCCTACTGATCTCTATTTTACAGGTGCAGGAAGAGGCTAAGGGCTTAAATTCATACAGCCATATAGTAAGTATAAATGTTTCAGGTCCTCTCAGCCCAAGTCTAGTGGATTGTCTCATAAACTCCCCCTCAGTGCCCAGTGATTTGCCCGGGGTCACTCATCTTGTGAGTGTTGTGTCTGAGTCTGGATTTGAATCCAGAGCCAGTATTTTATCCACTGAGCCATCTGCTCTGTGTTTATACTTAAATTGTTCAGTAAAGTTGGAACTCTCAGACCTTACGCATTAGGACCTTGCAGGTGTACCCCACTGGTGACCACTACTTTTTAGTGTTTTGTATTAATCTTACTCTTAACTTTTCCTTTCTCCAAATTCCTGGGAGTTAAGGAACCAGCACCCTTCCTTTTTCAGATTAAGAGACCCTGATCTGAGATAAGATTTTGAGAATGCCTGCTCCTGCCTTGCATTCACTATTATTATTGTTATTTTGTTCATGGAAAAGTACCTATTGCCACATGCTGTGACTCAGTATTTCATAAATAATGGGGCTCTGGCATTCTTGGAAGTGGATCCTGGCAACTTGGTTTGGGTACTGGGATGTTGTTGCTGTGGGTGAAGGAGAGTAGGAGGGTATTATTCTGAAGTAATCTAGTATAGCAGTAAAAACGTGATTAATCAGTGATCCAGTCACCTATTAGAATGACAGCTATAAGGCAGGACAATATGAAGGGAATGGATTTAAATCGCAGCTCTGACACTTGTGTGATCTTGAGCAAGATCATTTCACTTTCTGGCCTCAGTTTTCTCATCTGTTAAATGAAAGGAAAGATCAGTTCATCAATCAGCAAGCAATTATTAAGTGCTTACTATGTGTCAGGCACTGTGGTAAGCCCTATGTCTACTATGGCAAAATGAGAATCCTATTGCTTAAAGCATATATAAATATATAAATGTATATATAAATATATATATATAAATGTATATTCATATATTGTTTTGAGGAAGTTTCCAGCTTTCGTATTTAAAATCCTGAATTAAAAATTAACTATGTGAACATGGACAGGCCTTTCCTCAGTTACCTTACTCAAACAATAGCTATCTTTATAATAAAATTTGCATTATCTGCCTAAGGGTTATCAAAGAGTTTAAGTATAATATGCATCTCATTTGTTTTGGAGATAAATTATAAAATGAGAAAGAATAAATAATCCTTCCTTCAGATGTGGAGTTGCTGCTGGAGGGAAAGGAAGCTGTGAAAGCATCTACAATTTACTAACAGGTACCAAGGGACTAATTGTTCTTTCTAATAATCACACCATCAGGGCCATATCCTTGCCCCATAGACCTTAGATTTCCTACAGAGGTCGTCAGGATTTTCAACACAACACCCACCCCCACTCAGGCTTAGTCCAAGAGATAAAGCAGCCACTTTAGAAGGCTACCAAGCCAGGAGGGCTTTTTGCCCTCCTCTCTGTTTGGAGTGGGAGGGGCCAAGAGGGGCACCTGGCCCTGCCAGAAGCTGGATCACCCTGCTCCGCCACATTATTTCCAAAGGGGAGTGTTAGGGGGTGGGCTGGATGTTTACACCAACTCGGCTGCTCCATTTGTTTATTCCTCTGGAGTTAGCTGTTTATTAACTTCATCTACAGAGATCTGCTTCTGACCTTGGAGGGAAAAGAAAGGGGAGAAATGTCTATTTCTGAGGGAGACAGACATGGTAAGGACACTGAATTTTTCCAGAACAGAAAAAGGGCTTTGCAAAGTCGATGAATAACATTTTGCTTCTCTGTTCCTGTTTTGGAGAATGACTGATTTGGGGTTTCAATGAAGGGTCTTTGTGGACCCCACACAAAAAAGATTCTTAACCCTCAATGTTCTGGTGAAGCCTGTGGACACATTCTCAGAATAACATTTTAAAATGCATAAAATAAAATGCATGTGATTATCAAAAAAGGATAATTATATTTTAAATTATCAAATATTTTTAAAGATAAATTTCTGAACTCCAGATTAAGAATCCCTGACATATGTGGAATTAAAAATCAAGGGGATGCCCATCAATTGGAGAATGGCTGAATAAGTTGTGTATATGAATGTAATGGAATACTATTGATCTATAAGAAATGATCAGCAGGTGGATTTCAGAAAAACCAGGAAAGATATATAGGAACTGATGCTGAGTGAAGTGAGCAGAACCAGGAGATCATTGTACATGATAACAGCAAGATTATGTGATGATCAACTATGACTGACTTTGCTCTTCTCAGCAGTACAATGATGCAAGACAAAAACTTGTGATAGAAAATGCCATCCACTCCCAGAGAAACAACTATGGAGACTGAATGAAGACCAAAGCATACTATTTTCACTTTTTTGTTGTTTTTCTTTTCTTATGGTTTTTCCCTTTTGTTCTGATTTTTCTTTTACACCATAACTAATATGGAAATGGTTAAAAATGATTGCACATGCAGAATCTATATCAGATTGCTTGCTGTCTTGAGGAGGCAGGAGGGAGAAAAAGCTTGAATTCAAAGTCTAATAAAAATGAATGTTGAAAACTATTTTTACATGTAATTGGAAAAAATAAAATACTATTAAGAGAAAAAAAAAAAGAATCCCTGCCATAGGGAATAAGGACTGGACCTGTGGTTGTAATGATATAGGAAATTCTAAGTTGAGACTCCCTTTACCACAGTATGTCAACACTTTTATTCATTCATTTATTTATTTATTTAACTTTATAGATCTAGCAAGTTGCCTAGAACAGAATTATCAGCCTTGCATAAAATACAGCACAGATAATGTTCATTTTTGTTTTGTTTTTTAAGTCTGCAGAGATGCCATTAGAATTGAACATGACTTGTCTATGGCACTGAAAAGTTAAATGTGTGACACAACACCTAAAACCAAGTCTCCTTGAATCTTAGGCTCAATAGAACCATCTAAATTCACAATACTTTGCCCACTAATGGCAAATCCCCTCTTCCTTCCCTCCCTGCCTCTACTAACCAATGTTGGGATTAATGAATTAATCATTATTTTTTCAGGATCCTACATAAGGCACTGTAGAAGAGAAAAAAAATAAATAGTTCCTGTATCAAGGAGTTTGTAATCTGGTTGTCACAAGGAAATCAGAGCTATTCCTAAGAATTTTGGTACATGGTCTAAATGCAGCTGAATGATGTTGGAGGGTCAGGGGAGCAACTAGGTGACACAGTGGTCAGGGTGCTGCACTTGGAGTTAAGAAGTTCAACCCCCTCCTCAGTGACTTCAGTGTCAGGAGCCATGTGACCATGGTGCAAATCACTTGAAGTCTTTGAGCCTCAGTTTTCCCTTCTTGCTGGGAGTTGGATTTAATGGCCTCTATGGCCCCTAGCAGTCCTGATCCTCAATCCTGTGATCTGGAAAAAAAAAAAAAAAAAAAAAAAAAAAAAAAGCTTGCCACTCACAACATAAGGTCCCAGGAGGAGGTGACAAAAGATCTAGGACAGAACTCCCAAGGATAGGAGTGAGCCTGGGAATGTTCCTCCACTCCCCAGGGCTGACAGGGTACCATTGAGGCACAAAGGACAATCTTTCCTGGTGGAGTAAAGTTGGAAGGGGAGAGAAGCAATGCCTTTTCCTTGTAGCACAACTGATAATAAGCTGGAGATGGGGGCGAAATGAAGGAGCAAAGCACATTCTGGGAAAAAGAAACCCAGAAGCCAATGACAAAGGCCATCAAAAGGGATGAGGGTCAATCATTAGGTGGGTAATGGGGGAAGACAGCCATGCGGAAAAAGTATGACCATTTCCCATCAGCACCCTGGGAGAAAGCTGAGGATGGAATAGGCTCAGAAGAGCTTGTCCTGCAAGCAAGGTGGGGGGGGGAGGGGGCAGGGGGCGTCAGGAAAGGCTCACAGAGGAGCTGGGACCTGAAGTGGGCCCAGAAGGATGAAGTGAGGGAAGTCTGGGTTTTTAGAGCTAGAAGGGACCTTAACTCAGAGAGAGCCCCAGCCTACCTCAGGTTGAAGTGAACTGTCAAAGCTAAATTAGAACCTAGGCTCTGGTCTAGTTTCTTTATTGTCCAGAAGGAAAGATATTCCAGAATATAAGTGGGGATGGGAGATTAGGGCATAGTAGCTAGTTATGCACATACACACAAACACACAATACTATACATGTATATTTATATAGTGTGTGTATGCATGTATATAGATTACCTCCTATATGCCAGGCAACAACTCTCTTATTTCCATTTTATAATTGGGAAAGCTGAGGCAATGCTTTTGTAGCATCTACTATGTGCTAAACTCTTTACAAATATCATCTCCTTTGATCCTCACAACAACTCTGTATTGTTGCTATTATTCCCATTTTATATTTGGGAAAACTGAGGCAACAGAAATTAAATGACTTGCCTGGAATCACACCGCTAGTATCTGAATAAAGATTTGAACTTCTTACTCCAGACCAGTGCCTCTGATGCAGAAGGTTTATATTGGGTACAGAGATACCAGTAAAGTTAGATAAACTTGGGTGGGTATTTTGACTTCTTTCTGGTGTTTTGAAATGGTATTTAAAAAATATCCTGTGTGTACAGTTTTATTTTTCTTTTCACTTCCTCCACCAAGCTCAAAGCCTTGCCTCTTCCCACCCAGATTCCCTCCTGGGACAAAGTGAATTCAGCTTTGCTAGAGTTGTTCTCTTGTGGGCAAAGTGAAGGTGACTTTGGGGTTTGATTACCATTCACTTGCCCCTCCTGGAGTATGTAGTAAGATGAAGCTTAGGTTAGAGCAGGAAAGAAACTTAGAAGGAATGTTAAGAAATCAAATCCAGGGGGTTTTAACCTAGAGCTCCTTTATGTATAGATTCTAGGAGGTCAGGAAACTTGAATGGAAAAAAATCAACATCTTTATTTTCACTAACTTTTAACTGAAATGGATCATTTCTTCATTTATGAATTTGGAGTCCATAAGCTTAAGGACCAAACATCAAGGGGGTTCATAACACACACAAAAAGATTAAAAATCCCTGTTCTAGGCCAACCCTCTCATTTTTTTACATAGCAGGAAACTGAGGCCCAGAGGAGGTAAAGGATACATAGTCTATGAAAAGCAGAGCTGGAATTTCCACTATGACTCAGCTCTCTTTCCATTATATCACTTGTCTCTCTAAAAATATAGACATCGATCTATTCGTTTTACTATCTACCACCTCCTCTACCTGGAGATGACTCCAGTTATCAAGGGAGCTAAAGATTATGCTTGTGAAATATCTAAATAAGGACAGATTGGATCAGTCCAATGCAACATATCCATTGTGGCCTTCTTCCCGGCTCTCCAAGCCTTTGCTGAGATATCCAGGATGTTTCATCTTATCAATGACTTGCTTAAGTGTTAACTGCTGGAAGGGATCTAGATATTACCTTTGTTGTTCAGTCATTCAGTCACGTACAACTGAACCACAGTGCTATGAACCATAGCACTACAAAACTGTGGCTTTTTCTGGCAGAGATACTAGAATGATTTTGCCATTTCCTTTTTTTCAGTGGAGTAAGGCAAACAGTAGTTAACTGATCCAGAGTCACACAGCTAGTAAGTGTCTGAGGCTGGATTTGAACTCACATCTTCCTGACTCCTGGCCAGCGTTCTAGCCAATGAACCACTTAGCTGCCCCAAGAGATCATCTTCTGCTCTCTTATTTTATAGATGAGGGACCTCACAAGTCAAATTTAAATGCCTAATTTTATCCATACATAAACTGAGGTCCAGGAAGATTAATGAGGGATGTACTCAAGGGCTACAAGTAGCAGAGCTTGAATCCTTTGATGCCAGTAGGATGGAAGCCTCTTGAGGACAAGGGTTGTTTTTCCATTTTGTATTCCCAGCATTGTGGAATCTTAATATAAATTTGATAGATTGAATTTAATCAAATCTCTTCTAGCTCCAGTGATCTTTGGTTTTATTTTAAGATTTGAAGAATAGAATTAAAATTTGAATTCCCAATGTCCTATTTTGCCTTCTAAAATCAAAGGGGAAAAAACATAATGAATGTGAGTGCCCTCCAA